>NC_041008.1:19443730-20043730 GCF_004193775.1 Glycine soja
TGATGTCCATGTTGTGCGGGTTATTATCACCTTCCTGGCTGCTGCACCTGTAACACCGTGATCAAACCATAAAATATTATTGGTGATGCGTTGTAGGCAGAATGTATTGGTTATTTAATTCATAGCAAATTAATGTACATTTAGAAAAGAGGAAATAAATCAGAGTGACAAGAAAATCTGAATAATGTTTTTTTATTACAAAGAAAAGGGACAACAAAACCACTTTTATTTAAAAAAATAAAAAGACTTCATTACACTTTCGATCTATTAGGTATAAAATTTGTATGATTTTAGTTTATTATGTTCTAGTTGTGCTTATGAGGTCCTTTAAGTTTTGTAATTGTGTAATTTTGAGTCCTCTCTTAAATATGTGAGTGATTGTGTTGATGCCGCACTGGATGGATGATGTGACAGTTGAGGTATTATTTAACTTATGTTAATGTAATTATTTTTTATTTTTTTGGAAATATATATTTTTCCTTTTATTTTCTCTTTAATTCAAATTTCAATGTTTTGTATCTTACCTATTGTTGTTGTCCCAAATATATACAAGCAAAAGTTTAAAGTGTAATTGATAGCATGGTTTGACTCACCTATTTTCATATGGATAAGAAGGGTATTTGGCACGAAGCATTTCGATGATTTGCGACCAGTGAGCTACTGTGCTTGAACAAATAAGCCTGCCAGATGTCTTGGGATCCTCCATAGCCAACAAGTGAGTAGCTATCACATCGTTTATGTGTACAAACCCCACTGCTGTATTTGGATATTCTCCTTTCATGCCTGTTAAAAGATATGTCACCCTAAATTTGAAAAGTGAATCATGCAGAAGTTTTAAGAGAATTGAAACTATGCAGAATCTTAGCATGCACTATAGTAGAAAATTTAAAATATTGAACAAGAGATTAGCTACTCGGTGCTTAATTATTATATATGATATTGCATCCCTTTCTTATTCAGTCGAACGTGAAGTAAAAATGCATAGGAACGATTTTCAGATATATGGCCCAGTAATTTTTTTTTATGGTAATTCTTCAATCTAGCCATGACTTGATCCGAATAATAGTTTTTCTTCCAAAATATTACCATAAGATTTGTTTCTTTACCTATAGATTCAAAAGGTCCCTCGTCTCCATTTTTATTGTAAAAATGATAACCAGATGATCACTCAAACAAGAATTAAATGATGAATTGTTATTAACAACTAAGTTAATCCTTTTTGTCACATTAACATTTTAATTTATGTATTACAGAGTGGTTCAATAAATTTTTCACTTTCTCTTAACCCTTGTGTAATATAATAATTCTACTCCTACAGAATAATTTATAACTCATACAAATGTACAGAGAAACAGGGGGATAAAAAAGAAAAGTCAGATAAAATAACTCATATGATGTAAGAAAATATAAAAATCAATATAAAAATTATTGTAAGTATAACATTATTGTTTATAAAGTAGCATCTCAAGGCATATCACATAAACCTAACCTTTGACAATGCTTAGTATCAAGAGCAGTGTGCTGGTTGGCTGTGGTGCAAGCATGGGACCAACGACGAAAGAGGGATTAACCACCACTAGATCCATGCCATTTTCTTTCGCAATCCTCCAAGCCTCTCTCTCTGCTATTGTCTTTGCATATGCATACCACAGCTGCATATATTTGTAATAGTTCAATAGAATGTCAACTACATAAGGTGACACTTTCCATTGAAATGTGACAACATTTAATGTATTATATAAAATTAGGTGAAAATATAATTACATTATGGCGTCTACAGTACTCTAGATCAGTCCAATGAGATTCATTAAGAGGACACACTTGTTGCACATCATCACGGTATCTTATGGAAGAGCAAGAAGAGGTGAGAACAACACGTTTCACATTTGCTTTTATGCAAGAGTTAAGCACGTTTATGGTTCCTTTTAGACAGGGATCAATCAAATTTTCCTGGAATATAATCCAAATCATGAGAAATTTCAGTACAGTGGCACCATTAATAAAGAAAAATGTGCATCTTTAAGATATACAATATGATAACTTTAGGTTTATTTATAAAAGATAAGATTAAATTACTCATTTGGTCCCTATAGTTTTATAATTTATACATTTTAGTCTCTATAGTTTAAAAGTGATTTTTTTAGTCCCTATAGTTTACATTTTAATTGTCTTTTAGTCCATATAATTTAAAAGTGATCTTTTAGTCCTTATAGTTTATATTTTAATTTTTTTATTCCTATAATTTTTATTTTAATTATCTTTTAATCCTTACTACAAAAAAAATATAAAAATAATTAACTACAGATTAGTTATAAATTATCAACTATTTTTTATTACAAATTATTTTACGATAAATTAGTTATAAATTACTTGTTAATATATTTTTTTTAATATAATTGATAATATTATTCATATTTTGAAGGTAAAGACAAAAATAAAATTAAAATATATGCTATAGAGACTAAAAGAGAATTAAAATACAAATTATAAAGATAAAAAAATCAATTTCAAACTACAAATAGAATTAAAATATAAATTATAAGGACTAAAAAATCACTTTAAAATTATTAGGACTAACAAATACAAAATAATAAAAATATAAGAATTAAATGAATAATTAAACCTAAAGATAATAACAAACTTCATTTTATGTCTAAACAGAAAGATTGTTTAACAATTTTTTACTACTCATCAATCCCTCTTACGACTTACCTAGGTGGCTGAAATTGGGTTTAACAAGGATTATTCATGCACAATTTGTTAAAATCAATATCCATAACATGCAAACATGTACAATTCTTAGTCACATTTAATGGTTTAAACTCAATATATCAAAATCAGTTCTAGCTACTAAAATTTCCTGCAAAATTGATTGCACTATTTTACTATACAGGTTGCATTACTGAAAAGAACAACACATTATTTATTCTGTAATGCAGCAAAGCATTCAATAAACTTCATTCATTTTTTCTTTCACCAATATTTAGGTTCCCGGTGTTTTTCTTGTGTGTTTTTGTTAAGATTCAAGTAACTTAATATTTTTCTGCACCAAAAAAAGTATAAGTGATCATGTTTCATTGTACCACACTTACCTAATATAAACATTTAAATAAGTAATACAATTGTAAATGAAATAAGGACAAGAATACTAATAATGAGGATAAAGGGAAAGACACCTGAACGTTCTCATCATAAGGAACAAGCACAGGGGATGCCGTATGAAAGACACCATCAACTCCTTTCACTACCTCGTCAAAGCTTCCTTCCACCAATAGTTCTGCTTTCAAAATTCTCAATCGCTCTTTGGCTCCACTTAGTTCGGTCAGAAAACCAACCTTCTCCACATCCTCTGATAAAAAAATAGAAATGTAACAAGGCAACAGAAAAGGATTAATTAACATAAAAATAGAATAGTTTATGAACAAATTGATCAATTTAAAACATCAAAAGTATCAAATCTCTTAGAATTGAAGGCTCTTCACTATCTGAATGTGTTGTTATACCTCTGCCACATATGGCATACCTGGGTTTCTAACAGTGGTCCTCACTGTGTGACCCTTCTCAAGTAAGGCCTTCACCAGGTAAGATCCGATGAACCCAGTACCCCCTGTTACGCAAAACTCAGGCATCTCTAACTATTTCTAAATCCTGGGTTTCTAGCTCTCACCTCGTACACTGTTCTTGTTTAGAACTTTGCTTTATGTAGCTCTCACTACTCATCAACTAGGAATGAATAGGCAAACTCATAAACCAGTAACAGTAGGAGAGTCATGTGAAATGATTGTCATGTGTTAGGTGGAAGACAGATGATTCGCTTGAATCCCAAACTTATTTATATATTGTTTTTTTTTTATATTTATTTTCGTGTGAATAAAACTGACATGAAAGTAGTAACTAAGTTGAGTGGGGTAGAAGGAATAAGTTTATCATAATTGGATATTTGGGATTTTAGTTTAAATTTAGAAGAAGAAAAAAAACCTTTTTTTTAAGTTGTTTTTATGAAGCTGAAAATTTATAGTTTATGATTATTTTTCAACAACTCATTTTTTCTTTTAACTTTTTTATATTCTTTTATCATGTAAAAGCTAATTTTTTTGTTCGCATTTAAACAAAATTAATTATTTTCAAACTACTTTTTAATCAACTTATCCAAATAAAAATTGATTCTGATTATAATCATTTATAACAATAATCGATTATACATATATTCTATTACTGAGGTATGGAGATAACAATAATTGGATTTGTTTTATAATGCTTTATGTCTATTTGGATTGATGGATTTGTTATATATGCTTTTAAAAAAAATGGACATGTTCTTGAACTTCATACTTTATTAGAATTTTTTACATTGTTGAAAATACATATTCTAACTTTTTCAATTATTAATAAAAGTGTTGTCTATTACACAAAATTTTAAAAAGGAGAATATTATCCGGTTAGGATGGAAAATGTCAACAAAATACTTATATTATCTATGTTATTAACCATTAAACACTATATAAAAACTTAGGATATGAAAATCATGCATGATTATAAATTAAGACCGTACAACACAAATTCCATTTTAAGGGCTATCGGGCTAACATATGTTATAAGTGTTGAAAGGTAGGGTGGTGTCTCATTTGATGTAATTGATTGCAATTGATGTGTTTATGTTTTTATATAAAGAGTTGAGTTTGGAATCTACATAGGGAAGCGGTAGGCCAACGGGGAGGAAATTAATGAGATCTTCCAATAGCATTTGTAATAAGTTTGTAATTCCAATTGGTTTGGTGGTTAGGGGTGAACACAACTAGCGTTCAATGTAAACACTTTTATTATTAATGAAATATTATCTTGTTATAAAAAATACTATTAGGTTAATATTTAATTAGTTGCAAAGAGAAATGGTCGAAAATTCAAAAGCTAAGAACTTAAGAGTAGATTGTAAAGTGGTAATTTTAGTAAACTCAAAATCTTAATAAAATCTTTACGTTGGGTATTAGAATAGTAGGTTTTATGAGCAAAGTTTTTTAATACAATCGTATTTTTTTTACGATAGATTTATAATAAGTTAAAATCAAATCACATCCATTGCAATCGATTACATCAAATTTCTCATAATTATTTACAAATAATCAAACTTAATTTTGCATTATTACAACACAGTATACCAATTCATCATTTTTTTGGGTGCAATGATGGGACTAAAGCCCCTACCAATTCATCATATATCACACATAGAAAATAACTATTTTACAAACTTTCTTCTTAGAACCAACAATATCATATATAAAATAAAATCAATAATTATGTTGAGTTTATATTTTCTACATTATATATTTTTAAAATCAATCATCATAAATAGTATAACATAGTCTCAACTAATATGTTTAAACATGAAAATACTTGTTATTGAAGTTCCAATATCAATATAAGATAGTATACTTATTTGCAACAACAACAAAAAAAAGTAATCAAAGGGTTATGATAAACTCTTTAATATCTCTAAGAGACTCATATCTTCTTCTTCTTCTTCTTCTTTTTTTCAGCCATAAGATATTGATTGATGGTGGTTACGGGGTACCATTCCCACAAAGAGAACTAACATGAAGCTATGAGTGTGAACCTCAAGAGGTTATTGTCTCGAGCCCCATGGCAAAAAACATACAGGCCATATATCATCTTACAAAATCATCCCACCCCTCCTAGCTATGACAAGTTGTCAACCAAAAAGAAGTTATTATATCAAACCATCAAAATCATCTCACATATCATATTTTTCCATCGCGAGGATATATTTTATGTTGGCATATGATGTGAGCTAATTCATAAATGAGTTGATGAATATTAATTTACTTTTCTGTGAACCATTAAAAAGTTTTAGCTCCTTAATCAATGAAGATTTTTCATACATAAGTCAAAGATTTAACATTAATAATTTACAATTATTTGAATCTCTCAGACCAATTTATATTTAAAAATTTATGAGTATAATCCTTATATGCAATCTTTTGAAAATTGGACCGGTGTCAAGTAACAATACTGATTCAATGTTCAATGGTTGAACTATAATTGAATCGATAATAGTTAAATAATAATTTTTAAAATTTTAAAATATAATATTATATATTTTTAAATATGTATATATTAAATTAAACTAATTATTAAGTTAAATCAATATTTTAGATAAAATAATAAACATAATAGTTGTTGAGAGTAACAATATAATTTCATATTATATTATTAAGTAATAATAATTAATACGAAACGAATAAAATGTTTTTTTTACTTAGAATTTTCTTTTTTATGAAGAATAATTATTATATTTTATTTCTCTAAGATACCAAAGATTTATATAATTCGATATAATTATATGTTTCTCTATTATACAGCTTATTACTATACAGATTGTCATTATATAATGTTGTGTCTTTATATTAAGAATGTAATAGAATAATTCACATGGTTTATGGAAGTATATGAAGGTCACGCATACGTAGCATATGCGTTTTGATTTGAATCTTTTACTTTCAGTAAAGTATTGTATGAAATGGTACTTCTTCTACCAAACTTTTTTAATAAAAGTTTCTTTGTCTGATCGAAAATCATGTGTAAGAAGAAACTCAAGTTACAATGTTGCAATGTAGAGTTTAGAGTCCCACATGAAGAAAGAATATGTTATTTTTTTGAATCACATATCAGGTAAATGCTATATTGCATTACCAGATCTCATATCAGGCTAACGGTGTTGAATAAGCAAAGTCCCACTTCGGGATGATTGGACAAATAAGTTGTTGTGTTGTGAGTCATACGCTAATGACAGTATGCATAATGTATATCATATTATATTGAGTTCACATTGGTAAGATAGGAAATCAAACTCTACTTATCTATAAAAGCTAGTGCTTATATCTAAGTTCACATAGTTAACGTGAGCTTACAAGAAGTTGTACTAAGAAATTAATCGTTGGTTTTGATCAGTCTGAGCGATTCTTAACCAATTTTTTCCAATTTTAGAACGGTTCAATTGTAAATCAGTTTGTTGTGCTTTAGGATCAGAAGACTTATAGGTTCATGGTTAAACCAATTGAATTGATCAGTCCGATTTAAAAAAATAATAATAATAATGCTTATATGTTGTTAAAATGGTGACATGATAAATAAATATTCATGTATTTTTTAATATAGTAGGTTTAATTTAGAGTTTGACGTAAAAGGCATCATAAATTCAACTATATTTGTATTGTTTGATGAAGATATTAAAAAACTAGTACCGATGAAAACAAGTGAAGTTACCTTAACTTTTAAAAAAAGTTAAGTGTTACGTTGCTCGGACACATGCATATTTATAGGCAAAGAATAACATTTTTCGTATTAATCTATTTAAATAAAATAAGGTTAAAAAAATGGACAAGATTTCAATATACTTGCACAACTTCTAAAAATCATAATTTATACAAATATTTTTTAAGTTAAAATGAGAAGTTACTTTGAGTTGTAGAAGACTTTTTTCACAGCAAATGAAATATAATATTCAAGTTTTATTACTTAAAATATTAAATTTCATAATATATACTTCATATTGTAATTTAAATAGTTTATAAGTTGAAAAACAAAGAAAACATAAGGAGTTGAATTGCTTCCTGTAGTGTATCTGACAAATGAAGCATCAAAATTATAAATAAAAAAAAAAGAGAAGAAGAAAAAAAGGTAAAATGTTCACAACAAATTATAATTCACCTTAAAACAATAAGTATGAAATGTAACCTTTATTTTTGTTACAAACCTTTTTCAAGTTGCAATTGGTTGAAGAAGAATCATGTAATAAGGAGAAAATAAGGTTTTGCAAATTCTAAATGAATAAAAAATAAATTTATATAACTTTTAAGTCTTTCCTCCATTCCCTCTAAGAAAAGGTCTTTGTTCCATTATTATTATTATTATTATTATTATTATTATTATTAAAGAATCATATTTAACTATACTTATTATTGTTATTACGATCGATAATTGATTGATTGTAACAATAATATATATATATATATATATATATATATATATATATATATATAATTATTATACTAAAAGTCATAATAACAATATTGCGCAATTAACACCAGACGTAAATTCAATTTGAATAAAATATAAAAAAATTGTATACTCTTTATATGTAAGTTAAAAAGATACAATAGAAAATAGAAGCTGAGCATAACCCCTTTTTTTTCCCACGTTGGTCCCTTTTCAACGTGAGTGAGAAATTATGTTTATCTTTCTACTTAGAGCAATTGTATGCGTGGCTGGTAAATTTTTAACGCCTTTAAAAATTACATAATTGGTAAGTTAAAAATTAAAGTGACTTGACATAAAATTTGATAAAGAGATTGTATTGTATTAATTCAAGAATTAAACTGAGTGACCTCAAATGTTTGTTGGTTCGTGTTAATGAAAACTTGCCTATTTTGGTTAACAAATAGAGTCTCATAATTATATTTAAGGAAGAATACAATTCTTTTTTGATATAAAATATATAATTACAAGCATAATCAAACAAATTATTAATATGTATAAGTAAGATAAGATATTATAAAAAGGAAAAATTATATAGAAACAAATCCTACTTAAAGAGTCAAGGACGATGGACAATTTCATTCGAATAATAAAGATGGTGCAAGAATGTTACTTAAAGAGTCGATTATAATGGACGTGGTGGAGAAATCGATTCACATTGTTTGGTGATATGTAGTCTTTTATATAAGAAACATACGTAATTTTTTTTCTAATTATACAAATATATATTGTTACTTTTAATGTATTAATAACTGGTTTCTTTTTATATCTTTAAGGAAAAAAATGTATTTTTGGTTTCTTTCTTTTTTTATCAATATTTAATTTTGATCCTTTATTTTAAGATTCAGACATTTAATTTTTCTTTTAAAAAATTATCAGATTTAGTCCATGAGTACAACTGCTGCTGACGTTGACTCTAAGCCACGTGGCATGTGTTTAGGGAGTAAATATGCGGTGACTGAGTTTGTTTGTTTATTCATTTATTTATTCGACAAAAAATCAAACAACAGTGAAAAAAATAAGAAAATTAAAATATTGAGCGTTAGTGGTGGTGTTGCAGAAACACGTTGTTGGGGGTGGTCCTAGGAATGAGTTCATTCGGCATTCAGGGTTTGTTCTTGAAGGAAAGATTTGAGTCTGATTCACGATGAAGGTGTCGATGAGTTCATCACGTCACTATAAAGTTCTTTTTCTCATTGTCCTTCCTATTCCCCCCTCTGTGGGCCTAATGGAAGTCCAGATCAGGGGTTTTCTCCTTTCTTTTCTAGTAAATAAAATAAGGAGGAGTAAAAGTGGTCTAATATTGGTTAGTTGGAAGGGATCAGCTGACAACCTTAGGTTTTTATCTTATTCTCTTAATAAGAGAAAATATGCGGCAAATTTTTCTATCTGGGGTTTTTTTTAAAACTATTTCTCTAGATGGGGTTCTTTTCAAAAGTTTAACGAGGGGGGTGTTTTGTTACGTAAATTGCATGGGGCTCTTAGCAAACCGTCATTGGCAATGGCGAGTTTGCTGAGCATCTCCCACGTGGCAAGGAAAACGCCAGTACCACTGGCGAATCCATAGAAGCCTGAACTCGCCACCCATGCTGGCGAGTCTGTGCATGTTTTGGAAACCGCTAGTTTGACTAGCGGGTTGCCTTTGCAAGGTGGTCAGACGTAGCCTAGTGGTGCAGCTACGCTGTGTAGCTGTGGTGGTGCAAGTTGCAGGCAGGGTAAATCGCCCGTCATGGTGGCGACACTAGCGATTTGCTTTGTTCAAAATTTTTTTTTCTTCCCTATAAAGCAATGTAGGAGGCCGTTAGTTGCTTCGTGTTTGAATTTTCACTGCATTGCTTCTTCGTTCTCCTCCCTTTGCTGTTTGCTTCCTCCATTGAAGTCATATTATTTTGTTGTCAAGAGCTGTGTTATTGGTAAGTATGTTATTAACTTAACATTTTTATTTTTTTTTGTGCGATATATATGTTTAAGTATAATTGATATATTAATATTAATTGATACATTTTTTATATGTTGTAGGTGAAGTTTTTGTTCTTCTTTGGCCTACACCTTTTGGTTGCTTTTCTTAATACGTATTTGAGGTTAGTTAATTTATTTTTATCTTGTTTGTTATATACTTTTATGTTATATACATATATGTTAAATTAATTTTAGCTGAGATATTAATGTTATTTAGGTTAGATTTTTATAAGTTGTAAATTATTAGTTGTGTTATATATATATGTTAGGTTAGTTTTAGTTAATTTATAAATATTATTTTAAGAATATTAGTTAGGTTAATATACATAAGTTAAGTTAGTATTAATTGTGCTTTAGGTTAGTTTTTGATAATATTATTTTGTTTAGATTTTATAAATTAATATGGTATTATTTATTTTATATATTGTGTAGATTTTGGTTAGTATATATATAGTATGTTTGTTGAGTTTAGGTGATAATTTTAAATTTTAAGTAGTATCGTAAAATAATAAAATTATTTGTGCTATAGGTACATTAGTTGTAGTTAATTTGTTAATATGAATTTGTTTAAGTTTTTTTAATTGATATGTTATTATTATTTGTTTTAGATTTTTTACATTTGTATGATATTATTTACTGGTGGAATCATCTCGGGGACTTCATTGTCTGTATCTGATATACCGTCAACACTGTCATCTTCGTCTAACGACTCTTCAACGTATGAGTTAGACACAAGATAATCATCATCATCATGATCATCATCTTCGTCAAGATTTAAATTGCTCATATTTGTTGGCGGTTGTGTGTAATCATTAGATACATAATTTCCACATGATGTAAGGGAATTTGCAGAATGAAACATTGAACCACCAGCCACATCCTTTTCTATGTACAATTCTAGAACTGACATTTCTTGTTGTTGTTTAAAATTTTCCAGCATCGTTTCAACGTATTCGTCATCGCAAATTTGCAAGGCAATATATTTTCCTGACACTAAAAATCTACAACTGATAGCAGAAATAATTTCATTATTTTGTAACTTTACCTTGTCTCCAATTTTTTTCTTCGAAGCATTGAAACTAATTCCACGTTTAATCTGAATCGCTTTTTTACTGCCTTCAAATATTACACCATCATTATCTTCATATACCCTTCCATTGAAATACAATACTGTTATAACCGAATTCATCGAGTACCTACAAAAATAATATTTTAATTAATTATTCATAATAAATTCAAAATAGTAAAATGTAGCAAATAAAAAAAAATTATAATACAAAATATTTTAGTGCAAACTAAGAAATAATAAAAAATACTTAAAAAAATTACTTGAAAGCTGAAAGCTAGTTAAATTAAAAATTACTTTCAAAAAATTATAATACAAATTATTTTAGTGCAAACTAAGAAATAAAAAAAATTACTTAAAAGCTGAAAGCTAGTTTAAATTAAAAATTACTTTCAAAAAATTATAATACAAATTATTTTAGTGCAAACTAAGAAATAAAAAAAATTACTTCAAAGCTGAAATCTACTTTTAATTATAAATTACTTAAAAAAATTACAATACAAATTAGTTTACTGGAAACTAAGAAATAAAAATAATTACTTAAAAAAAAATTTGAAAGCTGAAATCTAGTTTTAATTAAAAATTACTTACAAAAATTATCATACAAATTATTTTACTGCAAAATAAGAACTAAAAAAAATATTTAAAAAAATTACTTGAAAGCTGAAATCTATTTTTAATTAAAAATTACTTAAAAAAATTATCATACAAATTATTTTACTGGAAACTAAAAAATAAAAAAAAAATTACTTAAAAAAATTACTTGAAAGCTGAAATTTACTTTTAATAAAAAATTACTTAAAAAAAATAGCATACAAATTATTTTACTGGAAACTAAGAAATAAAAAAATTATAGCCTCATTCAAATATTTAAAACTGAACAAGCAAATACAAAACTTTAGTTTGTATCGAGATTACTTTAAAAAATTACTTAAAAAAATTACTTATATTTGCTTGTCCCAGTACCTTTATTTTTACCCGAATTTATATCATTTTGCGAAAGTTTTGTTCGCCCATGGAGGCACCCATCATTTTCTAAAACTTTCATACTTATTACACTCCTATCAAATGCTTCACCTTACCACTTTCATCTCATTTCAGCTGAAATCAATTTCAAGTTTAATTCATCGCCTTAAATCAAGCACACACTAAAAGGTTCTCTTGCAATCATCTATAATTAGAGTGTTAAGGAGCTTCTTTATGATATGATCAATAGACAAAAATATAATGGATAAAAAATGAAAGATAATCCTCTTAAAAAAGAACATTTTTCAATAACAATAAGACATATTTATAGGAATGCATTCTCTGTTAAAATATAACCTAATTTTCTATGTATAATATAATTAATTATTCATAATAAAAAAAATTACTTTCGCAAAATTATAACACAAATTATAGTCTCATTCAAATATTTAAAATTGAACAAGCAAATACAAAATTTTATGCGGAATTCCTAGACACTCACAATTTTAAAAACTGAAATCTCAGTACACAACAACGTTAAGATGAATTTGACGCCCTTAAATCTGAGTACAGCAACGTTGAAGAAGCAAATAAGCGAAATTCCTAAACAATCACAAATTTAAAAACTGAAATTTGAGCACGCAGCGTTGAGATAAAAACTGAGATTTTGAGTTTATATAGCCCTTAAATCGCTACCAGTACTGGCTAATTCTTCTTCCCTAACTCGCTGGTGGGAGTTGCAACTTGCCCTCAAGTTGCCAATGGCAGTTGCAACTCCCCTACCTGAAAAAATGTACCTGCCTTTTATTTTCATCTAAAAAAGCTGAAACCTCCCTCTAAAAAAGCAAGCTAGTCCTGCAAAAGCAAAACCGCCAGTTTGACTGGCGGTTTGCTCACCTGTGCTCAGACTCGCCAGAAGGGGTGGCGATTTGCAGGTGGTATAAACTCGCCATCACCACTGGCGTTTTCCTTGCCACGTGGGAGATGGTCAGCAAACTCGCCATTGGCAATGGCGGTTTGCTATGTTTCCATGCAGTTTACGTAACAAAACAACCCCTCCTCGTTAAATTTTTTAAAAGAACTCCATCTGGGGAAATAGTTTTTAAAAAAACCCCAGATGGGGAAATTTGCCGAAAACATGCTATCACATGTACATAAGTTTTATTTTTATGCTAATAAAATAACACAACTCTTTTTTGTTCCCAATTTTTTTGGTTTTGATAACCAATTCATCTCCTTGATTCTTAATTAGTGGTATCAGAGTTGAGATCCTAAGGAAATGAAGAAAGAGAACCATAGCTCGCACAAGAATGGAGATCGAAAAATTTGTTAGTGAAACAAATGATTTCAATCTATGGTGGGTGAAGATGAATGTATTGCTCTTTCATCAAGGCTTGGATGCAGCACTTTCAGAGGAAGCAATCACAAAGATAGAAGAACGGAGATGCGCATATGTGACGCACAAGGCTCACAGTGCAATCTTGTTTAGTCTTGGAGATGAAGTGCTTTGAGGAGTGACTGAAGAAAAGTCTGCCAAGGCAGTTTGGGATAAGCGGGAGGACTTGTACTTGAAGAAGTCACTGGCAAACAAATTATATCTCAAGAAATGCTTGTATGCTTTGTTGATGGAGGACAACAAGCCCTTGAAGAAACATCTAGATGATTTCAATAGGATCATCTTGGACCTTAAGAGCATTGACGTAAAGATAGATGATGAAGATTAAGCCATCATTCAATTGAGATCTCTTCCCAAGCGATTTAAGCATTTTGTTGATACAATGTTGTATGGTAAGGCTACTCTATCAATGGATGAGGTCAAGGTTGCGTTGAACTCAAAAGAAAATCAAAGGGAAAAATGTGATGAGAATCCTAAAACTACCCAAATATAGAGACCTATGACCAGGAGTAGGACCAAACAGTCAGTGGATACCCTCCAACAAATGGTAGCAGACATACTTAACAAGGTCCAAGTGAAGAAGAATGAAGGCCCAGAGGCAGAGGCGCAACTAAGAATATTAATTGTTGCTGAAGGCTCATACTAATTTGAAGGCCCATGCCAAATATGTTCTTTTTCTATATTTATAATTTTTTCGTTATAATTTTTGCCCAAACTGTTTTGAAGGCCCATGTCTATTTCTAATTTTTTGTTAAATACACTATATGTATTGATTTCGTTTTCAATAGAGGAACTTTTGACATTTGATAAAATTTTGTGAGAACTTTTCTCTGGGTTCCTCGCTGAACTAATCTCGAACTTATCAAGGTAATCCTTATGGTGTCTACCCTGACTTATCTTCCCTCTCTGAAAGTGGCGTCAACCCAAACTCTATGACTTATATCAAGCGATCTGCTCCTAGTAAGGATCACATCATCTGGTATCAGAGCTTCAGCTCTTGATACAGGTTCTATCTTATCCAATTCTTTTTCTTTGTAATTTGTCTAAGGTTCGTGCTTTGTTCTTGTTCTGTTATTTGTGTTCTTGTTTTCGTTCTTGTTATTGTTTGTGTTCTTGTTTTTTTCGTTCTTGTTCTTGTTTTTTTCGTTGTTGTTCTTGTTTGTGTTCTTGTTCTTGTTCTTGTCTTTGTTACGTTCTTGTTCTTGTCTTTTCTTGTTCCTTTCAGATTCTGTCAAAAAAAAAATGTTTGAATTCTGTTTCAAATTCTGTTTAGAGACAATTTGACTTACTGAAGAATTTAGGGGTTTAGGGTTTAGTAGTCTCTTGAATCTATTTGCCTATTTTCCTATTGAACAAATTGCCTAATTGCCTAAACTATCCTAAACGAATTTGAAAAGAAAGCATTATAAAAAAAAGTTGCAGAGAGTTTGAAAAGAAAAAGGAAAAGAAGAAAGTGGGTGTTTGATCTTTGAATGCATATTTGAGGTAGTTATAGGCGTTTATTGGAAAAAATCGCAGACCAAATCCCCTTCAGAAAATTGCCTAAGCATTCTCCTTTGAATTCTGAGCGTTTTGACATATAGTGAGACTCAAACAGACAACCGTAGCAGAAGTTATGACCATTTGAAGTTTACATGTCATCTTTATTAATTATTTTCTCTTTTTCTCTGTGATAAAGTAGCTTCTTTGTTTCTTCTATTTGTTATCAAATTTTTTATCCAATCTGTTATCAAATCTGTTATCCAATCTGTTATCCAACCTGTTATCCAATTTGTTGTCTAACCTGTTATCCAATTTGTTATCCAAATCTGTTACTGAAGTTTGTGATAATTAAATTATCTTTCATGTTATATTACCTTGTGCTTCTAATTTGATTCATCCAGGAACTTAAGAGGGAGTGAGTGATAAAAGGCAAGAGTGAAAAACATCACACAAAAGCCTATATTGAGAGCATCAAACACGAGTGTACTACCATCAAAGAGAGAAACACGTGAGTAGAGTGTGGTGAGGTCCTAAAACCTTTTGTTTAAATTACTGCAAATATTTCTTTTCCTTAATTATTGCAGGAAATGGTGACGGTGGTGGTGAATATCATCAACTGGAGGGAACTCAATGCTTGTTACTGGACGTGATGACTATACAGATGCAACATTTGCTGAACTGTAACAATGAAGAGCTCTATGGACGAATCGAAGGATTAGAGAACCAACTGAATCAGAATACTGGAAGACATTATGGTGGGAACAGAGTGGGCAATGTTGGACCCAGGCAAAACAGAATGGAGGGACAGAACAAAATTGAGGGAGTAAAACTCAATGTACCTCATTTCAAAGGCAGGAGTGACCCAGACGCCTACCTTGATTGGGAGATGAAGATTGAGCATGTATTCTCCTACAATGATTATACTGAAGCGTAGAAGGTGAAGTTAGCAGCAGCTGAATTCTCAGACTATGCCCTTGTTTGGTGGAATAAAAATCAAAGAGAGATGCTGAGAGAGGAAGGGCAGGAGATAGATACATGGACTGAGATGAGAAGGGTTATGTGAAAGAGGTATGTTCCAACTAGCTACAGCAGAACCATGCGACAAAAACTCTAGAGGTTGTCCCAGGGAATTTTGACTGTGGAAGAGTACTACAAAGAGATAGAGATGACACTAGTGAGGGCCAACATGGAAGAGGAAACTGAGGACACAATGACTTGTTTTCTGAGTGGCCTAAATCCTGACATTAGAGATGTTGTTGAATTACAAGAGTATGTGGAATTGGATGACTTACTGCATAAGGAAGTCCGGGTTGAATATCAACTGAAGAGGAAAATTATAGCAAGAAGGAACTGATCCAACAATTTCAACTAGAACTGGGCCAATAGATCCAAGAAGGAGGAAGGCAACTCGTCCAATCCACATGGAAAGTCAATCGTGTCTAGTGTTGAAACCAAGCATAATTCTGCCTCATCATCCAACACTGGTACCAGAAACATAAAATGCTTCAAATGCTTAGGTAAAGGACATATTGCTTCTAAGTGTCCAACCAGAAGGACCATGATCATGAAGGCAGATGGAGAAATCACCAGTTGAAATCAGAGAAGAAGAAGAAGCGGAAGAATAGCTTGAGGAGGAAGTTATGCAAGGTGATATGCTAATGGTGAAGATGCTCTTGGGAAGTCAGATGCAGCCATTGGACGACACCCAAACAGAAAATATTTCCACACCAGATGCACAATTAATGGTAAGCTTTGCTCTCTAATTGTTGATGGAGGAAGTTGTTCCAATGTTGTAAGTTCCAGGTTAGTGTCCAAACTGAATTTGGATACTAAGCCCCATCCTAGGCCATACAAACTTCAGTGGCTTAGTGAAGATGAAGAGGTAAAAGTGACTCAGCAGGTTGAGGTGTGTCTCACCATTGGAAGATACAATGATAGGGTGCTATGTGACGTGGCTCCAATAGAGGCAACTCATATACTGTTAGGAAGACCATGACAATATGACACCAAAGCAGTGCATCATGGCTTCACCAACAAGATTTCTTTGCAGGAATTTAAGAATGTCTTTCCCAAGGAGATTCCTCAGGGATTGCCACTCTCAAGAGGCATAGAACATCAAATTGACCTTCTTTCAGGAGCTTCATTGCCAAACCGGCCAGCTTACAAAAGCAATTCCCAAGAGATTGGTGTTGCTGATTTATTTTTCAAGGATGTGGTGCATCTCCACAGACTACCAAGAAGCATCGTTTTAGATCGAGACACCGAGTTCCTTAGTCACTTTTGGAGAACACTATGGGGTACGGTTGGAACAAAGCTTCTTTTTTCCACCACATGCCATCCTCAAATCGATGGCTAAACCGAGGTAATAAACCAAACTTTGTCTTCTCTTCTTAGAGTTATGATTAAAAAGAATATAAAGAGTTGGGAAGAATGTCTGTCTCATGTTGAATTTGCATATAATAGGGTTGTACATAGCATTACACAATACTCTCCATTCGAAGTAGTGTATGGTTTTAACCCCTTGACTCCTCTTGATTTGTTACCATTGCCTAACATTTCTGATTTTAAGCATAAGGATGCACTAGCTAAAGTTTAGTATGTGAAAAGATTGTATGAGTAGGTGAAGGCTCAAATTGAAAAGAAGAATTAAAGTTATGCCAAGCAAGCCAACAAGAACAGGAAAGAAGTGGTACTTGAACCACGTGATTGGGTTTGGGTACATATGAGGAAGCACAAGTTCCCTAAACAAAGGAAGTCCAAACTTCAACCTAGAGGAGACGGACCTTTCCAAGTACTAGAAAGGATCAATGAAAATGCTTACAAGATCGATATTTTAGGTGAGTATGGAGTAAGTTCTTCATATAATGTTGCTGACTTGACTCAATTTGTTGTAGGTGATGATTCTGAACATTTGAGGGCAAATGCTTTCCAAGAAGGAGGGAATGATTAGAATCCTAAAACTGCCTAAATACAGGAACCTATGACCAGAACTAGGACCAAACTGTCAGTGGATACCCTCCAACAAATGGTAGCAAACATACTTAACAAGGCCCAAGTGGAGAAGGATGAAGGCCCAGAGGCAGAAGCACTACTAAGAATATTAATTGTTGTTGAAGGCCCAGACTAATTTGAAGGCTCATGCCAAATATGTTCTTATATATGTGTGTGTGTGTGTGTGTGTGTGTGTGTGTGTGTGTGTGTGTGTGTGTATATATATATATATATAATTTTTTCGTTGTAATTTTGGCCCAAAAGTGTTTTGAAGGCCCATGTCTATTTTTATTTTTTTTTGTTCAGATACACTATATGTATTGATTTCATTTTCAATAGAGGAACTTTTTTGGCATTTGATAAAATTTTGTGAGAACTTCTCTCTGGGTTCCTCGCTAAACCAATCTCGGACTTATCAAGGTAATCCTTGTGGCTTCTACCCTGACTTATTTTCCCTCTCTGGAAGTGGCGTCAACCCAAACTCTGTGACCTGTATCAAGCGATCCGCTCCTAGTAAGAATTACATCAAAATGATTCCAAGAAGGAAGAGATTTTTGAAGGGCTTGTTGCAAGTAACAAGAATTAGAAGAAGGATTTCAAGAATAAGAAATCAAAGTTTAAAAATAAGAAGAAGAAATGTTTCCTCTGTGACAAAGAAGGGCACTTCAAGAAAGACTGCCCAAGCAAGTCAAGGTTCAATGAGTGGAACAAGCACAATGCAGATGTGGTTGTGGCTCAAGAAGGATATGACAGTGCAGAGGTTCTTGTTGTATCAGAAGAGGATTCTCAAAAGGAATGGATCTTCGATTCAGGTTGCTCATTCCACATGTGCCCCAATAAAGGTTGGTTTGAAAATTACAAGCCAATAAATGGTGGTATTGTATTGCTAGGAAATAATAAGTCTTGTAAGGTTATTGGGATTGATTCATTAAGAATTAGAATGCACAATGGAAATAGAGAGGGTGTTGAAAAATGTGAGACATGTTCTAGAATTGAAGGAAATCTGACCCCCTTAGGCACATTGGACAAGGAAGGTTGTGGCTACAAGTATGATGTGGTAGCCTTGAAATCCATAAGGGGAAGAATTTGATCATGAGAGGAGTAAGGAAGAATGAATTGTATTCCTTGGTTGGACAGACAATTTTTGTTGTTTCTACAAATGTTGTAATTGAATGATAACACAAAAGTTATGGCACCATAGATTGGCACATATCATGGAAGAGTTAGCAAAACAAGGTGTTTTTGGGCAAGACAAGATTGAACACTGAAGTTTTGTGAGCATTGTGTGCTAGGCAAGGCAAAGATGTAGAAACATTGCTTCTTCGTTCTTCCCCTTTGCTGTTTGCTTCCTCCATTGAAGTCATATTATTTTGTTGTCCAAGAGCTGTGTTATTGGTAGTATGTTATTAACTTAACATTTTTATTTTTTTTTGTGCGATATATATGTTTAAGTATAATTGATATATTAATATTAATTGATAAATTTTTATATGTTGTAGGTGAAGTTTTTGTTTCTTCTTTGGCCTACACCTTTTGGTTGCTTTTCTTAATACGTATTTGAGGTTAGTTAATTTATTTTTATCTTGTTTGTTATATACTTTTATGTTATATACATATATGTTAAATTAATTTAGCTGAGATATTAATGTTATTTAGGTTAGATTTTTATAAGTTGTAAATTATTAGTTGTGTTATATATATATGTTAGGTTAGTTTTAGTTAATTTATAAATATTATTTTAAGAATATTAGTTAGGTTATATACATAAGTAAGTTAGTATTAATTGTGCTTTAGGTTAGTTTTTGATAATATTATTTTGTTTAGATTTTATAAATTAATATGGTATTATTATTTTATATATTGTGTAGATTTTGGTTAGTATATATATAGTATGTTTGTTGAGTTTAGGTGATAATTTTAAATTTTAAGTAGTATCGTAAAATAATAAAATTATTGTGCTATAGGTACATTAGTTGTAGTTAATTTGTTAATATGAATTTGTTTAAGTTTTTTTAATTGATATGTTATTATTATTTGTTTTAGATTTTTTACATTTGTATGATATTATTTACTGGTGGAATCATCTCGGGGACTTCATTGTCTGTATCTGATATACCGTCAACACTGTCATCTTCGTCTAACGACTCTTCAACGTATGAGTTAAGACACAAGATAATCATCATCATCATGATCATCATCTTCGTCAAGATTTAAATTGCTCATATTTTGTTGGCGGTTGTGTGTAATCATTAGATACATAATTTCCACATGATGTAAGGGAATTTGCAGAATGAAACATTGAACCACCAGCCACATCCTTTTCTATGTACAATCTCTAGAACTGACATTTCTTGTTGTTGTTTAAAATTTTCCAGCATCGTTTCAACGTTTCGTCATCGCAAATTTGCAAGCAATATATTTCCTGACACTAATCATCAACTGATAGCAGAAATAATCATTATTTTGTAACTTTACTTGTCTCCAATATCATACACCTTTAATACTAATCCACTTTAATATCAAGCTACTGCTAAAATATTACACATATATTATCAAATTATGTTCATATACCCTTACCATTGAAATACAATACTGTTATACCGAATTCATACAGTACCTACACAAAAATAATATTTAATTAATTATTCATAATAAATTCAAAATAGTAAAATGTAGCAAAAAAAAAAAATTATAATACAAAATATTTTAGTGCAAACTAAGAAATAATAAAAAATACTTAAAAAAATTACTTGAAAGCTGAAAGCTAGTTAAATTAAAAATTACTTTCAAAAAATTATAATACAAATTATTTTAGTGCAAACTAAGAAATAAAAAAATAACTTAAAAGCTGAAAGCTAGTTTAAATTAAAAATTACTTTCAAAAAATTATAATACAAATTATTTTAGTGCCAAACTAAGAAATAAAAAAATTACTTCAAAGCTGAAATCTACTTTTAATTATAAATTACTTAAAAAAATTACAATACAAATTAGTTTACTGGAAACTAAGAAATAAAAATAATTACTTAAAAAAAATTTGAAAGCTGAAATCTAGTTTTAATTAAAAATTACTTAACAAAAATTATCATACAAATTATTTACTGCCAAAATAAGAACTAAAAAAATATATTTAAAAAAATTACTTGAAAGCTGAAATCTATTTTTAATTAAAAATTACTTATTAAAAAATTATCATACAAATTATTTTACTGGAAACTAAAAAATAAAAAAAAATTACTTAAAAAATTACTTGAAAGCTGAAATTTACTTTTAATAAAAAATTACTTAAAAAAAAAGCATACAAATTATTTTACTGGAAACTAAGAAATAAAAAATTATAGCCTCATTCAAATATTTAAAAACTGAACAAGCAAATACAAAACTTTAGTTTGTATCGAGATTACTTTAAAAATTACTTAAAAAAATTACTTATATTTGCTTGTCCCAGTACCTTTATTTTTACCCGAATTTATATCATTTTGCGAAAGTTTTGTTCGCCCATGGAGGCACCCATCATTTTCTAAAACTTTCATACTTATTACACTCCTATCAAATGCTTCACCTTACCACTTTCATCTCATTTCAGCTGAAATCAATTTCAAGTTTAATTCATCGCCTTAAATCAAGCACACACTAAAAGGTTCTCTTGCAATCATCTATAATTAGAGTGTTAAGGAGCTTCTTTATGATATGATCAATAGACAAAAAATATAATGGATAAAAAATGAAAGATAATCCTCTTAAAAAAGAACATTTTTCAATAACAATAAGACATATTTATAGGAATGCATTCTCTGTTAAAATATAACCTAATTTTCTTTATTATAATATAATTAATTATTCATAATAAAAAAAATTACTTTCGCAAAATTATAACACAAATTATAGTCTCTTCAAATATTTAAAATTGAACAAGCAAATACAAAATTTTATGCGGAATTCCTAGACACTCACATTTTAAAAACTGAAATCTCAGTACACAACAACGTTAAGATGAATTTGACGCCCTTAAATCTGAGTACAGCAACGTTGAAGAAGCAAATAAGCGAAATTCCTAAACAATCACAAATTTAAAAACTGAAATTTGAGCACGCAGCGTTGAGATAAAAACTGAGATTTTGAGTTTATATAAGCCCTTAAATCGCTACCAGTACTGGCTAATTCTTCTTCCCTAACTCGCTGGTGGGAGTTGCAACTTGCCCTCAAGTTGCCAATGGCAGTTGCACTCCCCTACCTGAAAAAAATGTACCTGCCTTTTATTTTCATCTAAAAAAGCTGAAACCTCCCCTCTAAAAAAGCAAGCTAGTCCTGCAAAAAGCAAAACCGCCAGTTTGACTGGCGGTTTGCTCACCTGTGCTCAGACTCGCCAGAAAGGGGTGGCGATTTGCAGGTGTGATAAACTCGCCATCACCACTGGCGTTTTCCTTGCCACGTGGGAGATGGTCAGCAAACTCGCCATTGGCAATGGCGGTTTGCTATGTTTCCATGCAGTTTACGTAACAAACAAACCCCTCCTCGTTAAATTTTTTAAAAGAACTCCATCTGGGAAATAGTTTTTAAAAAAACCCCAGATGGGAAATTTGCCGAAAACATGCTATCACATGTACATAAGTTTTATTTTTATGCTAATAAAATACACAACTCTTTTTTTTCCCAATTTTTTTGGTTTTGATAACCAATTCATCTCCTTGATTCTTAATTAGTGGTATCAGAGTTGAGATCCTAAGAAATGAAGAAAGAGAACCATAAGCTCGCACAAGAATGGAGATCGAAAAATTTGTTAGTGAAACAAATGATTTCAATTTATGGTGGGTGAAGATGAATGTATTGCTCTTTCATCAAGGCTTGGATGCAGCACTTTCAGAGGAAGCAATCACAAAGATAGAAGAACGGAGATGCGCATATGTGACGCACAAGGCTCACAGTGCAATCTTGTTTAGTCTTGGAGATGAAGTGCTTTGAGGAGTGACTGAAGAAAAGTCTGCCAAGGCAGTTTGGGATAAGCGGGAGGACTTGTACTTGAAGAAGTCACTGGCAAACAAATTATATCTCAAGAAAATGCTTGTATGCTTTGTTGATGGAGGACAACAAGCCCTTGAAGAAACATCTAGATGATTTCAATAGGATCATCTTGGACCTTAAGAGCATTGACGTAAAGATAGATGATGAAGATTAAGCCATCATTCAATTGAGATCTCCCCAAGCGATTTAAGCATTTTGTGATACAATGTTGTATGGTAAGGCTACTCTATCAATGGATGAGGTCAAGGTTGCGTTGAACTCAAAAGAAATCAAAGGGAAAAATGTGATGAGAATCCTAAAACTACCAAATATAGAGACCTATGACCAGGAGTAGGACCAAACAGTCAGTGGATACCCTCCAACAAATGGTAGCAGACATACTTAACAAGGTCCAAGTGAAGAAGAATGAAGGCCCAGAGGCAGAGGCGCAACTAAGAAATTAATTGTTGCTGAAGGCTCATACTAATTTGAAGGCCCATGCCAAATATGTTCTTTTTCTATATTTATAATTTTTTCGTATATAATTTTTGCCCAAACTGTTTTGAGAAGGCCCATGTCTATTTCTAATTTTTTGTTAAATACACTATATGTATTGATTTCGTTTTCAATAGAGGAACTTTTGACATTTGATAAAATTTTGTGAGAACTTTTCTCTGGGTTCCTCGCTGAACTAATCTCGAACTTATCAAGGTAATTCTCTATGGGTCTACCCTGACTTATCTTCCCTCTCTGAAAGTGGCGTCAACCCAAACTCATGACTTATATCAAGCGATCTGCTCCTAGTAAGGATCACATCATCTGGTATCAGAGCTTCAGCTCTTGATACAGGTTCTATCTTATCCAATTCTTTTTCTTTGTAATTTGTCTAAGGTTCGTGCTTTGTTCTTGTTCTGTTATTTGTGTTCTTGTTTTCGTTCTTGTTATTGTTTGTGTTCTTGTTTTTTTCGTTCTTGTTCTTGTTTTTTTCGTTGTTGTTCTTTTGTGTTCTTGTTCTTGTTCTTGTCTTTGTTACGTTCTTGTTCTTGTCTTTTCTTGTTCTTTCAGATTCTGTCAAAAAAAAAATGTTTGAATTCTGTTTCAAATTCTGTTTAGAGACAATTTGACTTACTGAAGAATTTAGGGTTTAGGGTTAGTAGTCTCTTGAATCTATTTGCCTATTTTCCTATTGAACAAATTGCCTAATTGCCTAAACTATTCCTAAACGAATTTGAAAAAGAAAGCATTATAAAAAAAAGTTGCAGAGAGTTTGAAAAGAAAAAGGAAAAGAAGAAAGTGGGTGTTTGATCTTTGAATGCATATTTGAGGTAGTTATAGCGTTTATTGAAAAAATCGCAGACCAAATCCCTTCAGAAAATTGCCTAAGCATTCTCCTTTGAATTCTGAGCGTTTTGACATATAGTGAGACTCAAACAGACAACCGTAGCAGAAGTTATGACCATTTGAAGTTTTCATGTCATCTTTATTAATTATTTTCTCTTTTTTCTCTGTGATAAAGTAGCTTCTTTGTTTCTTCTATTTGTTATCAAATTTTTTATCCAATCTGTTATCAAATCTGTTATCCAATCTGTTATCCAACCTGTTATCCAATTTGTTGTCTAACCTGTTATCCAATTTGTTATCCAAATCTGTTACTGAAGTTTGTGATAATTAAATTATCTTTCATGTTATATTACCTTGTGCTTCTAATTTGATTCATCCAGGAACTTAAGAGGGAGTGAGTGATAAAAGGCAAGAGTGAAAAACATCACACAAAAGCCTATATTGAGAGCATCAAACACGAGTGTACTACCATCAAAGAGAGAAACACGTGAGTAGAGTGTGGTGAGGTCCTAAAACCTTTTGTTTAAATTACTGCAAATATTTCTTTTCCTTAATTATTGCAGGAAATGGTGACGGTGGTGGTGAATATCATCAACTGGAGGGAACTCAATGCTTGTTACTGGACGTGATGACTATACAGATGCAACATTTGCTGAACTGTAACAATGAAGAGCTCTATGGACGAATCGAAGGATTAGAGAACCAACTGAATCAGAATACTGGAAGACATTATGGTGGGAACAGAGTGGGCAATGTTGGACCCAGGCAAAACAGAATGGAGGGACAGAACAAAATTGAGGGAGTAAAACTCAATGTACCTCATTTCAAAGGCAGGAGTGACCCAGACGCCTACCTTGATTGGAGATGAAGATTGAGGATGTATTCTCCTACAATGATTATACTGAAGCGTAAAGGTGAAGTTAGCAGCAGCTGAATTCTCAGACTATGCCCTTGTTTGGTGGAATAAAAATCAAAAGAGAGATGCTGAGAGAGAAGAAGCAGGAGATAGATACATGGACTGAGATGAGAAGGGTTATGTGAAAGAGGTATGTTCCAACTAGCTACAGCAGAACCATGCGACAAAAACTCTAGAGGTTGTCCCAGGGAATTTTGACTGTGAAGAGATACTACAAAGAGATAGAGATGACACTAGTGAGGGCCAACATGAAGAGGAAACTGAGGACACAATGACTTGTTTTCTGAGTGGCCTAAATCCTGACATTAGAGATGTTGTTGAATTACAAGAGTATGTGGAATTGGATGACTTACTGCATAAGGAAGTCCGGGTTGAATATCAACTGAAGAGGAAATTATAGCAAGAAGGAACTGATCCAACAATTTCAACTAGAACTGGGCCAATAGATCCAAGAAGGAGGAAGGCAACTCGTCCAATCCACATGGAAAGTCAATCGTGTCTAGTGTTTGAAACCAAGCATAATTCTGCCTCATCATCCAACACTGGTACAGAAACATAAAATGCTTCAAATGCTTAGGTAAAGGACATATTGCTTCTAAGTGTCCAACCAGAAGGACCATGATCATGAAGGCAGATGGAGAAATCACCAGTTGAAATCAGAGAAGAAGAAGAAGCGGAAGAATAGCTTGAGGAGGAAGTTATGCAAGGTGATATGCTAATGGGTGAGATCTCTTGGGAAGTCAGATTGCAGCCATTGGACGACACCCAAACAGAAAAATATTTCCACACCAGATGCACAATTAATGGTAAGCTTTGCTCTCTAATTGTTGATGGAGGGAAGTTGTTCCAATGTTGTAAGTTCCAGGTTAAGTGTAAAAATGGACAAGATTTCAATATACTTGCCAACTTCTAAAAATCATAATTTATACAAATATTTTTTTAAGTTAAAATGAGAAGTTACTTTGAGTTGTAGAAGACTTTTTTCACAGCAAATGAAATATAATATTCAAGTTTTTATTACTTAAAATATTAAATTTCATAATATATACTTCATATTGTAATTTAAATAGTTTATAAGTTGAAAAAACAAAGAAAACATAAGGAGTTGAATTGCTTCCTGTAGTGTATCTGACAAATGAAGCATCAAAAATTATAAATAAAAAAAAAAAGAGAAGAAGAAAAAAGGTAAAATGTTCACAACAAATAATAATTCACCTTAAAACAATAAGTATGAAATGTAACCTTTTATTTTTGTTACAACCTTTTTCAAGTTGCAATTGGTTGAAGAAGAATCATGTAATAAGGAGAAAATAGGTTTTGCAAATTCTAAATGAATAAAAAATAAATTTATATAACTTTTAAGTCTTTCCTCCATTCCTCTAAGAAAGGTCTTTGTTCCATTATTATTATATTATTATTATTATTATTATTATTAAAGATCATATTTAACTATACTTATTATTGTTATTACGATCGATAATTGATTGATTGTAACAATAATATATATATATTATATATATATATACTATATATATATATATAATTATTATACTAAAAGTCATAATAACAATATTGCGCAATTAACACCAGACGTAAATTCAATTTGAATAAAATATAAAAAAATTGTATACTCTTTATATGTAAGTTAAAAAGATACAATAGAAAATAGAAGCTGAGCATAACCCCTTTTTTTTCCCACGTTGGTCCCTTTTCAACGTGAGTGAGAAATTATGTTTATCTTTCTACTTAGAGCAATTGGTATGCGTGGCTGGTAAATTTTTAACGCCTTTAAAAATTACATAATTGGTAAGTTAAAAATTAAAGTGACTTGACATAAAATTTGATAAAGAGATTGTATTGTATTAATTCAAGAATTAAACTGAGTGACCTCAAATGTTTGTTGGTTCGTGTTAATGAAAACTTGCCTATTTTGGTTAACAAATAGAGTCTCATAATTATATTTAAGGAAGAATACAATTCTTTTTTGATATAAAATATATAATTACAAGCATAATCAAACAAATTATTAATATGTATAAGTAAGATAAGATATTATAAAAGGAAAAATTATATAGAAACAAATCCTACTTAAGAGTCAAGGACGATGGACAATTTCATTCGAATAATAAAGATGGTGCAAGAATGTTACTTAAAGAGTCGATTATAATGGACGTGGTGGAGAAATCGATTCACATTGTTTGGTGATATGTAGTCTTTTATATAAGAAACATACGTAATTTTTTTTCTAATTATACAAATATATATTGTTACTTTTAATGTATTAATAACTGGTTTCTTTTTATATCTTTAAGGAAAAAAATGTATTTTTGGTTTCTTTCTTTTTTTATCAATATTTAATTTTGATCCTTTATTTTAAGATTCAGACATTTAATTTTTCTTTTAAAAATTATCAGATTTAGTCCATGAGTACAACTGCTGCTGACGTTGACTCTAAGCCACGTGGCATGTGTTTAGGGAGTAAATATGCGGTGACTGAGTTTGTTTGTTTATTCATTTATTTATTCGACAAAAAATCAAACAACAGTGAAAAAAATAAGAAAATTAAAATATTGAGCGTTAGTGGTGGTGTTGCAGAAACACGTTGTTGGGGGTGGTCCTAGGAATGAGTTCATTCGGCATTCAGGGTTTGTTCTTGAAGGAAAGATTTGAGTCTGATTCACGATGAAGGTGTCGATGAGTTCATCACGTCACTATAAAGTTCTTTTTCTCATTGTCCTTCCTATTCCCCCTCTGTGGGCCTAATGGAAGTCCAGATCAGGGGTTTTCTCCTTTCTTTTCTAGTAAATAAAATAAGGAGGAGTAAAAGTGGTCTAATATTGGTTAGTTGGAAGGGATCAGCTGACAACCTTAGGTTTTTATCTTATTCTCTTAATAAGAGAAAATATGCGGCAAATTTTTCTATCTGGGGTTTTTTTTAAAACTATTTCTCTAGATGGGGTTCTTTTCAAAAGTTTAACGAGGGGGGTGTTTTTGTTACGTAAATTGCATGGGGCTCTAGCAAACCGTCATTGGCAATGGCGAGTTTGCTGAGCATCTCCCACGTGGCAAGGAAAACGCCAGTACCACTGGCGAATCCATAGAAGCCTGAACTCGCCACCCATGCTGGCGAGTCTGTGCATGTTTTGGAAACCGCTAGTTTGACTAGCGGGTTGCCTTTGCAAGGTGGTCAGACGTAGCCTAGTGGTGCAGCTACGCTGTGTAGCTGTGGTGGTGCAAGTTGCAGGCAGGGTAAATCGCCCGTCATGGTGGCGACACTAGCGATTTGCTTTGTTCAAAATTTTTTTTTCTTCCCTATAAAGCAATGTAGGAGGCCGTTAGTTGCTTCGTGTTTGAATTTTCACTGCATTGCTTCTTCGTTCTCCTCCCTTTGCTGTTTGCTTCCTCCATTGAAGTCATATTATTTTGTTGTCAAGAGCTGTGTTATTGGTAAGTATGTTATTAACTTAACATTTTTATTTTTTTTTGTGCGATATATATGTTTAAGTATAATTGATATATTAATATTAATTGATACATTTTTTATATGTTGTAGGTGAAGTTTTTGTTCTTCTTTGGCCTACACCCTTTTGGTTGCTTTTCTTAATACGTATTTGAGGTTAGTTAATTTATTTTTATCTTGTTTGTTATATACTTTTATGTTATATACATATTGTTAAATTATTTTAGCTGAGATATTATGTTATTTAGGTTAGATTTTTATAAGTTGTAAATTATTAGTTGTGTTATATATATATGTTAGGTTAGTTTTAGTTAATTTATAAATATTATTTTAAGAATATTAGTTAGGTTAATATACATAAGTTAAGTTAGTATTAATTGTGCTTTAGGTTAGTTTTTGATAATATTATTTTGTTTAGATTTTATAAATTAATATGGTATTATTTATTTTATATATTGTGTAGATTTTGGTTAGTATATATATAGTATGTTTGTTGAGTTTAGGTGATAATTTTAAATTTTAAGTAGTATCGTAAAATAATAAAATTATTTGTGCTATAGGTACATTAGTTGTAGTTAATTTGTTAATATGAATTTGTTTAAGTTTTTTTAATTGATATGTTATTATTATTTGTTTTAGATTTTTTACATTTGTATGATATTATTTACTGGTGGAATCATCTCGGGGACTTCATTGTCTGTATCTGATATACCCGTCAACACTGTCATCTTCGTCTAACGACTCTTCAACGTATGAGTTAGACACAAGATAATCATCATCATCATGATCATCATCTTCGTCAAGATTTAAATTGCTCATATTTGTTGGCGGTTGTGTGTAATCATTAGATACATAATTTCCACATGATGTAAGGGAATTTGCAGAATGAAACATTGAACCACCAGCCACATCCTTTTCTATGTACAATTCTAGAACTGACATTTCTTGTTGTTGTTTAAAATTTTCCAGCATCGTTTCAACGTATTCGTCATCGCAAATTTGCAAGGCAATATATTTTCCTGACACTAAAAATCTACAACTGATAGCAGAAATAATTTCATTATTTTGTAACTTTACCTTGTCTCCAATTTTTTTCTTCGAAGCATTGAAACTAATTCCACGTTTAATCTGAATCGCTTTTTTACTGCCTTCAAATATTACACCATCATTATCTTCATATACCCTTCCATTGAAATACAATACTGTTATAACCGAATTCATCGAGTACCTACAAAAATAATATTTTAATTAATTATTCATAATAAATTCAAAATAGTAAAATGTAGCAAATAAAAAAAAATTATAATACAAAATATTTTAGTGCAAACTAAGAAATAATAAAAAATACTTAAAAAAATTACTTGAAAGCTGAAAGCTAGTTAAATTAAAAATTACTTTCAAAAAATTATAATACAAATTATTTTAGTGCAAACTAAGAAATAAAAAAATTACTTAAAAGCTGAAAGCTAGTTTAAATTAAAAATTACTTTCAAAAAATTATAATACAAATTATTTTAGTGCAAACTAAGAAATAAAAAAATTACTTCAAAGCTGAAATCTACTTTTAATTATAAATTACTTAAAAAAATTACAATACAAATTAGTTTACTGGAAACTAAGAAATAAAAATAATTACTTAAAAAAAATTTGAAAGCTGAAATCTAGTTTTAATTAAAAATTACTTACAAAAATTATCATACAAATTATTTTACTGCAAAATAAGAACTAAAAAAAATATTTAAAAAATTACTTGAAAGCTGAAATCTATTTTTAATTAAAAATTACTTAAAAAAATTATCATACAAATTATTTTACTGGAAACTAAAAAATAAAAAAAAATTACTTAAAAAAATTACTTGAAAGCTGAAATTTACTTTTAATAAAAAATTACTTAAAAAAAATAGCATACAAATTATTTTACTGGAAACTAAGAAATAAAAAAATTATAGCCTCATTCAAATATTTAAAACTGAACAAGCAAATACAAAACTTTAGTTTGTATCGAGATTACTTTAAAAAATTACTTAAAAAAATTACTTATATTTGCTTGTCCCAGTACCTTTATTTTTACCCGAATTTATATCATTTTGCGAAAGTTTTGTTCGCCCATGGAGGCACCCATCATTTTCTAAAACTTTCATACTTATTACACTCCTATCAAATGCTTCACCTTACCACTTTCATCTCATTTCAGCTGAAATCAATTTCAAGTTTAATTCATCGCCTTAAATCAAGCACACACTAAAAGGTTCTCTTGCAATCATCTATAATTAGAGTGTTAAGGAGCTTCTTTATGATATGATCAATAGACAAAAATATAATGGATAAAAATGAAAGATAATCCTCTTAAAAAAGAACATTTTTCAATAACAATAAGACATATTTATAGGAATGCATTCTCTGTTAAAATATAACCTAATTTTCTATGTATAATATAATTAATTATTCATAATAAAAAAAATTACTTTCGCAAAATTATAACACAAATTATAGTCTCATTCAAATATTTAAAATTGAACAAGCAAATACAAAATTTTATGCGGAATTCCTAGACACTCACAATTTTAAAAACTGAAATCTCAGTACACAACAACGTTAAGATGAATTTGACGCCCTTAAATCTGAGTACAGCAACGTTGAAGAAGCAAATAAGCGAAATTCCTAAACAATCACAAATTTAAAAACTGAAATTTGAGCACGCAGCGTTGAGATAAAAACTGAGATTTTGAGTTTATATAGCCCTTAAATCGCTACCAGTACTGGCTAATTCTTCTTCCCTAACTCGCTGGTGGGAGTTGCAACTTGCCCTCAAGTTGCCAATGGCAGTTGCAACTCCCCTACCTGAAAAAATGTACCTGCCTTTTATTTTCATCTAAAAAAGCTGAAACCTCCCTCTAAAAAAGCAAGCTAGTCCTGCAAAAGCAAAACCGCCAGTTTGACTGGCGGTTTGCTCACCTGTGCTCAGACTCGCCAGAAGGGGTGGCGATTTGCAGGTGGTATAAACTCGCCATCACCACTGGCGTTTTCCTTGCCACGTGGGAGATGGTCAGCAAACTCGCCATTGGCAATGGCGGTTTGCTATGTTTCCATGCAGTTTACGTAACAAAACAACCCCTCCTCGTTAAATTTTTTAAAAGAACTCCATCTGGGGAAATAGTTTTTAAAAAAACCCCAGATGGGGAAATTTGCCGAAAACATGCTATCACATGTACATAAGTTTTATTTTTATGCTAATAAAATAACACAACTCTTTTTTGTTCCCAATTTTTTTGGTTTTGATAACCAATTCATCTCCTTGATTCTTAATTAGTGGTATCAGAGTTGAGATCCTAAGGAAATGAAGAAAGAGAACCATAGCTCGCACAAGAATGGAGATCGAAAAATTTGTTAGTGAAACAAATGATTTCAATCTATGGTGGGTGAAGATGAATGTATTGCTCTTTCATCAAGGCTTGGATGCAGCACTTTCAGAGGAAGCAATCACAAAGATAGAAGAACGGAGATGCGCATATGTGACGCACAAGGCTCACAGTGCAATCTTGTTTAGTCTTGGAGATGAAGTGCTTTGAGGAGTGACTGAAGAAAAGTCTGCCAAGGCAGTTTGGGATAAGCGGGAGGACTTGTACTTGAAGAAGTCACTGGCAAACAAATTATATCTCAAGAAATGCTTGTATGCTTTGTTGATGGAGGACAACAAGCCCTTGAAGAAACATCTAGATGATTTCAATAGGATCATCTTGGACCTTAAGAGCATTGACGTAAAGATAGATGATGAAGATTAAGCCATCATTCAATTGAGATCTCTTCCCAAGCGATTTAAGCATTTTGTTGATACAATGTTGTATGGTAAGGCTACTCTATCAATGGATGAGGTCAAGGTTGCGTTGAACTCAAAAGAAAATCAAAGGGAAAAATGTGATGAGAATCCTAAAACTACCCAAATATAGAGACCTATGACCAGGAGTAGGACCAAACAGTCAGTGGATACCCTCCAACAAATGGTAGCAGACATACTTAACAAGGTCCAAGTGAAGAAGAATGAAGGCCCAGAGGCAGAGGCGCAACTAAGAATATTAATTGTTGCTGAAGGCTCATACTAATTTGAAGGCCCATGCCAAATATGTTCTTTTTCTATATTTATAATTTTTTCGTTATAATTTTTGCCCAAACTGTTTTGAAGGCCCATGTCTATTTCTAATTTTTTGTTAAATACACTATATGTATTGATTTCGTTTTCAATAGAGGAACTTTTGACATTTGATAAAATTTTGTGAGAACTTTTCTCTGGGTTCCTCGCTGAACTAATCTCGAACTTATCAAGGTAATCCTTATGGTGTCTACCCTGACTTATCTTCCCTCTCTGAAAGTGGCGTCAACCCAAACTCTATGACTTATATCAAGCGATCTGCTCCTAGTAAGGATCACATCATCTGGTATCAGAGCTTCAGCTCTTGATACAGGTTCTATCTTATCCAATTCTTTTTCTTTGTAATTTGTCTAAGGTTCGTGCTTTGTTCTTGTTCTGTTATTTGTGTTCTTGTTTTCGTTCTTGTTATTGTTTGTGTTCTTGTTTTTTTCGTTCTTGTTCTTGTTTTTTTCGTTGTTGTTCTTGTTTGTGTTCTTGTTCTTGTTCTTGTCTTTGTTACGTTCTTGTTCTTGTCTTTTCTTGTTCCTTTCAGATTCTGTCAAAAAAAAAATGTTTGAATTCTGTTTCAAATTCTGTTTAGAGACAATTTGACTTACTGAAGAATTTAGGGGTTTAGGGTTTAGTAGTCTCTTGAATCTATTTGCCTATTTTCCTATTGAACAAATTGCCTAATTGCCTAAACTATCCTAAACGAATTTGAAAAGAAAGCATTATAAAAAAAAGTTGCAGAGAGTTTGAAAAGAAAAAGGAAAAGAAGAAAGTGGGTGTTTGATCTTTGAATGCATATTTGAGGTAGTTATAGGCGTTTATTGGAAAAAATCGCAGACCAAATCCCCTTCAGAAAATTGCCTAAGCATTCTCCTTTGAATTCTGAGCGTTTTGACATATAGTGAGACTCAAACAGACAACCGTAGCAGAAGTTATGACCATTTGAAGTTTACATGTCATCTTTATTAATTATTTTCTCTTTTTCTCTGTGATAAAGTAGCTTCTTTGTTTCTTCTATTTGTTATCAAATTTTTTTATCCAATCTGTTATCAAATCTGTTATCCAATCTGTTATCCAACCTGTTATCCAATTTGTTGTCTAACCTGTTATCCAATTTGTTATCCAAATCTGTTACTGAAGTTTGTGATAATTAAATTATCTTTCATGTTATATTACCTTGTGCTTCTAATTTGATTCATCCAGGAACTTAAGAGGGAGTGAGTGATAAAAGGCAAGAGTGAAAAACATCACACAAAAGCCTATATTGAGAGCATCAAACACGAGTGTACTACCATCAAAGAGAGAAACACGTGAGTAGAGTGTGGTGAGGTCCTAAAACCTTTTGTTTAAATTACTGCAAATATTTCTTTTCCTTAATTATTGCAGGAAATGGTGACGGTGGTGGTGAATATCATCAACTGGAGGGAACTCAATGCTTGTTACTGGACGTGATGACTATACAGATGCAACATTTGCTGAACTGTAACAATGAAGAGCTCTATGGACGAATCGAAGGATTAGAGAACCAACTGAATCAGAATACTGGAAGACATTATGGTGGGAACAGAGTGGGCAATGTTGGACCCAGGCAAAACAGAATGGAGGGACAGAACAAAATTGAGGGAGTAAAACTCAATGTACCTCATTTCAAAGGCAGGAGTGACCCAGACGCCTACCTTGATTGGGAGATGAAGATTGAGCATGTATTCTCCTACAATGATTATACTGAAGCGTAGAAGGTGAAGTTAGCAGCAGCTGAATTCTCAGACTATGCCCTTGTTTGGTGGAATAAAAATCAAAGAGAGATGCTGAGAGAGGAAGGGCAGGAGATAGATACATGGACTGAGATGAGAAGGGTTATGTGAAAGAGGTATGTTCCAACTAGCTACAGCAGAACCATGCGACAAAAACTCTAGAGGTTGTCCCAGGGAATTTTGACTGTGGAAGAGTACTACAAAGAGATAGAGATGACACTAGTGAGGGCCAACATGGAAGAGGAAACTGAGGACACAATGACTTGTTTTCTGAGTGGCCTAAATCCTGACATTAGAGATGTTGTTGAATTACAAGAGTATGTGGAATTGGATGACTTACTGCATAAGGAAGTCCGGGTTGAATATCAACTGAAGAGGAAAATTATAGCAAGAAGGAACTGATCCAACAATTTCAACTAGAACTGGGCCAATAGATCCAAGAAGGAGGAAGGCAACTCGTCCAATCCACATGGAAAGTCAATCGTGTCTAGTGTTGAAACCAAGCATAATTCTGCCTCATCATCCAACACTGGTACCAGAAACATAAAATGCTTCAAATGCTTAGGTAAAGGACATATTGCTTCTAAGTGTCCAACCAGAAGGACCATGATCATGAAGGCAGATGGAGAAATCACCAGTTGAAATCAGAGAAGAAGAAGAAGCGGAAGAATAGCTTGAGGAGGAAGTTATGCAAGGTGATATGCTAATGGTGAAGATGCTCTTGGGAAGTCAGATGCAGCCATTGGACGACACCCAAACAGAAAATATTTCCACACCAGATGCACAATTAATGGTAAGCTTTGCTCTCTAATTGTTGATGGAGGAAGTTGTTCCAATGTTGTAAGTTCCAGGTTAGTGTCCAAACTGAATTTGGATACTAAGCCCCATCCTAGGCCATACAAACTTCAGTGGCTTAGTGAAGATGAAGAGGTAAAAGTGACTCAGCAGGTTGAGGTGTGTCTCACCATTGGAAGATACAATGATAGGGTGCTATGTGACGTGGCTCCAATAGAGGCAACTCATATACTGTTAGGAAGACCATGACAATATGACACCAAAGCAGTGCATCATGGCTTCACCAACAAGATTTCTTTGCAGGAATTTAAGAATGTCTTTCCCAAGGAGATTCCTCAGGGATTGCCACTCTCAAGAGGCATAGAACATCAAATTGACCTTCTTTCAGGAGCTTCATTGCCAAACCGGCCAGCTTACAAAAGCAATTCCCAAGAGATTGGTGTTGCTGATTTATTTTTCAAGGATGTGGTGCATCTCCACAGACTACCAAGAAGCATCGTTTTAGATCGAGACACCGAGTTCCTTAGTCACTTTTGGAGAACACTATGGGGTACGGTTGGAACAAAGCTTCTTTTTTCCACCACATGCCATCCTCAAATCGATGGCTAAACCGAGGTAATAAACCAAACTTTGTCTTCTCTTCTTAGAGTTATGATTAAAAAGAATATAAAGAGTTGGGAAGAATGTCTGTCTCATGTTGAATTTGCATATAATAGGGTTGTACATAGCATTACACAATACTCTCCATTCGAAGTAGTGTATGGTTTTAACCCCTTGACTCCTCTTGATTTGTTACCATTGCCTAACATTTCTGATTTTAAGCATAAGGATGCACTAGCTAAAGTTTAGTATGTGAAAAGATTGTATGAGTAGGTGAAGGCTCAAATTGAAAAGAAGAATTAAAGTTATGCCAAGCAAGCCAACAAGAACAGGAAAGAAGTGGTACTTGAACCACGTGATTGGGTTTGGGTACATATGAGGAAGCACAAGTTCCCTAAACAAAGGAAGTCCAAACTTCAACCTAGAGGAGACGGACCTTTCCAAGTACTAGAAAGGATCAATGAAAATGCTTACAAGATCGATATTTTAGGTGAGTATGGAGTAAGTTCTTCATATAATGTTGCTGACTTGACTCAATTTGTTGTAGGTGATGATTCTGAACATTTGAGGGCAAATGCTTTCCAAGAAGGAGGGAATGATTAGAATCCTAAAACTGCCTAAATACAGGAACCTATGACCAGAACTAGGACCAAACTGTCAGTGGATACCCTCCAACAAATGGTAGCAAACATACTTAACAAGGCCCAAGTGGAGAAGGATGAAGGCCCAGAGGCAGAAGCACTACTAAGAATATTAATTGTTGTTGAAGGCCCAGACTAATTTGAAGGCTCATGCCAAATATGTTCTTATATATGTGTGTGTGTGTGTGTGTGTGTGTGTGTGTGTGTGTGTGTGTGTGTGTATATATATATATATATAATTTTTTCGTTGTAATTTTGGCCCAAAAGTGTTTTGAAGGCCCATGTCTATTTTTATTTTTTTTTGTTCAGATACACTATATGTATTGATTTCATTTTCAATAGAGGAACTTTTTTGGCATTTGATAAAATTTTGTGAGAACTTCTCTCTGGGTTCCTCGCTAAACCAATCTCGGACTTATCAAGGTAATCCTTGTGGCTTCTACCCTGACTTATTTTCCCTCTCTGGAAGTGGCGTCAACCCAAACTCTGTGACCTGTATCAAGCGATCCGCTCCTAGTAAGAATTACATCAAAATGATTCCAAGAAGGAAGAGATTTTTGAAGGGCTTGTTGCAAGTAACAAGAATTAGAAGAAGGATTTCAAGAATAAGAAATCAAAGTTTAAAAATAAGAAGAAGAAATGTTTCCTCTGTGACAAAGAAGGGCACTTCAAGAAAGACTGCCCAAGCAAGTCAAGGTTCAATGAGTGGAACAAGCACAATGCAGATGTGGTTGTGGCTCAAGAAGGATATGACAGTGCAGAGGTTCTTGTTGTATCAGAAGAGGATTCTCAAAAGGAATGGATCTTCGATTCAGGTTGCTCATTCCACATGTGCCCCAATAAAGGTTGGTTTGAAAATTACAAGCCAATAAATGGTGGTATTGTATTGCTAGGAAATAATAAGTCTTGTAAGGTTATTGGGATTGATTCATTAAGAATTAGAATGCACAATGGAATAGAGAGGGTGTTGAAAAATGTGAGACATGTTCTAGAATTGAAGAGAAATCTGACCCCCTTAGGCACATTGGACAAGGAAGGTTGTGGCTACAAGTATGATGTGGTAGCCTTGAAATCCATAAGGGGAAGAATTTGATCATGAGAGGAGTAAGGAAGAATGAATTGTATTCCTTGGTTGGACAGACAATTTTTGTTGTTTCTACAAATGTTGTAATTGATGATAACACAAAGTTATGGCACCATAGATTGGCACATATCATGGAAGAGTTAGCAAAACAAGGTGTTTTTGGGCAAGACAAGATTGAACCACTGAAGTTTTGTGAGCATTGTGTGCTAGGCAAGGCAAAGATGTAGAAATTTCCCACCAGCACTACTTTATTATCTGCATGTAAATCTATAGGGACAATCAAGAACTGAGTCACATGGAGGGACAAGGTACTTTCTATTCTTAGTAGATGACTTCTTCATAAAAGTTTGGGTTTACTTTCTAAAACACAAGAATGAAGTTTTTAAGGTGTTTTAAGAATGAAATTTTTTTAGTTGAAACTCAAACTAGAAAAAAGGTGAATAAATTAAGAATAAATAATGGACTTGAATTTTGTGATGAAAGGTTAAAAACCTTATGCCAAAGGTAATTTTTTTTTTGTTATTTAGTTTATAAGAGAAGACATGCTATCACATGTATATAAGTTTTTTTTATTAATAAAATAACACAGCTTCTTCTTGTTCCCAATTATTTTGTTTCCACAAAAAACTCATCTCCTTGATTCTTAACAAAGAGGTTAGGACCCGCCGAAGAGTTGATTTCAAATTTTTTTTCAAGAATTGAAATTGGGTGCCTATTGAATCAAATTGGTACCACTTTTCAAATTTGCAACGATATCTTCAAATTTTCTTTCCAGAAATGAAATTGGCACTACTAAAAAAAAAAGCTTTCTACATCGCCCAATTAACATCGGTTATAGCTAAAACCGATGTTAACGAAAGCGCGGTGGCATTTTTGTAATTAAATGGAGTTACTTAACATCGGTTTTAGCAAATCCGATGTTAACTACTTCATGTTAACATCGGTTATTTAAAAAACCGATGTTAACATGATGTTAAGATGAATATGGTAACATCGGTTTGGGCAAAACCGATGTTAACTTCATAGAGTTAACATCGGTTTTGAGGGAGCCGATGTTAAGGAGTTGATTTTAACATCGGTTTGTTAAAAAACTGATGTAATGTATTTGATGTTAACATCGGTTTTTACAAAACCGATGTTAAGTACATTTAGTTAACATCGGTTATCCATAAAAAACCGATGTTGTTGTGTTTATAAGTTAAAAAAAATAGAGATTTCAGAAGCCGCGCGCGTTCGAAAACCTTGCCCTACCTCTTCTCTTTGTCATCCTCCTGCCTGAAATCGCTGTTCTCTTTCTTCTCTCGTACGAAATCTGCCGGAAACCGCTCCGTCGACACCCACATTGTCGTTGGTCGAACCCACAGAACCCCCTACATTGCCGGAAAAACCCACATTGTCGTCGCTGGAACCCACAGAACCCCCTACGCTGCCGGAAAACCCATATTGTCGTCGCTCGAACCCACAGAACCCCCTACGCTGCCGGAAAACCCATATTGTCGTCGCTCGAACCCCACAGAACCCACATTGTCCTGGGTCGAAGAAAACCCTAGATACAGAGTTGCTACTAGGGTGCTGAAACAGTCGTCGGTGCTCAAAGGTCAAAGCTTTCTCCGCGAGGTACGTAGGTCAAATTCGTGTATGCTAAGTTTCGTTGTGAGTGGTTTGACCTGAATTGGGAGTGACATCGGATAACATTTTGTTTGCGATTGTACAGGCTCCACTGACGTGCATGTGTTGCTGGGTTCTCTTCATCAAGGTAACACTAACTTCTATACTTCATTTGACCTATTTTATTTTTTCTGGGTAGTAATAAGTAATGTTGCATGATTTTTAGTAAGGTGTTATTCTGTTTGCACTATAACAGAGAATCAACCATGATTTATGTAGATGGATCCACAGGGTTGTTGAAATTGCCTGCAATTGCTTTAACATTTTACTGTCCAACAGAGGGGGCTTCACTATTGTTGTTTTAACATATTTTTTGTTTCTTGAGCAAGTAATGCTTAAGTATAGATAATGTTTTTACCCAAGTGGATTTAAGGAACTGGGTTGCTTGCTCTGTTTTCTATTTTATTCGCTTAATTGTTGAATGCTTCCAGACTGTTTATAAACTATTCACTTGCCTCATATTGGCAGTTTCTAAAAGTTCTCATATCCTGTTATTGCAAATTATGCTTGTAACTGTTTTAAATAGTTAACTGTTGATATTAAAATAGGTTATTGCATTTAGTTATATTATGATGTGGGATTAAAATAGGTAACTGTTGATAACTGTTTTGGACTATAAAAATAGGTAACTGTTGATATTAAAAACAGTTACCTATTCAAAGTAATTGGGTTCGTCAGTTCTCATATTATTGTATTGCATTTAGTTATTATGCTTGTAACTGTTTTACAATAACATATCCTGAAGTGAACTGCTTATCTGAAAATGATGAAGGGTTTCAGCCTTTATAATGTTAGGATTTTCCACCCAGGTGTCACGAATCTGCAACCCCCTCAAATCATTTCTCCTCGTCCTCAAATTAATAACTATGAAAATAGGATGTGTTGTTGTCCCCCTCTTTGATCCATCTGCATCTTGATTTCTGCTTATGTTGTTTTTATTCAATAATCTATTGCCATTTGCCTGTTATATTTGGCTATAGAAAATAAATGTTGGGTTATTAGATAAGGGTTATTCTGGGAGGGTGAGACATGATAAATTATACTAGGCTCTTGCAATAATTTACTTCTATGCTGCTACTACCATTTAGATTGTTTAAATGGATGTGTGGCTTGATATTGTATTAACTGACCTTTATGTTATATAGATCTTGAGGCTTGCTAGGGATCTTGGAGATTTTCTACTTGTTGGAATACACACAGATCAGACAGTCAGGTTGGCAACCTTTATATCTCTACCTTCCTACTGTATTTACTTTTTTTTATTTTTTTTTGTACTTTTTTTTGGAAGGCATAATGTATAATATATTATTGAGATAAACAAAAAGAATACAAGTGGTACTGAATGAAAAGAGCATACATTAACATCGATTATTTATAATTAACCGATGTTATACACAAAAAACTACACCAAATAAGTGTAAGCATCATCAACGTTGACATCGATTTTCTAGAAAAACCGATGTTAAGGGCATACATTAACATCGGTTTTTCTAAAAAACCGATGTTAAACTAACACATTAAAATCGGTTTTTCTGGAAAACCGATGTCAACGTTCATCATGCGTACACTTTTTTTGCTGTTATTCATTGTGTTTAACATCAGTTATTTAGAGAACCGATGTTGTCATATGTATGTTAATATCGATTCTCCAAAACCGATGTTAACATTCATACATTCAACATCGTCACTTTCAACATCGATTTTAGAATCGATGTAGAATGTTCTAAATAACCGATGTTGAAAGTGTATTTTCTAATAGTGTGGGTGCCTATTGAATCCTTGATTCAATCCCTATAAACAAGTGTGCATGTAAAGTAGGTGGTGAGACGTGGAGCAAGCTTGATAATTGAGTTCAACATTGATTCACTTGAGAGATGCAGAGGTTAGATTCAAGAAATGCACAAATTATTTAACTTTGCAAATTAAATGTCCTAGATTCTGGAGTTAGCAAAGCTAAATCTAGCAACTCTCAAGTATTGATTCAATTTTGCAGGGGATCCAAACTTAATCTTGGAGGGAGAAGAACTCCACGATCCTGCTTTCATGGATGGGGAAGAAGAATGTGGGCGTGGTTCTTGATGACAGGCTGGCTTCGTCGGATTTAATGGGCAATTTTTATTTGTTTCATGAAAGTGGCTAATTAAGTGTCACATGTTGGTCAATTTTTACAAAATGTTAACCAAGATTAGAATCACATTCTGTATTTTTTTTTAAGTTAGAGATTATGTATGTCTTTTAATCCATTAAGATGGAGACTAATTTCAATTGATGATTTTTTAAAATAAAAAAGATTAAATTTCTTATCAAAATTACATACCCATAAAAATAAGACACTAAAAGAATACATATTTTAGTCTATCTTTAATTTATTATGAATTTTATTAATAAGATTATTCATTTCCCGTAATAGTTAATGTATTTAATAAACTATTATTATCCTTATAACTCATTCTCATTGATTGGTTGATACCATTTAAACCAATTGCAAAACCCAATTTTGTTCAATAATTATGTATATATCAAATTATATGATCAATGGCAGAACCTGAATCACATGTCTCAATCAACATACCTTCCCGATGCAACCAGTGTTTTCTTCACTGGTACAAAATTAATTCAATTTATATTAAAATTGATTTAAATATTAGTATAACAGTGAATTGGATTTGAAATTGGTTTGGGGTTAGAGAAGGTGGAAGGGAGCAGTAGCTGACGAAATTGAGACACGATGAAATGACAATGACAGTATAAAGTGAAAGTCACATGAATCTTTTAATTGAATTGATAAATTTTAATTGATGGGACAAAGTGAGATAGAAAAGTGAGACGGATGATTTCATTTCAGATAAAAATAATTGAACTTCTCTTGTATTTGGGAGAAAAAATTTTTTTTCTTACATTTTGAGATTAGATAGAATATTTAAGAAGCTCTCACTCATGAAATTAAAATATGTTGCTAACACTTTCCAATTATATAACTGATTTATAATTCTTATTTCTGCATCAAAATTTCTTAGTCATGAAGAAAGAAACAGAACCAAGGTCTAACACAAAACACAAACAGAAACATCATACTGAACCGAAGAGACTGTCGTTGCTTTTCATAGACGATTTTCATTCTCACTGCCAACTCGTATAAAAAAGTGAACAAAATATAAAATAACTCAAATCGTTTAGAACCACGTCCAAAACAATGCCAAACTATATACCAAAGAACATCGAAAAATATTGAAGGTAAAACAGCACACAAACAACATTGACATATAACTCATTTAATGGTATGAGTTTTAAGAAAGACTAATCCTACATAAACAATCTTCTATATCTAACCCTTCATTAATACCCATGACTTCTCTTTATATCTCTCTTACTTTCAAAAATATCATAATCTACCCTACTTATATACTTCATTCTCTTCTCTAGAAATTTTTCCTTTCAAACATGAAACTTCGAACACTAGTTTTTTCACATCTATCATCTTAAGGATACAGACATCCCCCGGTTTCAAGTCACACTCCCTGGCAAATTCGGGCCACCCACTAGAGAATCTAGCAAAGGAATTTGCATTGTAACAGAGCAATTTCACTTGCCACGCTCTACACCCAACACGAAGGGTCACGAGTCTTCCATGGATTTCACTGCAACTCTCGTTAACGTAGCTCCTGATGTATTTAAATGATATTGTTTGGCACTAATACATAACAAACATAATAATTAGTTCATGAATTGCTAATCAAAAGAGTTAATGGATTGTATATGGTTATTTAATATACACATTATTCTAATTATAATTAGTACATGAATGACCAATCAAAATAATCCATTGTATATGGTTATTTAATTATAGGGAAAAATATATTTTTAGCTTTTATGCTTTGTAAAACTCTTGGTTTTAGTATTTTACCATCAAACACTTTGGTTCATAAATTTTAAAAAATGAGATTTTAATCTCTTGCGATAGTCACTGTTAACACATTGTTTCCTACCTGACATCTGTCTTAGGAGCTAAACCCACTATTTTTTCAAGTTTAGGAACTAAAATGTTAAAATAAAACCAAAAATCTTATAAAATACATGGGTTAAAAGCATATTTTTCCTTATACAACATGACTCTAATTTATCATACCGGTAAATTTGAAGACTTAATAAAGATGCAGAGATCATCCTTCGACTTAGATGTACTAGCATTAGGGGTCACAGGAGTTCTAAAGGATGAAGAAGGCATATTAGAAAGTCTTTGTTCATGACCTGAAGTATAAATTTTTTTAAAAGAAAAAAAACGTTATAATGTCAAATGCACATTACACACACACATTCACTAATTTCTTAGAATTTCACACCATATCTCTTTTTTAAATGCCTGCATTAATGGACCTCTATAATTATTGAAAAATATTATAGTATGTACTCTTTAAAAAAGTTACAATAGATGTAAACAAATTAAAGGTACCCAGTGAAATTTTAAGAAACTGTTTTACCATAATGTCATTGTGGAATTACATTTTGACCCTTTCGCTGTCTATTTTTAGTCCCCCAAAAGAACTGATGAACAATAATAAAGAGATCAAAAATGAAAAAAAAAATATAGGAATTAATACTTCGATTTTGAAATTAAGGTAAATATATTATACTACCTTTGAAGATGGGAGTGCTAGAATTCTCTTCGAGACGATAAATAGAAACTTCGAATGAAAATTTTTCACTATTGTGTAGCTCAAAACCACAAACATCACCTACTTTCAATTTATTCTCTAACGAAAATTTTCTCCAGCCTCTGGAAAATGTCAATTGTCCATAGTGATTGACCCTTAACCCAACATCCCAAGATCTGCCATCGTCAACAAAAAGCGTAGCATTTCCTTCCTTGTGCAGATATGGTTTGGAAAATTCCATAGGTAAGATCTGTTTTGATTTATGATTTTTCCAAAAAAAAAATAATAATAATCAATTAGTCACACATAACACAACAAAAAATAAGTGTCTGAAAGTATTCAAAGCTTCAATAGGAAACTCATGCGTGTCTATCTATTTTTCTATATACAATAAAAAATATTGTAAAAATAAATTGATGTTACTATTTTTCTATAAGAAATTAATTTTAATTTTTTAACCGTTACACATACACATATATATGGTATGAAATAAATAAATCCTAACCATTCATAAAAAGCAAAATTATCAAAATTAACTCATGTCCTCTTGCAATGTGTGAGTATATATATGCATACTTAATAACAAACACAAAATAGTTTGTTACCAAGAGATCTCTTTCCGTGTATGTCTTTTGGATTAAACATGTGAAATGTTCATTCTCAGCGTAGAACATTTCCTTCACTTTCTCGTGAAACATTTTGATTCTCCTCTTGAAATCTCCTTGGCTACTACCTGCTATAAATTTTCACAAATTTTCATTTTTTGGCCATAAGGTAACTAATATATTATTGAAAAATAATAAGAAAAACGGAACAAAATGAGAAAATAAAACCAACCACCGTTCTTTTGCTTAGAATAATCAAATCCACTATCCTTCTTGCAATGCTTAGGTTCATCATCATCATCATCTTCTTCTTCTTTGGGGATGATTTTTCTCTTCTTACTACTTTTACTCGTATGATCTTCACCAAATTTCGCAGAAAAATCAGTATCATTAATCTCTTCCACTTCTACATTAGAATCATGGCTTGAAGGGTACTCTACTTCCAAAGCACTTTTACCAAAAATAATCACGTTAAAGCAAGAATTGCCTTCGTATCGAAACACCACAAAATGTGACACATCCAAACGCAATTTTTTTGCAAATTCTCTCCAACCATTGGAAAACCAAACATCACAACCATCTTTCAGCCAATAAACTTTCCTTTTGGTGCCATTTGGAAGACTTAGAATAACAGGATTTGAAATTCCTTGCCAATGTCTTCTGGTAAAACTTGTAGGCACTTTCTGTTACACATTAATTTCTTATTATCGCATCACCATTTAAAAGGTAAAAGCAACTTCTTAATACTAGTACATTCAAATATGTACAACATTAATAAAATAATCGTAACATCCATGTTATTTCATGTACCCTTAAACGTGTGACCAAAAATATTTAAGGTATAGTATTTACAAAAAGAGTGCTTGTACAAAAAATGTCGCATATTCATGCAAAAAATAATAAGAAAAAGATAGAGAAATAAATTGTTACCAGTTGTCCTTTTCGAAGGGTGCTTTCAAGAATAACCTTGAAAAAGTGAACGCCATAACCTTGAGAAGACATTGTTACACGGATTAAAGCCAAGTGGAGTGCTGCAAAGAAGAGAGAATGAATTTGAAGACAGACCCTTACTAGCAGTGTTTAGTCAAAAAAGAAAAGCATAATTAGAATTAGAATTAGGATGAATATATAATTGATCTGAAAATTCTTAACTAGTGACGGAATTAATGGTCAATTATAACTTAAACGTCACCGAGGATGATGGAATATTAAGAGATTTTGGTTAATCACATGACCCGCTGTTTCAGATCTCATTTCATTTTACAAATATAAATATAAAAATAAATGGTAATTACCAAGTCACCAGTTTTTGAACCAAAATTAATCCTTAAACATTTTGAATTATTTGAATAATAAGATCATAACAAAGAATATATATAAATCTGTTTGTAGCTTTTTATTCGAAGTTGATATTTGATATGGATAACTTTTCACAATAATCAACCGTGATGGATAAGATAGGAAGTGACGGGTAAATTTGGGAGCATGTTTTTAAATAAAAATATCTCAACGATGGCTAATAAAATTCAATAGTATATAAATAATTGTGACTTTCAATGATTTTAGGTTTAAATGATTTTAAATCTTTTAATCTTAAATAAACGGATAGTGCCTTTGCTAGGAGGCTTTGAATTATTTGTATTGGTCAATCGTTAAAGGATAAGGGCATATAATCAGAAAAATACGCATTTGCCTACTCCGATATGTTCTCATTGAGTCACAAAAAATGCACTGCAAATCATATGCATATAAACCCATATCGTCATGCGTAGTGCAAACAATGTCTTATCATAGATGTTCTACAACAATATTTGGTTAGATTTATAACAACCAAATTGCCCATTTCATCATTATTGATTTTCCTCATACAAGATCATTAGCAACAATAGCAATATCCTATTATCTTGATAACCACATAACCAATTTACCAGCTTCTAAACTAATTAGAATGCTGCATCCGATTCTTCTATCCTTGCCAGTCACTATTACAAAACCTATATAAGTTCAACTTCTACTATATACAAACAAGTAACTCCAAAAGAAGAAAGAGTTAATTCGTGTAGTTTCGGTAAAATTGATATTGGTTCGTATACTTTAACTTTGATCAATTGATCTTTAAACTTTAAAAAATTAGTGGTCGATTTTTGTCCTTCACACAAACCATTTTTACTGTTAGGAAGGATGAATTTTTATTTTTTTCTGTAAATTTTAGAGACCAAAATTGATCAAAGTTAAAATTTGAGAACTAAAATCAAGTCTTAGAGACTAAAAACATATTTTAGTTATCTATTTAGTTCCTCTCCACTTTATCTCCCTTTACTAAACAAAAGCTAAAACAAATGCATCAAATCTTGATACATGTACAAGTGTGACATCATATAAATAAATAGAATAGATAAATAGAAACTAGTGATATCCCCCAGGTCCTCCAACGGTGTAAGTTGTTGCACTAGCACCTTCCACAAGAACCCACAAGCATACTAGTGAGGACAACATAGGTAACATCCACTGAGACATTCTTGAACTTATAGGTGAGAGGGCGGTAATAGTTGAAATACCCTTCTGTCATGGCTAAACACCCCCATTCATGACCTTATCTAAATTACTCTTCAACCATGGCCATATAATAGTATGAACTACTGAAATCCCCTCGACCAATATGAAACCCCTTCAGTCCCCTGGACTTAGGCCGAATATGCCTCGACCTAGGTCAAGCACATTTAAACCCCGAATAGAACCCCATCAAGAGATGTCATAAGTACATACCCTTCAGCTTTAGCCAAATACCCCTCGGCCTAAGCCAAACACCCGTTGGACAGGTGTGGACCTCGAAGGCATCCAAGAAGCTAACTACAGATTAAGGAAAGTCACGTAGCAATAACATGTATAATCAACATTTAAACCTCATTAGCAGGTAACCCTGGATTAGCATCACCCCAAAACCTGAAGGTAAGGCCCGTGGAAGGCTCATAATATATGTATATAAAGTATGAGATTCTCTGGTAACATCATTGTTGATTCTTATTTATTACTCTCGTTTACAACTTTTGGGACAGAGCTCTAACTTGAGCATCGGAGTTCCTTTGTAGGTACCCATCCCCACCGCATCGGAGGAGTTCAGAGTTGGAAACGAAGGCAGAGTCGCACCAGAGAAGAGACAATTACCTCGGTACCATCGTGCGAGTACATTTCTCATAGTGCAAACCTTGTTGGCCATAATTAACAAGTAGTGAGTTTTGGTCGTATTGGCTTGCTAGCAAAGACAAATCTAGTAGGGAGCAAGCGGGGCCCATCTTTTTCAACTTCACATCTAGCAAAAAATTATACCAAGCAGTCCATCAATTCCAATAGCATGTGAAACATATAATTATATTCTCACCATCTATTTTTATGTTTTTTTATCATAGGATCACCTTTTCCAGTTTTTAATGGAGGTAGACATTGTCTACACCTTTATATTAAATTTAAGTATTCCATTTTAAAACAAGAATGTTACAAATTTGATTTCTTCTTAGTATGACTTCACTATCAGATTGTAATGATGATATATTAATTATATGTTTATATTTTTAATCATATATTTTAACATTGCTTAAATTTTAAAAAAATGTGGTTCTTGTTGAAAAAATGTTCTCTCTTTGCTGTGAGAAGTTTTAGGGTTTTAATAAAGGAGTTCTCCTGTCTATAAGAGTGGGAGGAGGATGGAGCGATTGTCCTTCATAGATGAAGAGGATGATGATAGCCACATGATTTTTTGATAGCCACACTCTTATCATGAGTCAAGTCCGGGTTGGAAAGACAATAGAGAACATCTTACTCTATCACGTCCTATTTTGGATTCAAATCCATGGACTATCTGTTGGTTTCATGTTAGAAACCATAGGGAAACATCTAGGAAAGGTCATTGGTGATTTCCTAAAATATGATGTTAAGAATAATTTTGTACTTTGGAAGACATTCATGTGCATACATGTATTGGTTGATGTCTGAAAACCACTGGCCTAGAACAAGAAGATTAAGAAACCTGGGGGTGAATGGAGAGTGGTGCACTTCATATATGAATGATTGGACAATATTGCTATCTATGTGGTTTGTTAGGCCATGGAGAAAAGTTTTGTGACAAATTATTCACAGAGGATAGGGATAGCCTAGTGAAGGGAAGAGGCCTGAAGTTAAAGGCAGAAAACTGATGGCAATGGTGGCATGGGTGGAAGACAGTGGTTACGTGAGGAGGGAACAAAGTGGGTGAAGGCCGAAAGTTCAGGGAGGGAGCAATAGCTACAGCGAATCAAATCAACCAATGATTGGGGGAATGCAATAAATGTGTCTCCTTTATTTTAGGAGAAAATTAAAGTAGGAAAATCAGCACTTATTATTATTCTGACGCAACCAAATCCCAAAGTTACTATGACACAAAATGATCATGTAATTAAGGAGGAAAGTTAGCATGTTGAGGGCAAAAAATTAGGAGATAGAGAGGAAGAAGTGTTGTTAGGAGAAAAGAAGCGTAGACGGGCAAGAGTGGGCCATGGCGACATGGACTATGATGTCGTTGTGACGAATGATCAGAATGAGGCCTCTGCTAAGAAGGTTAAAGTTGTGGATGAGAATTTTTTTAATGGCAGGTCCTGGCAACCAAGTCTACCAAGGACTATGAGCAATTTGAGCTGGAATTGTCATGGACTAGGTCACCGGAGAGTAATTTCCGGCTTAAGAGACTTGGTTTGGATGCACAAGCTGGATTTGTTGTTCTAGTGTGAAACATTGTGTGATGCGAATAAAATGGAGGATATTGATTGAAGGTTGGGTTTCAATGGCGTGTTTGTGGTGGATCAAGATGGAAGAAGGGGTGGGATAACAATGATATGGTGGAATTCCTTTGTCTACATTGTGATTGATTATTTGCTCAATTTCATATGTGGGAAGGTTGTTAAGGATGACATAGTCAAATAGAGCCTTACAGGCTATTATGGGTCTCGAAGAGAACCAGGAGAAAGGAAGCATGGGAGTTGCTAAGGAAGTTGGGAGAGGACACGACATTGTCTTGGTGCACTATAGGCAATTTCAATGAACTAGCCAGCCTAGAGGACAAGAAAGGTGGTGCTAACTAGCCTAATTGTGACCTTATTGACATACTGTTAGAGGGTTACCCCTTTGCGTGGTTTCGTGAGGTAAAAGGCTAAATTGTCCTTGAGGAGAGAATTGACCGAGCGCTAGTATCTCACAACTAGAGGAGTTTGTAATCATCATGCAGTCTCAACAACCTTGTAGCTATATCTTCAAATCACAACTCGATCTTCCTAAAGCTTATTGAGAACTGTAGAGGAAGGGGTTGAGGATGCTTCCATTTTGAGAATGCATGGTTGAAGGATCCAGAACTACATGGTATAGTGGATAAAGGATGCCATGGGAGAGAAACATGGACCTGGGTAGAATAATTGATAAGTGTGCAAAAGTGCTAGAAGGGTAGGGAAGGAGGAAAAACATGAACTTAAAGGAAAAATTACAGTGGTGCAAACATGAAATAACTGTTTACCGGAAAAGAAGAGACAATGATTCATGGGGATGCTGTGAGGAGATACAAAAAAGAATGGAAAGCCTTCTTATTCAAGATGACACGTATTGGTGTTTTAGAGCTCTCTATATTTCCACATGGTGGCAACTCAAAGGAAGAAGACAAATTACATCAAAAACCTGGTTAACTCTGAGGGGGTGGAAGTGAAAGATATGGAAGTTTTGTGTGAGAAAGTCAAAGGGTACTTTAGGGAATTATTCAATGGCTGCCACGCAAATATGAATCTGGTGTTGGAGGTTATCGAACCTTGTATGACGGATGCAAAAAATTTGGAGTTTCTATCTCCTTTAAAAAAAAAAGGAAAAGATGCATTAAGCTATGTTTCAAATTCACCTTGAGAAGGCACCGAAGCCTGATGGAATGAATGTGGGGTTCTACATGAGGTGTTGTGAAACCTGCCAATTAACTATACTAACATCGTGTTAATTCCTAAGTGCGATAGCCCAAGTTCCATGAAGATTTGTATCTGATCTCCAATGCAGCTTACAAGGTCCCACCGAAAGCCTTGGCAAATTAGTTACAACCTTTTCTTGAAAAATGTATCTCCAAGAAACAGTCCGCTTTCATGGAAGGGAGGGCAATCTTAGATAATATGGTGGTAGCGAATGAGATTGTACACATTACATGAACCCTACTAGAAATTGTTTTTTTACGAAAACCATTCTACGACAGTTCTTTTAGAACCGTCTTAGAAAATGAACCAGTGACATTCTTGTAATACGGTTATTGAAAACTGTCTTAGAATGTGTGTTGGTCATAACAATTACAACAAGTTTTAATAAAACATCATCGTAATTATTTATTGAAAAAAGCTTGTATGCTTCACATTCTAAGGTTGTGGCCGGTGTCCCATGGCATTCAAAAGCGCTGAAAGAAAGAACTCTCTAACCTTTGGCACACAAACTCCGTCTCAATCTCCACCGTGTCACGCACAATCTCCCTCACACACTCCTCACTAAGCTTCGTTCATCAATGGCAGTTCCACTGCATTCCTAGATTGCTCTCTTTTCAGCAATTTTCATTGGTTACGTGTGTTTGTTCGCTGAGTGCGTTAGTTATTACAACAATGGAGTTAGAGCACCCGACCACAACACCGCTCAACTCCACCATGACCTACAACGAAGCCGCTCAACTCCGCCATGACCTATGATGAAGCCTCCATGGAGCGCAGCAAAGCTTCGTCAATGCCTTGCAGGTTCTCTCTATTTTTTGCTCTCTTTTTCTTTGTCGTGATCATTTTAATTCCAGATCTATATTTGTTTGTTTGACTTTGTTTCTTGCGTCTGGTTGCATTCTCAATTAGGTTTGTGTTCAGCAATGTAGAAAAAAAATTGGTCACCGTGAGTGTAGATTACTAATTGTATAATACCTTGTTTAAATTTAGTCTCCTCACGCGAAGTCACAGTGAAGCCCCTCATCTCGCGAGATGAGTTCATTGGAGTAGGTGAGTGTTCACACTCTGAGATACTACTTGTTTGAGTGGATGCAAAATCTACCAGCAAGTGCATCGGGTCATCAAGTAAATAATTAAAACTGTGTGAACCGAGTATCGAACTTAGGGAACTTGTTCATTTGGTAAAGGTTTGTTCAATAAGCAAGCATTTGCAAACAAAAATCATGATTGTGAATGAAAGTAAAAGTATGTTCTATTCTAATTACAAAGCAATAAACGTGAGCAAGTAAGGGTGAAAACAGATATCTAAAGACGTTGGGTCCTCTTATTGAGCAAATTGACGCAATTAAGGATGTTTCTCTAATTAAAGATGTTTCTGTGTTCTATGTTGAAGGCTCAAGTACTAAACACCGATGTCTCGTGAGTTTAGCCTAATTCTAATTAAACTTCGTTCGCAGATGTCTCTTGTTGAACTTAGCTTAATTGAGCAACTTTATGATCACAGCATAATAAAAATTAAATTACTGCACTCCATGTCCAGACATACAGTAACCTAATCCTGCTCTATCAAGTTCTAAGGAGACAATACATCTTTCAATGCTAAAGCCCCTAACAGTACACACATATGGGTGATCAAGCCACAATCATGTAATAATAAAGTACTGATAGAAACAATGAACATATAAAACAACCTTAATTAGATAGGGAAAAAGTTTACATCAATTACTCAGCAAGAATCCCCAACTAAGGATTTAGTCTTCCATAACAAGGAAGCTCATTTTACAATAAAGAAGAAGAATTAAGAGAAATTGCATGCTTACAAAGGAGTGTGGATGTCTCCTCCACCTCTAGGAATCTCACAATCACTCAAAAACTCACAAATCTTCCTAAAAGATCAAAACTTGGCTTCTCTGCTCTGTTCTTTGCCTCTGTGTATTTCACTCTTCAAGCTCTTACGGCTATTCATCGCTCTTACGGCTATTCAGCGCTCCTTTTCTCTTTTCTACTATTCCAGGCTCAAAAAGGGCTCACTGACCTCGACGTTGCGCTTAGCGTGAGTAAGTGAATTTGCGCTTAGCACCAAACTCACACTAAGCCTGGAAGGTGACAAACGACTCGCTGAGCGCGTGCCTGCGTGACAGGTTCCCTTCCAGATTCCTCCGATCCGCTAAGCGCGTTGATGCCTCGTTTAACAGATGACACTCGCTAAGCGCATTGAGCTCGCTTAGCGAGACATCAACTTTAGCACTTCTTCAAAATAACTCCTTTTTGCCTGAAATTGAAGAGAAATTAGCATTAATTCCATACACAAGGCTTCTACTGAGCACCGATAAAAACAAAGCAAAATTTATTTACAATCCTACAAAAAGAACCATAAATTGGGAAAAATATATAAATTTTGTAAAAGTTTTCTATACAAAAGTTAGTCATATAAGACGACTAACAAACTCCCCCAAATTTACAGTTTTGCTTGTCCTCAAGTGACAAAATCATAGTGGTTATTCACAAGGTGTTTGCTCCAAAGAATTCAATCACATGAAATGAATGACATACAATGCTTCAATCATAGCTTCTCACAAGACATGCAGCTTTTCAAAGATGTGAACATGATTATTAAGGAACACAAATGAAATAAGCTAGTAAGAGCGACAAATATCAAGGAAGGATCATTAACCAAAGCCTCACAGCTACTGTTTCACTCAAACACAAGTGTTTAGGCTTATTCAACAATCAACAACTAACACAAGTCTCAATCTTTGCAATTCATCTCATGCCATACAGTCAGGAACACACAAACTGGACCTGAAGGACTTTACTAGGCTTGTAACGAGGCTGGGCTGCAATCAATTCATGGTTTTTCTAGGATGCAAAAGATTAGGTTCTAAGAGAGCATTCATCCATAGATCAACCTTTTTATTTTTATTCCAGCTCAATTACTTGCCTTTCTGCACTTAGCTTTTCTTTTTCTTAAATAGCAACACACACACTTTTATTTTATACTTACATTTTCTTTTTTGAAAAATACTTGCTGCTTATTAGATGTCTGTGTGTGTTGCTCTTTCCTTACCATTACAAGCTTTCAACCCATAACTCCCCCAAATTTTGGAAAAATTGCTTTGAACCAAAATTTCCTTTTATGAATGATGCTCTCCTACAACCTTAGACAAGGTAGAAGGAGATAAACTGTACAGGCTCAAGGTTCAATCAAACAATCACACTTTCAGCTCAAAATGGGTGCAAGGGATAAATGAATCATGCACAAGGTAAGCTTTTTAGCTAAGTGGCTATCTTCAATCAAAACATGGCCTTCATCATCTTCAATTTCACACGTTCATTCCATACTCAGAGATTCATGCAAAAATCATTACTCAATGTTAGTCATTCTCTCACAATTAAAGATCACACTCTCACCAGGTTGTGGCTAATGAGTACCTTCACAATCAAACTGTCAAACTGACTAACATTTTCAGTCATAATCCTAATCCATGCTTTTTCTCTTCTAATCACTGCACACTCATTCAAAACATATGATTTACGCATTCCAATTCACTGAAATCACGCAATTGATCACTTCAAACCAATCACAAACACTGAATTCCAAAATCAAGTATCAACCACTGGATAATATAAATGCATTGTTCAATCAAGCTCTATACAAGCTATCAACCAAAATAAAAACTATAAACTGACATTTAAAGACTGAAACATAAATATAAATCTAAATTATAAAATGTACTAAAGACGAGATAATATTAAAACTGTTCAAAAAGAAGTGAAATAAAAATCCTGGTCCTGTCAATGATCCTGTGCAGAGTCCATGGCATGCTCATTCAAATCCAGTGCAGGAGTGCTTGATGGTGAATCCCGAGAAAGAGGCAGGTCTGGCACTGGTGCAGATGACTCAAGCTAAGGAGATGATAGATCCAACGCTGAAGTGGTAGACTCTGGTGGAGGTTGCGGAGTCACCTGTGGGGTAACTGCTGCAGCATCCTCCTGTGGAATGGCTGGACTAGTCTCCACAATGAAAGGCTCAGATGGAATGGGCTTTGAGGCCTCTCGAATGTCATCCTCTTGGTCCGGCTGAGGCTCCTGGGCTGCAAAGGCCTCACCCCCTCCCAAAGGAGAAGGTTGGACTCTTGGCCAGGCCACCTTCTGCAGAAACTCCTCCATGCTCATAACTAGTCATTGCTGGACAACATCCTGCAAGCTCTGCATAATCAGGAGCTGACCCTGGTGCAGGCTCTGCAGCTTAGACATGAAAGGCTCTAAGCTTTGAGTGAAAGGATCTGGAAGAACTGGGGTTGCTAGAGCTGAAGGGAGAACAAAGGTAGAGGGAGCAGAAGTAGGGGCAGCTGAAGGAGATGGGGCCTCAGATCTTCTAGCCCGGGATTTTTGGGTCCCTGGAAAAGTGACCGAAGGGTCATCCAGATTCCAACAATTCTTCTTAATATAGGCCAAATTAATGGCTGGGCTAAGTGACTCGAAGGTAAGAGAATCTTAGGTGACTCCTCGGGCCTTGCACAAGGCAGTAATCAAGGCTGGAAATCCAAGCCGCGAGGAGTTGGACTGAGCAATGAGTGAAATCTGACCAGAAATAAGTGATCCTAAGTTCATGTTCATCTTCATTACAAGCCCGCAGACTAACCTGGTCCTATCCAGATTAAGATCAGAAATATGGGATGTCGGGGCCAAGTTAGAATAAGATAGAACACTCCTAGTTTGGGCCAGAGTGGTAAGATCTTTCCTCAAAAGCTTCCACGACAGACCTTCGGCATTAAGTACAAATCCCTTCCCAGGGATACACAACTGGGCTGCAAGCTCCTGAGGATCAGGCCTCAGTCTAGAAAACCTGGAGTAAGAGGGCAAGCTCTCCCTTTGCTCCACGACCACTGAAGTCTCCAAAAAGGTGTTGAGGGAATCAACATCAAATTTTATCAGGTGCCCTCGAACCCTAACTTACTTTGGTTCTTTGTCCTCAGGGACATATAGGTTTGCATAGAATTCTTTAACAATTGCCACATCAATGTTTCCCTCAGTCAAGTTGGTCAACTGTTTATGCCAGTTTCTTCTAATCAATTCTCTTCTAAAATCATCAAACTCAGTGACATACAACTTGGCATTTCTTTCTAGCAGAATGTTCCTAGCAAGCACATTATCTGAGTAATGGTCCCAGGCCTCCTGTGATATAAATCTTAATCTATCATAACCGGCCTGAGACACTGAAGCTATGGCTTTTCTCTTACGGGAAGCCATCTACAATACAAAAGAATCAAAACACAAGATTAGACAGGAATTTATTCAAATTAAAAAGCAGAAAATAAAACTGAAAATCAGACCGAGCTCTTAGCGCAAGTGACTCACTTAGCGCGCCTTAGGAAAATCTACTCATGCACTAAGCACGATAGCCACATGCTTAGCGAGTGAACACAGATCCAATTTTTTTCTTTAGAATTGGCTTAGCAAGCAGGCTCGCTAAGCCCAATTCCACAAATTTTCAAAACAGATAAGGATTTGCGCTTAGCGCGGTAAGGCGCGCTTAGCGCGACTACTCTACTGAACAACATTAACTTAGCGAGCAGGCTCGCTAAGCCCAATTCCAACAAATAGAAAAACAGAGAGATAATTACGCTTAGCGCACAACAAAACAAAAAAATTTCTAAGTGTTTGAGAACACATTACTCGCTTAACGCATAGTCGCGCTTAGCGAGTTCATAAGCAATTGAACTTTCAATTAGAGAAGATGAACACGCTTAGCGGGACAGGGCCGCGCTTAGCGAGTTCATCTGGAAATTCATATGTTCAACAGAAATGATGAACTCGCTTAGTGCAGCAAGGCACTCAGCACGCTCATCACGATTTCCAGAAAAAGCAGGGGCTTCTCACCCCTCCACTCAGGCCCTTATTAGACCGTCTAACCCTAATCAAAACAAGCACATTGTATCCATAATAAAACCCTAATTCTAGTCTAACGAACAACTAACCTAACAAAACTAAGTATTAACAGAAATTCAACCTAATCGCTACTAAGTTAACTAGCCTAAAGTTTGAAATGTGGAAATAAAATGAACAAAGTTAAGAAACTTACTCGTGCTGTTGAATATGAGTGCAAAGAGGGAGCAAAAATGCAGACAATGTAGGGAGATTGAAGTACTGTACACAGGGTGAATGCAATGAATGGGAGAAAATGCTCAGAGGAAGTAAAATGGTAACTACCTAAGGCATTGGCTTATTTGCTGGTAGTTTCGAATGACTCACTTAGCGCATGGACTCGCTAAGCGAGTCAACATGTCGTTTTTGAGTTTTAAAGCTCATGCGCTTAGCGGATCTGCTCATTAAGCCCAATACAAAATTATGAAATTCCAGAGAAGTTTTTGCGCTTAGCTCGAAGGTACGCGCTGGGCGAGTTCTACAGCTCTAATTGGTCCTACAACTCTCGCTTAGCGGGCCAAGGCCTCGCTTAGCGAATAAAATGCTCCTTGAATGTAGTAGTGGCCCGCGCTTAGCGCGTCCATCTTGCTTAGCGCTATTCCAAACAGAGAAGGAATTGGGCTTAGCGAGAGCACTCGCTTAGCCAAATTCTCAAAATTAATCAGACAAAGGAAAATAGTGCTTAGTGTGTCAACACGCTTAGCGAGACCAAACTTATGCGCTTAACGAGATGACTCGCTTAGCCCAATCCCAAAAATTAAATGGAAAGAGGGTTTATTGGGCTTAGTGCACAAGTCACGTGCTTAGCGGGATCATTCAGCCAATGATCAAGGGTCAATGTGCTTAGCGCAAACAACAGCTCGCTTAGCGCATGAAGAATATGGCGCTTAGTGCGAGGAGTGCGCTTAGCGAGTGGACAACAAAAAAAAATTTCAAGTTATATTTCTGTCTACAACTTCACAAAACCTTTTTAACCCCTTTTCTAATACTAAACATGTTGAATTCAAACAATCACAAGCAATCAAACTTAACTAAATGTAAGAAAAACAGAATTAAAAAGGGGATGGGTTGCCTCCCAGTAAGTGCTCTTTTAACGTCATTAGCTTGACGCATAGCTCCTTCGTGGGTCCTGCAAGTGAATAATGGTGTTTAGCCTATCAATGCTTCCACCATGGTACAACTTCAATCTCTGACCATTGACTACCCATGATTTGTCTGGAGTTGATGAATGAGGATCAACCAATTCTACAGCTCCATATGACCTGACCTCTTTGATAGTCAAGGGTCCAGACCATTTAGATTTGAGCTTTCCCGAAAATAACTTTAGTCTGGAGTTAAACATCAATATTTGTTGTCCCGGTCTGAATTCGTTCTTAAGCAACCTCTTATCATGGTAGGCCCTTTACTTTATCTTTGTACAATCTGGCAGACTCATAAGCATTCCATCTCATTTCCTCCAACTCCAACAGCTGTGTTTTTCTTTGTTCCCCTGAAGCAATCTCATCAAAATTCAAAAACTTCAAAGCCCAATATGCTTTATGCTCCAATTCTACTAGTAAATGACAGGATTTGCTGTAAACCATTTGAAATGGAGATAAGCCAATAGGAGTTTTAAAAGCAGTTCTATAGGCCCATAGTGCATCATCCAATTTACTTGCCCAACCTTTCCTGCTTGATGCTACAGTTTTGTCCAAAATTTTCTTCAATTCCTTGTTGGAGACTTCTTCTTGACCATTAGTTTGCGGATGATAAGGTGAGGCAACTTTATGTGTAACATGATAATGGCCTAACACCTTCTGCAGCTGGCTGTTACAAAAATGAGAACCTCCATCACTAATTAAAACTCTTGGCACCCCAAACCGTGCAAATATGTTATTCTTCATGAATTTCACCACGGTTTTGGCATCATTCTTAGGTGCAGCTACAACTTCGACCACTTAGATACAGAATCCACAGCTACAAGAATGTATTCATTGCCCAAGGATGAAGGTAGATGGCCTACAAAATCAATGCCCCAATAATCAAACACTTCAACTTCCATAATATTTTGCAAAGGCATTTCGTTTCTCCTGGAGATCCCCCCCCCATCCTCTGACATTGATCGCATTACAAAGCATGTTGGTGAGCATCTTTAAAGATTGATGGCCAAAAGAATCATGATTGTAAGACCATGGCTGCTGTTTTGTCTCCCCCATAATGTCCTCCACATGTAGAGTTATGACAATGCCATAGAATATTCTTGGCTTCCTTCTTAGTAACACATCTTCTCAAAATGTTATCAGCACCCATCTTAAACAAATGAGGGTCATCCCATACATAAAAATGAGTGTTATGAAGGAATTTCTTCCTTTGCTGCCAAGTCAAATCTTTAGGGATAATTCCTGCCGCTTTAAAGTTAGCCAAGTCAACAAACCAGGGTCTCTCACTCATCATGAACAGAGATTCATCTGGAAATTCATCTTTTATTTCCATCTCTCTCACAGTTACCTCCTCGTTGACCAGTCGTGACAAGTGGTCAGCTACCACATTCTCAGAACCCTTCTTATCCCGAATCTCCAAATCAAACTCTTTAAGTAATAGAATCCATCTGATTAAACGAGGCTTAGAATCAACTTTATTAAGTAAGTACTTGATTGTTGCATGATCCATGTAAACTATGACCTTTGATCCTACCAAGTACAATCTAAACTTCTCCAATGCATACACAATTGACAACATTTATTTTTCAGTGGTAGCGTAGTTGATCTCTGCATCATTAACACTTTACTGGCATAGTAAATGGCATGGAAAACTTTGCCTTTCCTTTGACCCAGCACAACACCAATTGCATAGTCACTTCCATCACACATTAACTCAAATTCTTGACCCCAGTCTGGTGCAGTCATCACAGGAGATGATACTAGTCTTGTTTTGAGAATGTTAAATGCTTGCAAGCATTCTTCATCAAATATAAACGTAGTATCCTTGTTAAGCAAATTGTTGAGTGGTTTGGCGATCTTTGAGAAATCTTTAATGAATCACCGATAGAATCCAGCATGCCCTAGAAAGCTCCTTATCCCTTTGACATTTATTGGAGGGGGTAATTTTTCTATCTCATCAATCTTTGCTTTATCTACTTCTATCCCCTTGGCAAAAATTGTGTCCTAGCACAATGCCTTCTTTCACCATAAAATGGCATTTCTCCCAGTTTAGAAATAAATTGGTTTCTTCACACCTTTTCAATAATTTCTCTAGATTGGATAGACAACATTCAAATAAGGATCCAAAAATAGAAAAGTCATCCATAAACACTTCAATACTTTTCTCCACCATATCTACAAAGATTGCCATCATACATCTCTGAAAAGTTGCAGGAGCATTGCAAAGGCCAAAAGGCATTCGCCTGTAAGCAAATACGAAAAGGGACAAATAAAGGCAGTCTTCTCCTGATCCTTAGGGTCCACAGCAATTTAATTATATCCAGAGTATCCATCTAGAAAACAGTAAAATGATTGTCCTGCCAACTGTTCAAGCATTTGGTCCATGAAGGGAAGTGGGTAGTGGTTCTTTCTGGTGGCATCGTTCAGTTTTCGATAATCTATACACATCCTCCATCTAGTGACAGTTCTTGTTGGAATCAAATCATTCTTTTTGTTTCTAACAAATGTCATGCCACCTTTCTTTGGAACTACTTGCACAGGACTGACCCAGGCACTATCCGAAATTGGATATATGAGGCCTGCTTCTAACAATTTTAGCACTTCCTTTCTCACCTCTTCCTTCATGACTGGATTTAGTCTTCTTTGTGGTTGTCTTACAGGTTTATAATCAACTTCCATGTTGATCTTGTGCATACAATAAGAAGGGCTGATTCCTTTCAAATCTGAGATATGCCACCCAATAGCTATTGTATGCTTCTTCAAAATTTCCACCAGTTGAGCTTCCTCTTCCTTTTTAAAAAAATTACTGATAATCACCGGTTTAGTGTTATTCTCTCCTAAAAATATATACTTTAAATGCTTAGGAAGGGTCTTCAATTCCACTTTTGCTTCCTCTGGTGGTCTGTCTCTCTTTAACTCTTCAACTTTCATCCTTTCAGGGAAACTCTCTTGCTCACCTTCTAATTCCTTCAAGCAACTCTGCACTTCTTTTTCTTCTTCTGTAGTCAAACACTCAAGGGTATTGGTCAGCACTTTTTCAAGTGGATTTTGCATAACCATGGCTTTAGCTACCATATCAATCTCTTGTTCCACCTTATCCATCTTAAAACAGGCCATATGATCACTCGGATGCTTCATAGTGTCAAATAAATTAAAAGTAACATTTTGATTGTCAACACTCAGCTCTAATTTTCCTTTCCCCATATCTACTACACAACTAGCGATTGACATAAATGGATGCCCTACGATTAAGGGAATCTCAAAGTCCTCTTCTATGTCTATCACTATGAAATCAGCGGGGAAGGTAAGGTGTTTGACCTAAACCAAAACATCTTCTATCACTCCATAGGGTCTGGTGATGGAGCGATCTGCTAACTGTAAAGTCATCCTAGTTGGCATTATCTCCAACTCTCCAAGCCTCCAGCACATGGAAAGCGGCATCAAATTAATATTGGCTCCCAAATCAATAAGAGCCTTGCCAACAGAAACTTCACCAATTGCACACTGAATAGTCACACTCCCAAGATCTTTGTGCTTAGGTGGAAGAATCCTCTGAATTACAGCACTGCAGTTTCCTTCCACAATGATGTTTTCACTGTGAATGTACTTATTCTTCTGTGTGGGCATCTCTTTTAAAAACTTAGAGTACAACGGCATTTGTTGAAGAGATTCTCCAAAGGGCATAGTTATCTCCAATTTCTTGAGGATATCAATGAAACGAGCTAGATGTCGTTCCTTGTCTTTCTTTGTTGGTACCAATGGATATGGCACCTCTTCCCTTTTGCTTGGACTTGCCTCCTTTCTCTTTTATCTAGCCAGCTCACTCTTGGTCTTTTTCTTCTATTCTTTTCTCTCATTCTCTTTTTTCTTTTTCATTTTTTTCTTTCTCTCTTTCTTTTTCTTTTTCTTTCTTTTCCTTCTCACTTTTTTTTTTATTCACAATTATTGGTATCTCCTTCTGCTGATCATCTTTTGCTTCCACTTCTTCCTCAGTCTCACTCAAAGGTTCCACCACTAGGTCAATTTCTGGTTCAGCCACCGGCTATTGTTTTTCTTCACCTATCCTCTTCTCACCTTCATTCATGCTCACCATTTTGCTTCTAGTCATAACAGCCTTGCACTCCTCCTTAGGATTCTTCTCTGTGTTGGCTCCAAAGCTGCTTGACAGTCGGTCTGCCAGTTGTTTTGCCAATTGTCCCACCTGGACTTCTAGATTCTTGATGGCTGACTTTGTGCTCTTTTGATTGGATATAGATACTTGCCTGAACTGAGCAAGAGTCTCTTCCAGCTTTGTCATTCTGTCATAGAGACTAGGCCCATGTTGCTGTGGCCTGTTAGATGGCCCACCCCGATCTTTATTGAACTAATTACCAGGGTGAGTTCTCCACTATCCCTGTTGCTGATTATATTGTTGGCCATGTTGAAATCCAGAATATCCACATGCATTAAAGGTTGTTCTTGGTTGGTTCCCCATATAGTTCACTACATGTGATGTATCTTCTATGGGAATGCAGCAACCATAATCATGTGCTCCACATATATAACACAATCTGCAACCTGCAAAATAGAAGAGGGTGAAGGTTGTCCAGCATGCAATTGAGTTGGCAACTTACATAGTGTTTCAGTTAAAGCTTCAAGTTGCTTGGATAACAACTTGTTTTGGTCCAACAGAGCGTCCCGTGATGAAAGCTCCAATAGGCTTCTTTTGGTTGGGATGTGTGCTCTATCATGCAAGATTGCATGGTCACTAGAACCCATATTCTCAATTAATTCCATGGCTTCTTCAGGGGTCTTCAATTTTATTTTTCCCCCTACAGAAGCATCTAAAAGCTGCTTGGATTGTGGCCTTAACCTGTCAATGAAAATATTGAGTTGGATTGGTTCTGAAAATCCATGAGTAGGTGTCTTTCTTAGTAACCCACGAAATCTTTCCAAAACCTCACTCAAGGACTCGTATGCAAATTGATGAAAGGATGAGATGGCAACTTTTCCTTCAGCAGTCTTGGACTTTGGGAAGTATTTCTTCAAGAATTTTTCAACCACTTCATCCCAAGTCTTAAGAACGTTACCTTTAAATGAATGGAGCCATCTTTTCGCCTCTCCAGACAAAGAAAATGAAAACAAGCTCAACCTAACAGCATCCTCAAGCATGCCAGCCAGTCTGACAGTGTTGCAAATCTCAATATAAGTGCCTAGATATGCATACGGGTCTTCATTTGGCAGACCATGAAACAAATTATTTTGAATCAACCGAATTAATGAATGTGGATAGGTTATATTCTATGCTTGAACCTCCAGCTGCGCAATGCTAGTAAAGAACTACGGCACAGATGTACTTGAGTAATCTTCCAGGGTCACTCGTCGAGGTTGCTCTTCAGCCATGACTTCGGCTTCAAATTCTGCTGTTTGAGAATCCTTGGATGTAGGTGAATTAGAAGATGATGACTCAAAAAAGTAAGCCTCTTCAAGGATTGATGCTACTGTTCTGTCGTGCAAAAGCTTTCTTTTTCTCTCTGCGTTGTTTCTTCTAAAGGTTGCTTCAATTTCTAAATCCAAGGAACCAATTAACCTACAGAAGATCTACGCATGCAAACACTAACAGGAACAACAATTAACCAATTCAAGAAGAAAATAAATTATGAACTAAACTAATATCAACAAAAACAAAAATTAATAAATCAAAGCATAATGAATTAATGCCTTCAAACTGAACTAAACTTTCCAAATGGAAAAAGTTCTCTGGCAACGACACCAAAATACTTGTTTGCACTCCAGGATACTACTTGTTTGTGTGGATGCGAAATCTATCGGCAAGTGCACCGAGTCGTCAAGTAAATAATTAAAACAGTGTGAACCGAGTATCGAACTCAGGGAACTTGTTCATTCGGTAAAGGTTTGTTCAATAAGCAGGCATTCCAAACAGAAATCATGATTATGAATGAAAGTAAAAGTATGTTCTATTCTAATTACAAAGCAATAAACGTGAGCAAGTAAGGGTGAAAACATATATCTAAAGGTGTTAGGTCCTCTTTGTGGAAGCAATGACTTCCAAGATTATTTTGATGATGCCATAGAATCAAGAGTTAAGCAAGTTCCAAAGAATCAGGAGTCAAAAAGCTTCAAGAATTAAGTTTCAAGAATCAAGATTCAAGAACAATCAAGTTTCAAGAATCAAGATTCAAGAACAATCAAGATCAAGATTAATTTCAAGATTCAAGAGAAGTTGATTTCAAGATTCAAGAGAAGAAATCGAGAAGCAACAGTCAAGACTTCACAAGGGAAGTATTTTTCAAAAATCCCAACATAGCACAATTTTGTTTTACAAAAGAGTTTTCTCAAAAAATTTCTAAGTTACCAGAGTATTTACTCTCTGGTAATCGATTACCAGTTTCATGTAATCGATTACCAGTGACCAAATTTGATTTCAAAATGTTTTTAACTGATTTGCAACGTTCCAGAATATTTTTCAAATGGTGTAATCGATTACACTATATTGGTAATCGATTACTAGTGTATCTGAACGTTGGAATTCAAATCCAATAGTGGAGAGTCACAACTTTTCATAAAATGCATTGTGTAATTGATTACATGATTATGGTAATCGATTACCAGTGATAACTTTTGAATAAAAGGTCAAAAGTTGTAACTCTTGACATGATTTTCTCAAGATTATAACTCTTCCAATGATTTTCTTGACCAGACATGAAGAGTCTATAAAAATAAGACCTTGACTTGCATTCAAAAGAACATTTACAACTCTTTAACAATTTTTGAGAAACTTCTAAGAATTCCTTTCTACTCATCTCTCTTCTTGTTCTTCCTTTGCAAAAAAGCTTTCTAAGTTTTGTTTTTCCAAACCTTGTTTTCTGCAAGTGAACATTCTGCAGAAAACAAGTGTGCTATCTTTTCTTCTCTTCTCCCTTTGCCAAAAGAATAGAAGGACTAACCACCTGAATTCTTTTGTGTCTCCCTTCTCTCTTCCAAGAGAATTCAAAGGACTAACCGCCTGAGAATTCTTTTGATTCTTCCCTTCCCCTTAAACAAAAGATTTCAAAGGACTAACCGCATAAGATATCTTTTGTTTCCCCTTACAAAGATTCAAAGGACTAACCGCCTGAGAATTCTTTGTCTTAACACATTGGAGGGTACATCCTTTGTGGTACAAGAAGAGGGTACATCTACTTGGGTTGTTATACTGAGAACAAGAGAGGGTACATCTCTTGTGGATCAGTTCAAGTGGAGGATAAATCAACTTAGTTGTTCAAAGAGAACAACGGGGGTACATCCCTTGTGGATCTTTGGCTTGTAAAATATTTTACAAGGTTGAAAGAAATCTCAAGAATCGTTGGTTGCTTGGGGACTGGATGTAGGCACGGGTTGTTGCCGAACCAGTATAAATCTTGTGTTTGTCTTCTTCTTTCCTACACTCTTTAATTTTCGCTGTGTACTTTTAATTGCCGCTTTTACTTTTGGTTAAGTTTTTGTTCTTTACTTTCTTAACTTTGTAGTAAAAGCCTAGTTGAATCTAGTAACATTAAGAAGGATAATTTTTTAATTAGTCAAGACACATTAATAATTAATTCAACCCCCCCTTCTTAATTATTCCGAGGCCACTTGATCCAACACTCTTACTGAGCAAATTGACGCAATTAAGGATGTTTCTCTAATTAAATATGTTTTTGTGTTCTATGCTGAAGGCTCGAGTACTAAACACCGATGTCTCGTGAGTTTAGCCTAATTCTAATTAAACTTCGTTCGTAAATGTCTCTTGTTGAACTTAGCTTAATTGAACAACTTTATGATCACAGCATAATAAAAACTAAATTACCGCACTCCGTGTCCAGACATACGGTAACCTAATCCTACTCTATCAAGTTCTAAGGAGACAATACATCTTTCAATGCTAAAGCCCCTAACAGTACACACATATGGGTGATCAAGCCACAATCATGTAATAATAAAGTACTGATAGAAACAATGAACATATAAAACAACCTTAATTAGATAGGGAAAAAGTTTACATCAATTACTCAGCAAGAATCCCCAACTAAGGATTTAGTCTTTCATAGCAAGGAAGCTCCTTTTACAATAAAGAAGAAGAATTAAGAGAAATTGCTTGCTTACAAAGGAGTGGGGATGTCTCCTCCACCTCTAGGAATCTCACAATCACTCAAAAACTCACAAATCTTCCTAAAAGATCAAAACTTGGCTTCTCTGCTCTGTTCTTTGCCTCTGTGTATTTCACTCTTCAAGCTCTTATGGTTATTCAGCGTTCTTACGGCTATTTAATGCTCCTTTTCTCTTTTATGCTATTCCAAGCTTAAAAAGGGCTCACTGACCTCGACGTCGCGCTTAGCGCCATTCTCGCTCTTAGTGCGAGTGAGTGAATTTTTGCTCAGCGCCAAACTCGCGCTAAGCCTGGAAGGTGACAAATGACTCGCTGAGCGCGTGCCTGTGTCACATATTCCCTTCCAGATTCCTCCTATCCACTAAGCGTGTTGATGCCTCGCTTAGCGGATGACACTCGCTAAGCGCATTGAGCTCGCTTAGCGAGACATCAACTTTAGCACTTCTTCAAAATAACTCCTTTTTGCCTGAAATTGAAGAGAAATTGACATTAATTCCATACACAATGCTTCTACTGAGCACAGATAAAAACAAAGCAAAATTTCTTTACAATCCTACAAAAAGAACCATAAATTGGGGAAAATATATACATTTTGTAAAAGTTTTCTATACAAAAGTTAGTCGTATAAGACGACTAACAGTGAGCCTCGACATCAACATGCAAAGTCACAGTGAAGCCCCTCACTAGTTTGAGTACCATACAAAGTACTGAGGAAGTTCGAGGGGTAGGTTATTATCATCAACTTGTGTTATTTTCATGTTTCTATAAGATTTCTATCTATATGATTCCTTTTTATTTGAAAAATGTAGGAAGCAAGAGTTGCAGAGAGGGTTAAGCAAGAAGAATATATAAAGAAATTTGAGGTTTGTTCTATTGTTTCCTTATAAATACTTAATACTATTTGGTTAACCATAATTTTGTTTCCTTCAATAGTGCATATTTGGTGTTTTTTTCATGATTTTTTGTTATGCTTATCATAATTTCTCACATTGTAAACTCTCCTGCTAGAAAATATATATTTGGTTAACCATAATTTCTCACTTTTCCTTCTATAGGCATCATACATACTAAAAAGGTAGCTTTATGAATTGATGCACCTTCGTATGTTATCATGCATTTGGAAAGCCTTTGAAACTCTCCTGCTATTAGATAATGGATACTAATTCAAGAAACTGGAGATGGGCAAGAAAGGCCCAATTGCTTATTGCATCTACTCTTTTCTTACTACAAGACTCTCTAGTTAACTCTACTAAGACAAGCTCTGTGAGTGCAACTTAAGTTTCTAGTCCTGCTTTAGTATATAAGTAAATACATATAAATAATGTGATTGAGCACAATCAATTATTAAATGAATGCTTCTAGGTGCACATTGTATACATGGGAGATAAGATATATCAAAATCCATAAACTACTAAAATGTATCCCCACAAAATGTTATCATCACTCCTAGGAAGGTATGGCCTGTGTCCCTCACACACTCATTTTCCAATGGGATTGATATTGTATTTACTTTAATAGGAATCAAGAAAAAAAAAACTGTTAAGTGTTTTCTTTTTGTTCTGAAGCAAAGAAGTTGCAAAGAATTTGATTCTTTATAGCTATAAGCATGGTTTTTCAGGGTTTGCTGCAAGATTGACAAAATATCAAGCAGAAGCAATAGCAAGTATGTATGATCCTTGCATTAATTAGGTTGTTATTTAACCCATTTCATATTATTTTAGAAGTTATATTATATGCCATGTAATGCAGAGTTTCCTAGGGTAGTTTCTGTCATTCCAAATGGCATTCACAAACTTCATACAACAAGAAGCTGGGACTTTATGGGAATCCATCATTCCACTTCAAAAAATTCTTTCTCTGACAACAACTTAGGTGAAGGAACCATCATTGGTGTCATAGACACAGGTATTACTAGTACTTAATAATCTTCTAACAAAAATAACTAAGTAGGCATTGGAAAGTGGCAATGTAAGGTGTAACCAATGAGAATTATGGTTTCTTGAAGGCATTTGTCCAGATTCTCCAAGTTTCATGATTTTTTGTTATGATTTTTTGTTAACCATAATTTTGTTTCCTTCAAATATATATTTTCTAGAAGGAAAAGTGAGAAATTATAGCAGAAGAGTTTACAATGTGATATATATTTTCTATTCTGTGTATCTGAATGAATTGACTGAACTTCTAACAGCTTCTTTAACATTCATTGTTGGAATCATTACTTGGATTCCTAACTGAAATCTAATGATTGAAACTGATTGCTTGCTAGGCTGACAGCTTGGCGAGCTATAAAATATTTAATTTGATGTTTTTTATTCATTGACTGTGTAAAGAAACCAGAGAAGAAAGAGAAAAGAAAAAATATATTTCAGTGTTTAATCTAATTCTTATTCAGAGAGATGATTTAATTCCTTTCTGTCAGACATGGATATTGTAGAGAACAACATTAGAGGCAATGGCGAGATTGTCGAGAAAGAAGAGCACCAACACAATATACTAGTAAGACGGAGCATCGACGAGGAGGTATCAGAACCTTACCCTTCATCCTTGATCAGCCACACTCATTCATTCTATTTCTCTCTCAAACTTGATTCTACTTTTTAACTTCTGCTCATTCATCATTTCCTTCTTGCATGCCCTTAATATTGTTTTTCATTCATTTTGTTGGTTCGGCATCAGAGAAAGCAATTTTCATTTTAACTAGTATTAATATATGAAGATTCAAGAAAAAGAGGGAGAGAAAGAGTTATAAGAAATGTTACTCATAATTTCATTTTTTTTTTGTTATTAACTAAAATTTATTAACAAAAAAATATAAAATTGCATAGTTTTCACTCTTTTTTTATATTTTTAATGATTTTCAACCGATAATGATAAATATATTAAAGATCCAATAATGCATTTAGGCAATCCTCGGGAAAACTAAATCCGAGTGTCTGTTAGTGTTAGTTGTGGTTGTGACAAAATAGTCATCCTCTTATTTTTATATAGAGAAGAAAAGATGTGTGTGCATGTTAAAATGCATTATTTAATTCATGAAAATTCAATAACACACCCTATGACATACTAGTAAGAAATTATTAGGTAATTCTTTACTATCATAATTTTTATAAGTTTTTACTTGACATATAATCTAATATTTTTTAAATTATAAAATTAAATATATATATATATATATATATATATATATATATATATATATATATATATATATATATATATATATTAGTTCAGACCATAAATAAGTACTTAGTGATTCAAAATTACTTAAAAATTTCTTCTTTTTATACAATGTTCATAGATTTTTTTTAAGTGGACTATGATGCATTACTACTCCACTACTCCTAAATTGTTGCCATTATGTTTTCAGTATTGTTACCTATTGGGTACATGGATACACACCAAATACTCACTTATTACTCATATATAAATCAGTCCATGCTTAACACCAAATGTTAGATTGTTATTAAAGAAGATGCAGCATAGAAAATTGACTTCTGGAAGGCCTTATGGAGCTGATGCCTCTGATTACTCCAACCGTATCGTAGTTGATTCAAGTTAGCTTCAATCTTCTACCTTAATCTCTCTTTGTTTTATTTTATTAATTAATGATATGCATATTTTTAATATTGTTGCACTTAGTTGATTCTATAGCTTATATAGCTAAAAGGTAATTGCCTTTTAGCTATATGTTCTTAACATTGTTATTGGTCTTTGTTTTGATATTATACCAATATACCATTTAGGGTATCAACTGCTTGCAAAGCAGAAGAAATACCTGTCTCTGCACTTTATCACTGAGGTCTGTTTGATTTTATTTATTTTTCCTAAATTTATTATTGGATTTCTATGTCTACTGCTTGCAAACAGGAAGAAACACCTGTCTCTAGTAGAAATAGCTCAAATGTTTTAAGAATTAGATAGTTTATGCAAGTTATAGGCAGCAAAGAGTTTAATCTATTGTAGGTTCTCTAAAATGGTTGAATCTTAATACTTGATAAAAATCTATTGCTGATCATAACTAAATGTTCCAACTTAGCTTAAAAAAGTTAAGAATACAAGAAGCTCTTCTATGTACCTCTGATAACTAATGATGTAGTCTTTCTCTGTGCCCTCCACAATTTTATTTAACTAGAACGAAGAGGGTGTAGTGACTGATTGATTTTTATGCTTCTGCAGGGTCGAAAGTATGAACTTGCTGCTACAATTACTCACCATGGAATGGAGCCTTCAAAGGGGCACTACACATTGAAATCCTATTCTCTTTTCTTCAGCCATGCATATATAAACTTAAAGTCATAGCAACTATTAGAATCATCATAGGTTTTATTAACTTTGTCTTTCTAACATGGATCTTTTGTACTTGTTTTGTTCATAATGGCAACAAATATACGAAATAGTTACAAAGATGATTTTTATGGTGTTATATCAATAGAATTTAACTGTGAATGCATGGAAGCGGCAACTGTGAATGCATGATTTCTATGGTGTTATATCAGTAGAACATAAAGTAATGTCAACAAACTTGTATGTTAGTTAATACAAAAGATTAGAAAAATTTTAATTAATTGCATAAAAATTAATTAATTAATAATTAATTTCATATTCTCACATGTATTTGAACAACCTTTCTATTGTGTAAATAAAAAAAAAAAGTAGCTCCAGTTAAAAAAAAATGCATTCTACATCAGTTCTGAGAAGACCGGTGTAGAATGTTAACCATTCTAAGACGGTCACGTGTCAAAGACCGTCTTAGAATGTTGAGCATTCTACATCGGTTCTTCTCAGAATCGATGTAGAATGATGAGCATTCTAAGACAGTCTCATCTCAATGATCGATGTACAAATGTTGCGTCTTCTAAGACGATCTTCGGCAACCGTAGTAGTATAGGCTTCCTTTTTAACGATGTCCCTAACGACGACGGTCGTAAATCGATGCAGTATGCTAGAAATAACCGATGTAGAAGATCTTTTTTGCAGTAGTGGAATTGTAAGACTAAAGGGCTCAAAGGAGAAAGCATTAAAGTTGGACTTCAACAAAGCCTATGATCTGGTTTGCTTGAACTATGTCTGTGAAGTAATGATCAAGATGGGTTTTGATATGAAATAGGTCTTGTGGATTAAGATGTGTTTGGAGTCAGTGGTATACTTAGTAACGGCGAATTATGAGCGACTTGGGCCCGTTTATCCTAAGCAAGGATTACGACAAGGAGACACATTGTCCTCTTATCTATTCATTATTTGTGTCAAAGGATTGTTGGCACTCCTAAAATAGGAAAAAGGAAGACAGGAGGTACACTATGTGTGAATTAGCATAATTGCCCCTAGAATCAATCATCTTTTGTTTGCGAATAATTGTTATCTATTCTTTAGAGTGGATGACAAAGAATGTAGAAAGGTGCACTAAATCCTGGAAGTTTATAGAGTAGCTTTGGGATAAATCATAAATTTTCAAAAATCAAAGGCTATGTTTTGTCGGAACACCAGAACGAAGACCAAAGTTGTTGTGCTGAATGAGTTAGGAGTCATTGAAGGTTTTGGCTCCGGAATGTACCTTGGGCTTCCCTCTCTTATAGGGTAGAGTAAGAAGGAAGTTTTAGGGTTTGTGAAGGATCAAATATGGAAGAGAATCCAATCCTTGACTAATAAGTTTCTTTCGAAGGTTGGGAAGTAGGTGTTGATGAAATTTGTTCTCCAAACAATCCCCATGCACTATATGAGTATGTTCTTACTGTCAATTTCGCTATTAGATGAGATTCAAAAAAATGTTAAATCCATATTGGTAAGGCTTAAAGAACACATCTTAGAAAGGCATTTGTTGGCTTAAATGGGACAAGCTCACTATGAGAAAGGAGGATGGTGATTTGAACTTGCAGGACTTTAATTTAGCAGCACTTGCAAAGCAAGGATCAAAGGTAATAAGGAATTTGTGAACTCCAACCTAGGACATAGCCCGTATTTGGAGTGCAAGAAAGTTAGTTGGTCAAGGAAGGGTGCAAATGGAGGATAGGTAAGGGGAACGCATTAATGTGTGGAATGATGTGTGGCTAATGGGAAATAAGGATGGGCTTATATCAACTTTAGCCATGGACCACCCATCAAACCTAAAGGTGCCAAATCTAATTGATCATGAGGGAGGTAGTTGGAAGACGGATATTGTCACAAAATGATGCGGAGGTTGTCTTTCAATTGCCATTGGTTAATGTAAATGGAGCAGAAAAGACAATTTGGAGGTGGAGCAAGAACAAATACTTCTCAATTTGAACTTCATACCACGTGGGTCGAAGCTTGATAAATTTAGATCAACTTAAGGTTGAAGGAAACTAGGAATTACTATGGAAGCTAAAGATCCCACAAAAGGTTAAGCACTTTTTATGGAGAACGTGTCGTAACGTGTTCCCCACTAGGTTGAACCTCCAACATCGTGGAGTAGAGTGTGAAGGTGCTTGTGTAATTTGCATTGGGAATCCAGAGAGTTGCTGGAATTTATTTATTGATTGTGAAAAGGCAGGGTTGTACTAGAAATATGCAGGTATGAAAGAGACAATAGGGTAGTAGAAGGGTCAGGTGGAAGGTTTCACAGAGTTAATTTTCCTTATGTTAACCTCTATGGAAGAAGTGAAGCCATAGATAGCTGCATGATAATGTGGAGCTTATGGAGGCAATGAATGAGTGCTTGTGGGAAGAATTGTCTATCCCGATCAACCAGATTATTGCTCGTTCGAGGAATGTGCAGAACGATGCGACAATCACATGTCGGAGGAGAACCATTGATTTGCCAATAATAAAATGGGAAGCTCCATCCACTAGATTGATAGCATGCGATCGATGTGGATGTAAGCTTTTATGAGGATGGCAAACGCATGGGAGTGGACATTTTTTTTAGAGATATAATGTGGGCAATTTTATCCAAGCAAGAAAAAGTATGAGGACCTTTTTGCCAATTGTGGAGGAAGGGAAAACAATTGCACTGCTAGAAGCAATCTATTAGCTTTAAGAGCTCAACTATGGGAAGGTCATCATCTAGGTAGATAGCCAGAGAATAGCTTCTGCCATTGCTGGAAGGACGATGGATCAATCCGAGTTCAATTGTATCATCTGTCAGTGTGAGCATGCTCTCAATTTCTCAACAGACTTTAAAGTTTGCAGTGTTACAAGACAAGTTAATTTGGTTGCTCATAACTTAGCTAGGACATTATATTTGCAGTTCCCCATCAACATGTATTTTTTGAGAAACATTTGTTGCAAATTATATGAACTAGTTATTGTATATAAAAATAAAAAAACATTGCTTAAAGTTTAAAATATTCATATAATGCAAAAAATGCTATTATTTAAACTGCGTACATTCTTGGGTGATTCTTTATTTTGTTGCATATATATATTTTGGTCTCTTAATATTTAATTATAAATTAGAATACATATCAGAGTTGAACTCATGATATTTTAATTAAAGACAAAATAATAAAATATTCATATGTTTATTTTGTTTAATTAACTTTAGAAATATTATTTTATATCATTAGTCAAGAGTTATTAATTTATTTCGAATTATAAAAATTTATTTAATATATAAATATTTTTAAATTTCTTTTATATCATTTTATTTTTAATAGTTTACATATTTTTATTTTAATTTTACCAATTTATAATAAAATTTCATAAATTAGTATATAGATCATTTATATAAACTATTTTGTAAATTAATTCAATATATAAATTAATTTTACTCTAATTATATAAATTAATATAATTACATCAATTAATATGTAAATTACACAAATCAAAAAAATTATTTTAATATGTAAATTATTTTTATCCTAATTATATAAATTAATAAATATTTAATATTTAATTTTTAAGAAAACTTACATGTTATTATTTTTGTTTTAACTGTAAAAAATTATTTAGTAAATAATTTTTTTACTACTAATTTTATCAATCAAGAAAATTACATAAATTAATACGTAAATAATTTATATAAATTATTTTATTTAATTTATAAAAATTTTGTGAATTCATTTTTACATATAATAAATAATTTTTTATTTTAATTATAAAATGTATTAAATTTTTAAAAGATTTTTTTAATTATATTGTAATTTTAATTTTTTTAAAAAAGTTTAATTAAATGAAAATCATAAGATAGATAAGGAAAGTTATGATATTTATTTTCAAGAATTTGAGATTCAAATCTCCTACAATTAAGTAATTAGTTACATCTCTTATTAATGTTAATAAAAGTGGAAACAAGCGAGGAACAATGACAATTATAAGCTCATAATTGGTGATAAAAAAAAAGAAGGTTGGCAGAAATTGATGGAAGGAATAAGTATTTGAACGTAAATTGAAAAATGATTAAAAGTGATTTATGTGCCAATTGTTTGCTTTTATCCTCTTTGCTTCTATTAATCTGTCTCCCTCTTTATTCATGGGTTGGTTTTATCTTTGCAAGTTCTGTAACCTTAGCTTCGCTAAAACATTCTTATTGTATCATGGGAAGGTTACGTGGAACACTGCGGATAAACCTTTTAGGTCAGTGACTGCCACGCCTCAAAAAGTTCGACCGTGTTCATGATTTTCGACTTCAGCAACAATAATCTAAAAGGTTTATATCATGGCTAAAGTCGCAAAACCTGTCAACAATGTCGACGCTTCCAACCCCATGCCACTGACTGCAACCTTTGCCAATTCGTTGCCTAACGTCTCAAAAATTGAGGTCTTCACTGGCCAAAACTTTCGTTGCTGGCAAGAACGCGTTCATACCTTGCTGGACATGCATGGAGTTGTCTTTGCTCTTTCCAATCCCAAACCTGATGTCGCTGTTGATGCCAGTCAACTTCAACAATGGGTTTAGACCAATAAGGTATGTCGTCACACTTTCTAAAGTGCCTTGTCTAATGATCTTTTTGATGTCTATTGCTTCTACAAGGAATCTAAAGAGATATAGGACTCTCTCATACTCAAATACACTACCGAGGACATGGTCAGACAGAGATTCATCATCGTCAACTACTACCATTGGACCATGAACAAAGAAAAAGGCATCAAGGTACAAATCAACGAATCCTACAAGCTACTGGAAGACCTGAAGATTGAAAACATCTCTCTACCTAACAAGTTTGTTTTTGAACTCCTGATTAAGAAACTATCGAAGTCCTAGACAGACTATAAACAACAGTTAAAGCACAAGCACAAACAGATATCAATGCTAGTAAACCTTATCACCCACATTATCATTGAAGATACAAATAAGAAGTAAAGTGTTGCAACAAAGACCAAAGCAATGTCTTCCAAGGCAAACACAGTACAAGACAAACCGTTTCATAAGAGGTATGTAAACAAAACTGATCACAATAATAAGAAAAAGTACAAACATAATAACTCACATGTTGCTCCTTCTAATCTCATCCCACGTGCTAGTACTTCTAATCCTTCTTTCAAGAAAAAGGGAGCATGTTTTGTTTTTGGGAAGCCAGGACATTTCGTTTCTCAGTACAGGTGTAGAGTTATGAGAAATGACAATCCTCCTAAGCCTAGGGCTAACCTAGTTGAAGGAGATGGCATTATTGTTATGGTCATTTCTCAAGTGAATGTTGTCACCAATGTGAACAAATGGGTGGTAGACTCTAGGGCTACCAGGCACATCTGTGCTAATAAGAGTATGTTTACATCTTGGTGATTCGAGAACTACTTTAGTTCAAGGAAAGGGAAAAATACTTCTCAAGCTCACATCTAGGAAAACACTAACTTTGAATGATGTGTTACATGCTCCCTCTATCAAAGTTAACCTTGTTTTCGTAGCATTGTTGGGAAAGTTTGGGGTAAAGATATCCTTTGAGTCTGATAAGATAGTTATGACTAAGAATAATGTATTTGTGGGGAAGGGTTATTGTGATCAGGGTCTCTTTGTACTCAATGTTTCTGAAGTGATTAATGAGAATGCATCTTCTTCTGCATACTTGATTGATTCTTATGATATATGACATGCTAGATTAGGACATGTTAATATGCATGATAAACAAAGTAAGAAATGTGAAATATGCGTTGAATCAAAATTAATTAAGAAGTCATGTTCTTTTGTACAACATGAAACTGAACTGCTAGGCTTAATTCATTATGATCTTGCTAATTTAAAACAAACTATGACAAGAGGAGGTAAGAGTTATTTTGTAATCTTTATAGATGATTACTCTAGATATACTAAAGTTTATCTAATTAGACACAAAGATGAAGCGTTTGATATGTTTTTATCTTATAAACCCGAAGTTGAAAATCAATTGAATAGAAAAATCAAGAGGCTAAGATCCAATAGAGGTGGTGAGTATACTTTGCTTAATGAATTTTGTGAAAAAGGAAGGTATAATTAATGAAGTAAACTCACCATATTCACCCGAGTCTAATGGAGTAGTTGAAAGGAAAAATAAAACCCTTAAGGAAATGATGAATGCTTTACTTGTTAGTTCCTCTGCTCCTAACAACCTTTGGGGATAAGCCTTTTGGACTGCTAGTTTTTTACAAAATAGAATTACATATAAGAAAACAGGTTTGAGCCCTTATGAGTTATGGAAAGGATATAAACCTAACCTAAAATATCTGAGAGTGTGGGGGTGTCTAGCCAAAGTAATGTTACCCGATCCTAAGAAAAGGAAAATAGAATCTAAGACTTCTGACTACTTGTTTATTGGCTATGTTGAACATAATGTTGCCTATAGGTTTCTAGTTCTTAAGAGTGATATGATTGAGTGTGACACCATCGCAGAGACTAAGAATGCCAAATTATTTGAGGAAGTTTTCCCTTTCAGGTTTAGTGCTAGTTCTAATATCGTTTCTAGTCTTGAACAATTAGTTAAACCTATAGTGAACCTATAAGCGGGGATTTGAGAAGTAAAAGACATAGGACATAGAAATCTTTTGGAGATGATTATTATACATATCTTATTAAGGATGATCCCTTAAGTTTTTTAGAAGCTATTAGTTCTTTAGATGCAAACCTTTGGGAGCAAGTCATTAGGATTGAAATTGATTCTATTAAAAAGAATAATACATGGACTTTAGTATATCTACCTGAGGGTGCAAATCCTATTGGATGTAAATGGACCTTTAAGAGGAAGTATAACCCTAATGGATCTATAAATAAATAAAACGCAAGGTTGGTTGCTAAAGGATTTACTCAAAAACCTAACATAGATTTTTTTTATACCTTTGCACCTTTTACAAGGATTTCCTCCATTAGGAATTTTGATAGCCTTAGCTGCAATCCACAAGTTAGTGATTCATCATATGGATGTTAAGATAGCTTTCTTGAATGGTAATTTGGAGGAAGAGATATATATGACTCAACCTAAGGGGTGTGTGGTGGATGGTCAAGAGAACAAAGTGTGCAAACATTTGAAATCCATATATGGTTTAAAGCAAGTTCCTAAACAATGGCATGAAAAGTTTAATGAGACTTTACTTGTTGATGGCTTTTCTAGTAGTTTCGTTGATAGATGTGTGTATACAAAGTTCATGAATGATGATTGTAACGATCCACCTCGTCGCTACGATATCATCATTCTAAATTGCGATTATTTCAAATTTTAAATGAAAACTCCGTTAATTTTGCTTATGAAAAATGAAGGTAATTTTTTTCTCGACATACATTCACCAAACATCACACCATTACTTAAGTTAATACATATACATATAGGAATAGTAACTCAGTACGCGTCATACACATAATGGAAATAACATTTGTTCATACATATAATTAAATATGTGATTTACATCTTTAGTTCAACAAAAGGATCATGAACCAGCTATGCAGGAGTTGATTAACAAAACACAACTCTCTCCCAAAATAATCCCAACATCATCACGTCGGTTCGGCGGCTCCTCAACAAAATCTCACTTCCTGCACCCTACTGTTGTCATTCTACTCCCACGAACACGGTTCGCGATCATCACAGGTATCAACCACATGATACAAAATTGCAAGTGTGAGTTCATTATAAAAAGAATTAACACAAAAACCAAACAATCATGATTAGAAGAAACACATTAACAATTATCATAAGAATACACAGACATTTATTGATCCACACACACTCAAGAATCAGTCATTATCCATCTATGGATCCCATCAATCATTGCTCAGTATGATGCATGCACCTGACCTCAACTCTCAGATGCAATGTGGTACTGTACCATCCCCAAGGAAATAGCCTAAGTGTGTCCCCATGACACCTCACTTAGGGAAACTATGCAGTAAGTGTCGAGGCCATCCTGTCGCACATCGTAACCCCCCCCCCATGGTGATCAGCCTGGGCCACAAGAGAGTTCCCAAACCAAGTGACACACCCCCTAGTACAAGTAGTCCTCCTCACAAGGAACTACAAGTACATATTGCCATAGTTTATACTATTTCCCGTGTCATATGAGGCATGAAACATGGGCACCATCAAGTGCAAAGACCATGGATGAATTAAAGATCCTAAACATCCCCTCAGAGATGTTTAACTCTTTAACCACTCTATTTTCCCCCACCAGGGACATCCGACAAGGTCAATGCACCCCCCATGAACATACACAACATATGACGTATGAACGTGAGCACCATCAAGTACAAAGACCATGGATGAATTAAATATCCTAAACATCCCCTCAGAGATGTTTAAACTCTTTAACCACTCTATTTTCCTCCACCAGGGACATTCGACAAGGTCAATGCACCCCCCCCCCCACACGAACATACACAACATCCCACGTATGAAACATGGGCACCATCAAGTACACTGACCATGGATGAATTAAAGATCCTAAGACATCCCCTTGAAGATGCTTAAACTCTTTAACCACTCTATTTTCCCCCTCCAGGGACATCCGACAAGGTCAATGCACCCCCCCCCCCATGAACATACACAAAATTCATCATCTCAATGCATTTCCAACATCATCAACATTTCATTTCAATATCATTCTCAACATAAACATCATCTCATCTTAATGACATTATCAACAACAACAACCTCATTCCATATCAACATAATCATCAATAATAACATCAATTCATGTTGACCTGATCATCACTAACAACGTCATCTCAAATCAATATCATCATAAATATCAACATCACCACATATCAATTTAAGTCATCAATAGCAACATCAATAGTAAGTCGCATTCCGCATATACGTATATCTTTCATGCTTGGGATTCACACTCCCCAGGTCTTCAGACAACACAAGTCTAATAAAGACAATAATGTCATTCATCAATAATAAATATATCGCATCCCATTTGTCAAAAACATTGTTTTCTAAAAACAAACTCAGCATGCAACAGGGACAGACATATATTCCCATAGTTAGGTTCCCTGACCCTAATCGTGGCATCAAAACAGTAAATTTATAATAAACTCCCCTCACCTATTGTGAGCTATCCTTCCGTTCTTCTTTGTGTCACTCAGTGGTCTCTCTCGTTCACGCTCGTCAGTCCAAACGCAAGTCTCTATATGCCAAATTGAAGGAAATTCAATATAGATTTCAAAAGCAAGGTCAATGAAAACATTCAGGGTCAAATACCCATGTCAAAACATAAAGGGTTGAGGGGTATTTCGAATTCTACAAAAAGGAAACATCATTTTGAAATTCCGATCACGCCAATGTGATCGGGGTTCAGTGAATGCCACAAAAATAACCTCAATGTTATAAAAAGAAAAATTTTACAATGTCTCATTCTCTAGGGTTTTTCAAAGGAAGTGTAAAAACACCCTATTACAGTACCCAACACATAAGAGACATTAAGAGGAACTCAAACCAACTAGGAGAAGGTTTAGAAGTCAAGATTACTTCATAGAAACTTTGAAATGGAGGATTGAGGGATTTTTTCAACCGAATCCTTGAGGAGGATTCCGCTCGATTAAAGTGTTCCTCTTGGTGTGGGGGTTCAATGGCAAGCAACGATGGCTAGCGGCGGCCACCGGTGGCCTTGGGTGGTGGAAAAATGAGGTTTTAGGGTTTGGGTGGTGTTTTGGAGAAGAGGAGAGTGAAAAATCGTGTTTTTCACGCTGAGAACGCATTTATTAGCTGCAGATTTCACTTAGCGAGCCTGTCGCACTAAGCCGAAGTCCACTTCTTGCGTTTTGCACAAGAATTTAGGCTTAGCGCAGCCCCCTCTGCACTAGGTCTCGCTTAGCGCACCTTTGTTCGCTAAGCGCAATTCGCTCTCTGGTTGGAATTGGGCTTAGCCCACCTCTGGGCGCTCAGTGCAATTCCCTCTCTAGTTGGAATTGCGCTTAGCACGTCATTCTCGCTTAGTGAGACATCAAAAGTTATTATTTTCAAAATCCCAAGGGTCAGACTATGGAAACATGTCTTAGGAAGCTCTAGACAAAATTTGAAGTCGATCCAACGGTTAACGAATCCGAGATCGCGATTTTATTGAACTAGATTTAGGCAAAAATCTAAAATCTCATAATTTCATCTTAGCTCAACAAAACTCCACATAACTCAACATCCACATCAAGAAATTCACACATGACTAATTCAAGGCATACTTCAACTCATTCAAGTCAATCATATAGTCAAATAACACAATAAATACAATTAAACACCAATTTATAATTAGTAATATTTTAGGGTGTTACAATGATCATGTTATTATATGCTTGTATGTGGATGACATACTTATTTTTGGTACATGCAATGATATAGTTTTTAAAAATAAATCTTTCGTAGCATATAAATTTGATATGAAAGACATGGGTAAAACAAGGGTTATTTTGGGAGTTAAAATTATAAGGAAGGGAGATAGTATATTATTACCCCAAGAGCATTATGTTGAGAAACTTCTTAGGAAATATAAATATTATGACTTTAAGTCACTAAGTACCCTTATGATGCAAACTCTCAATTAAAAAAAAATAGAGGAGAACCAATTGCTGAAACTCAATATGCCCAAATCATTGGGAGCTTACTGCATTTGATGAACTTTTCTAAACCTGATATTGCATATGTAGTAAGCAGATTGAGTATATATACCCATAGTCCTAATCAGGACCATTGGGATGCACTTGTTAGACTCATGAGATATCTGAGAGGTACCATGGATTATGGTATTGAATACAGTGGATTTTTGGTAGTACTTGAAGGGTATAACGATGCTAATTGGGTCTCTGATTCAGATGAGACAAAATCCACTAGTGGTTATGTGTTTACTCTTGGTGGGAGTGCGGTCGCTTGGAGATCAACCAGACAAACTATTATTGCTAGATCAACAATGGAGTCAAAGTTTGTTGCTCTAGAAATGGCTAGTAGTGAGGCTGAGTGGTTGAAAAACTTCTTAGCTAACATTCCTTTGGGAATGAAACTAACCCCATCAATATCTATGTATTGTGATTCCTAATTAGCGATAGCTGTGTCTAAGAATAAAACATTCAATGCAAAAATAGACATATACAACAGAGACATAATGTGGTTAAGCAACTGTTAAAAGATGGAACAATTTCCATAGATTATGTGAAGTCAAAAGGAAACTTATTAGATCCTTTGACAAAAGCCCTAGGGAGGAATATGATATTAGAAACATCCAAGGGAATGAGACTTAAGCCACTTGAAAACAAACAAGTGATGGTGACCCAACCTTTGTGATTAGAGATCCCATGAAGAAGGTTCATATGGGTAAAAACAAGTCATTTGTCAGTTCTGCTAACACTCAAATTGATTTCTATCAATTTCCTTTTAGTTCCTTCCTATGGTGTGAGAAAGAGTTAGAGATGCATTAATGAGAGGATAAACTTTACGTGTTTGAGAAAGCTTTACATCTTATAAAGGTTTTAATGATTTTCATATCCCTTATAGGTGGTGTATGATTTGTAGCATGCACTTGATGAAATCACCCATGTGAGTGTCAAGTGGGCCGCTTGCGTAAGATCTTGACGAGATCTCTAAAGCACTCATGAATACTGGGTACATGCATGGCCTATTAGTACAACGCAGCAGTAACAAAAAAGATTGTGGGGGTGTCTTATGATTGATAGACCATAATCACATGCCAAGTATTTTTGGTTCATATAGCTTGCTACACCAATTACACTGTGTGTTAAGTCCTATCAGCCTAGGTCTGGTTCATACAGTTTGCTATACTAGGTCTAATGCATTACACCTCATGTCAACCCAGAAATTTTCTTTTATTTATTAAATGTAATTTATTCTTTTGAAATATGTGGGGAATTGTTGTAATTTTACTGTTTATTTCAAAATATTTTTTTAAAGATTTAATTCAATGGAAATCATGAGGCAGACAAGGAAAGTTATGACATTTATTTTCAAGAATTTGAAATTCAAATCTCCTACAATTAAGCAATTAGTTACATCTCTTATTAATCCAATACAAGTGGAATCAAGAGGGGGACAATGACAATTATAGGCTCATAATTGGTGATAAAGAGGAAGGTTGGCCAAAACTAATGGAAGGAACAAGTATTTGAACATGAATTCAAAAGTGATTTGTGTGTCAATTGTTTGCTTTTCTCCTATTTGCTTCTATTAATCTCTCTAACTCTTCATTCCTAGGTTGGTTTTATCTTTGTTAGTTTTGTAACCTTAGTTTCGTCAAGACGTTCCTGTTGTATCCTAGGAGGTTTGCATGGAACACTGCGGATAAACTTTTTAGGTTAATGACTATCACGCCTCAAGAAATCCAACCACGTTCGTGATTTTCGACTTCGGCAACAACAAATTATCACCTTCCTAGATGATAGGGAACTGGAGTTTGGAGATGAAATTGGTCTTAGGCTTCGTAAAGCCATAAAAGAATCAAGGATTTCAATTGTTGTGTTTTCTCTAGAAATTTTGCACATTCTTCATGGTGCCTTGATGAACTTGTCATTATACACGAGTCTAAGAAGTAAAAAAACACAACTTGTTTGTCCCATCTTCTACAAAGTGGATCCCTTGGATGTGCGGCATCATAATGAAAGTTATGGTGAGGCCATGGTTGTGCATGAAACAAGGTTTGGGCAAAAATCGGAGAACGTCAAGAAGCACTAGAGATGAGTCTTGACTGACATAGCCAACTTGAAAGGAGAACATTTGAAATTGGAAGAAGGGTAGGTAAATGCTCTCCCTATATTATTTTTTCTGTTTGCTCTTTAAGTTATGAAATATTTAGTAGTTGTTGATTCAAGTCCATGCATGATTGTTCATATACTAGTTTTTCATGCACGAAACAATACTATTTGAAAGTAATTTGTTAAATTATGGTAAATTTTTTCTTTTAATTAGCTAAAACTGAAATATTGTAAGTAATGATTGTTCAAATCTTTTCTTAACCATAATTCAATTATTGCTACTATCATCATCATTAAAAAATATATTTAATTTTCTTGCAGTAAAGTATTTAGTTTATTTTAGGTTTGAGTAGATAAAGTTTCAAATTAATTCTTACATTACATGATATGCTTTTATAATTTTTATATATTGTTTTAAAAATATTTATGAATATTTAAATATTACGAATTATTTATTATTAGAGTCCATTTGATTTGTTAAAATTTATAGTACTGAATAAGAAATATTTTTGTTCCACAATTGATTTAAAAAGAAAATTATAAGACATTGCAAATTATGCATATGAGAATGAGACAAAAATTTAACTTCTTATTATTTAGAAAATCATGGTACAACAACTTCTTTTTTCAACTATAAAGTATTTAAAAGATACACATATCCTCATTTTTTTATTATTTTTCGTCAATTATCTACCTATAACAACCTTATTATTATTTCATGTATATTTTGAATTCACATTATCTACTAATTATAACAACCTTATCATGTTGTATATTTTGAATTTATAATATTATCTACTAGCTAACTTACTTGTAAAACTTATATTATAATAAAAAATATAATAATATTATAAATTTTAGTAATATTACAAACTTATATCCTGTATTTTGAATTCACATAAAATAATAATATTATAAATTTGATTAAGATAATTAATATTAAAAAGGTATTTTAGTAAAACTTATATTATAATAAAAAAAATTCTTGTTACTCAAGTATTTGTAATGTGTTATTCTCTTTATCCGATACTATAGTGTTTATCAAACACAACCTAATATCATGTAAGGTATAAGGACAACTATCAAGAAGGCATAGCTAGAGGGGATATACTTGGTGTGAGGATTTTTAGAGGCACTCTTGTATCAAATAATTTTTCTTTGCTACATGTGACTATACTATCAAATTCCTTTGCTATATGTGACTACACCAAGTATATCCCCTCTAACAAAAAAATTTCCTTTGCTACATGTGACTATACTATCAAATTCCTTAATGATGTAACAAGTCATTAGGTTGTAAACATAATTCTTACATCATTTGTTAATATTGTTACCTAACAACATGAAGCAAAGGAAAATTTTAAGGACCAAAATGCTAAAAAATTATTTAGGGACAAAAAACTAAAATTTGCAAATAATTTTAGGACCAAAAATATAACTATATTTGAGTCAACTATATAAAAAATTTTATATTGTCTTTGGTCCTATATATAAAAAACAATTACCTAATTCATCAAGACCAATAAAAGTAGTTAGGGTTATTTTTCAAATAGCAATAAAATTAGTTGGATTAGTTAATTTGTCATAAGTTTTAATTTTATCCTGAGTGGTTACTTTTTAAAATATAACTTTTCAACCAATAAGTGTATCTTGTTTTGTTGGCAACTCAATAAATACACTCGTTTTCATGGGAAAATGAATCTATCATTAGTAAACCTCAAATAATTAGGGATAAAAAAATTAGCAATAAAATAGTCTTATGTTTCTTATGATTAGGATAAAAAAATATTACTTTTTATTTCTTATATATAGGACCAAAGATAGTATCATTAATATTACTTTCGTTTGAAAACAATTCACATACTCTGGATGCATTCTTCTTAATTAATTTTCTTTATACATCATTTGCAAAAGTTTGACTTACATGAATTTATCCTATTGTCGTATGGTTACTAAATTTCCTTATGTGTCTAGTGCCATGAATTTAAGAGAATTGGCACTTAATGGATGCGAGAATCTGGTTAGCATTCATAAATAAGTTGGGCATCTCACTAACCTTGTTGTCCTAAGTGCTAAAAACTGCACTCAACTCCAAAGTTTTGTGCCGACAATCTATTTGTCATCTCTCGAATACCTTTGTTTTGGTAGCTGCTTAAGACTCAAACACTTCCCAGAGGTCAAGGGAAGGATGGATAAGCCTTTAAAGACTAAAATGTTAGATACAACTATCAATAAGCTTCTAGAATCCATTGAGAGGCTTACAAGGCTCAACTACCTTGAGATGACAAGTTGTTTGAGACTCCAACTGATAGCAACATACCCATCTTACCCTGAGCCAAAACAACTTAGCCTAGAAACATACTACCTTATCCCAAGCCCAGACTACCATGAATTCCAAAATCGACTCCCTCCTCGAGCGTCTCGCAGCAGTCACCACCACACCTACTTCCCTGAAATCCCCAACCACCACACTCCCGCCCTCACATGAAACCGGAAGTCCCATGATTTGACAAACACGATCCCATGGGGTGGATTTTTAAAAGCTCCCAATTCTTCGATTATCATGCTATTCTTGACCACGAGCGCCTTATAGTGGCCTTATTCTACATGGAGGGATTGACATTAAGCTGGTATCAGTGGATTTCCCGGAACAGTTTTCTTACCTCGTGCTCGGCGATGCTTCAAGCGTTAGAATCCCCGCTTTGCTCCCTCTTTCTATGGCAATCCTGAGAGGACTTTGTTTAAGCTCCAACAATTAGGCGCAATCAACAAATATCTCATCAAATTTGAACGATTAGCCAATCAAATTGTTAGCTTGGCTCCCCCATTCCTGTTGAGTTGCTTCGTGTCCGACCTCAACCTAGAACTTTGTCGTGAGGTCCAGGCTCTTCAGCCTCTATCGCTCCCTTAAGCGGTTGCGTTGGCTAAACTCCATGAGGACAAGATAAATGACTGTTGTCGTGGTTTTCGGCCTCTAGTCTAGTCAAGGTTTTCACCATCGATGCCACCCACCCTGAAAGGTTCGTCACCACCCCAATTACCCTTCAAACAACTGTCATAAGAGGAAATAGCTCTACACAGAGACAAAGGCCTCTGTTACCATTGCGACAAGAAGTGGAACCTCAGCCACCGTTGCCAGCCCCACCTCCACCTCACTATTGCGGACGAGGACGTAGACCCACTAATAGCCCTATTGACAGAACCCCATCACCAAGAGGTTCCCACAGACTCTGAACCCACCCTTTTTCCCAGATCAGCCTTAATGCTCTCACTGGGACATCAGCTCTGGAGACGTTTCGCCTCTATGGCTCCATCGCTCATCACTGAGTCGTTATTCTAATTGACGGTGGTAGCACGCATAATTTCATACAATCATGCGTTGCACGGTTCCATAATTTACTATCAATATCAACGCTGGCTCTTCAAGTGATGGTGGGTAACGATAGTACCCTAGCCTGTGACATCACCTCCCTTCAGGTGCCCATTTCCATCCAAGGGTACACCTTCACCCTCAACCTTTACCATTTTCCTCTCAGTGGTGCAGATATTGTTTTGGGCGTGCAATGGTTGAAACTACTAGGCCCAATGACTACTGACTACTCTGCCTTGACCATGAATTTCACTCATTTGGTCCAGCCCATTGCCCTTCATGTTGATGTTCCTCTATCTCTAGAAACTACCTCGGCCCAACAAGTCAAACGATTTGCGCAAACGCAAAGCATCTCTACTTTGTTTCACTTGACCCCAATCTCAGACCAAGCCTAATATTCATCTTCACCCCCTCCATCCCTTCAACCTACACCCCTGGCCATCGTCTCTCTCCTCGACGAATTCTCCAACCTCTTCCAGGAACCTTACTCCTTTCCTCCTACTCACTCCATCACCCACGGTGAATGTAAAGCCATACAAGTACCCCCATTACTAGAAATCAGAACTTGAGAGGCAATTTGCCACCTTGCTTGACGCTAGCCTTATCCAACCCAGCCACAATCCCTTTTCATCTCCTGTTCTATTAGTCTAAAAGAAGGATGAGAGTTGACAGTGTTGTCTCGACTACAGGGCTCTCAATGCAATAACGATGAAAGATCGTTTTTCGTGCCCACCATTGACGAGTTGCTTGATGACTTGGGTCCTGCTTCTTGGCTCTCCAAGCTCGATTTATGTTAGGGATTTCACCAAATTCCTATGGCGGAAGAAGATATACCTAAAATGGCGTTTCACACCCATCATGGCCACTATGAATTCAAGGTCATGTTGTTCATCCTGTGCAATGCATCATCGACCTTCCCAGCCACAATGAAAGATGTTTTACCACCATTTCTCCATCAATTCACTGTGGTCTTCTTTGAAGATATCTTTGTGTATAGTCCGTCACTCTCATCACACATCATGCACCTGGAATCAATCATTTCCTCACTATTACATGGACAGTTCCTGCTGCGCCAATCTAAGTGTGTTTTCACCCAAACCCAACTGTAGTATCTCAGACACATGGTATTTGTCCAGGGTGTCACGTCGTACCCTGCTAAAATCCAGGTCATGGTGGATTGGCCTACCCTTACTTCTCCTCCTACTTTAAAAGGATTCTTGGGTCTGATAGGGTTTTGCCAAAAATTAATCTAGGGCTATGTCGCCATCGTGGAACCTTTAACATCTCTCATTTGCAAGGATCAACTCTCGTGGCACTCAGAGGCACAACAAGTATTTGACAAGTTAAAGGAATTAATGACAAAAGCTTTGGTACTTGCCACTCCAGATTTTACTATTCCCTTCACACTGGAAACAAATGCTTCGGGCACGTCCATGGGCATTGTCCTCTTCCAAAATTCCCACCCCCTTGCCTACTACAGGAGGGTGTTTTGCCCTCGTCTCCAGCGCGCTTCTACTTACATCCACAAGCTTCACGTCATCACCTCCGCCGTTCGGAAATGGCGCCAATACCTGTTAGGATACCCATTTGTAATCTTCACATATCACAAGAGTTTAAGGGACCTCATGCCGCAAGTGATTCAGACTCCAAAATAGCAAACATATTTATCTAAGTTGTTTGGCTATGATTATACGATCAAATACAAGTCTGGCACCTCTAACATCGTTGCCGACGCTTTATCCAGAATTACGGCCATAGAATCCATTCAGTTATTTGCGTTATGCATGCCACACTTCATATTCATGGACCAACTTTGCCAATCATTCTTTACCAATCCTGATTATGTTTAATTGCGACAACAAATCCAACAAACCCCAGAAGCCCATCATGGTTTCACAATCCATCAAGAACTCATTTTCAATAAGGGCAAAGTTTGGTTACTAACCAGGTCTCATTTCATTCTCATTCTGTTGGAGGAATTTCACAAAACACCCCTTGGTGGTCACATAGGGATTGGCAAGACCCTCCATCACCTCTAAGAAAATTTTCTATGGCCCCTGTCATAACCTACCTCACAACGAGATGACGAAGGCAAAATAGATAAGCCAAAGCGCGTTCGTCTCCAAGGGAGAAAACGAGCAAAATCGCCACCAATGTTTATTTGAGGAAAAACGTTAGAAAAACCAAAAAAAGGCCTGTGAATTTTGAAAATATGGGTTCGGGAGTTGTTTACGCATGGGGAAGGTATTAGCACCCCACGCATCCGTCACAAGGGACGACAACCTTTAATCGAGTGTGCGCAACGTGACTTCAGAATTATTTACTTTTCCCTTTTTATATTTTTTATTTCTTTGGGGTTGACAAGGGGGTTGTCCTTGCTCCTATATATCCTCAGGTGCGATGAGGAATTCAGACCTACATAATTCTTTAAGTCTGAAATTTTGTGTGTTGAGTTGGTTTTATGCTTTTGAAAGATTCATTTTAATTGCGAGCAAAGAGTCGTTTAAGGCACTGGACTTTGAAGGGATGTTTTAAATTTTGAAAAGCGGAGAGAATCGTTAAGGCGTTGGACCTTGAAACAATCTTAGGTGATATTTGATGAAATGAAGTTAGTTATGAGTTGGTTTTATCTTGGTTTTGTTTATTAACTTTCAATCTTTTAAAGACAATTTTACTACACTAGTGATCAGTTAAGATTGAACTTTACAAATAAAAATGAGATCACCGATGATAGATGAAGAAGATGAATGTGCACATAATAACAAGGGAGACCCCTAAGGGTACATAGATCACATTCAATCCCAAAAAATAAAATTAATCGACGGTCGCACGAAGAACACAGAACAAGAAAACGACGTAAGGAATGATCACGGTCGCGATTTGGTAGCGCCTCGGCCTCGTTTCCTCTTGTTTCTCTCTTCTCTCAATTCCCTCAACTTTTGAACCTTGAAACCCTTTAAAACACCCCTAGGATGCCTATTTATAGGCAAAAGGCCACCTTGGGGCGGTTGCAGCTTGCCCAGGCGAGCTAGTCCCTTAGCCTTGAAGTTATTTGGTGGCCCAGGCAAGCCAAATGCTGGCCTGGGCGAGCTGGGGCCTAGGAAAAACAAGGAAAAGACTCTATTGTCCTCCTTTCTTGGTATCTTTTGTCTTCTTGATCATAACACCGAATGGTTCCTTGCTTTGTACTGTAATTGGCATTCAACACCGTAAATCGACTAGCAAGGATCGAAAGATCAACGAACGATAGTCCCCAGACGAAATTAGGGTATGACAGCTCCAAATGCGAAAGTGCATTCGATGGTATGTGTCCTAGTGCCCCATTTGTCAACAAATGAAGTATGAAACCAGGAAGCCGGCCGGACTGCTTCAACCTTTGCCTGCACGTACTTTGGTCTGGGAGGACCTTTCCCTGGACTTTATTATTGGACTTCCACTCTTGCACGGATTCACTACAATCCTAGTCATTGTTGATAGGTTTTCTAAGGGAACCCATCTAGGCGCTCTCTAACCTCATTACCCCGCCTACAAGGTCATCGTGTTTTTCTTGGACATGGTTTGCAAACTCCATGGATTTTCACAGAGCCTTGTATCTAACAACGACCCCATGTTCATAAGTGCTTTCTGGCGAGAACTTTTCCATTTGAGTGGCACCAAGCTATGCATGAGCACTTCCTACCACCCATAATTCGATGGTCAAACGAAAGTCCTCAACCGCGTTCTGGAGCAATATCTTCGTTCCTTTGTTCATGACCGACCATCACAACGGTCCAAATTCCTCCCACTTGTCGAATGGTCGTACAACACCTTTGTTCACTCTGGCACCGGCTTTTCCCAATTTGAGGTCACTTACGACAAGCCTCCGCCTTCTATTCCTCAATACCTACAAGGGTCATCTCCTGTGGAGGCAGCTGACAATATTGTAGCAACACAGTCGACAATCCACTCAACTCTTCAATGCCGACTACAGAAAGCACAGAACACAATGAAAATTACGGTAGATAACCACTGCTAAGATGTTCAATTTTCTGTGGATGATTGGGTTTACGTTAAGCTTTGTCCGTATTGACAAACCTCTATCGCTTTAACTTTCTCCAAACTGACTAAACGATACTATGGTCTATTTCGGGTGGAAGAACGCATCGGCCAAGTTGCCTACCGATTGAAGTTACCAAAATCCTCTAAAATTCACCCAATTTTCCATGTTTCTTTACTGAAGCCTCACCATGTCCCTTGCCGTCTCCAGCAGCTCTCCCTCCCGCCAATTCCAACAACCACCCAGTCATCAAGCCACTTTCCCTGCTGGACTGGAAGTGGGATTCATCAACTTCAACCCTGACTAAGTTGGTCTTGGTGCAATGGACAAGATTGGCTCCTGAGGATACCACGTGGGAGAATTTGTTCTCCTAGTGCAAGGAGATGATAGCAACATACCCATGCCCACTAATAGACCCAGAAAGATCACCAAGAGGCCAGCCCACTACCATGACTTCATGTAGACGGTTATCCAAACTGCAACATGTTCCCTTGTCTCCCACTACCAATTCCCGGCCACCACCAATTCAGTTATACGCATATCCCATTGCTTTTACAACCAATTCTGTTATTGTAGTAGCTATTAGCAGCACTGCTGGCCAGTTAATGGCATAGCCATGTATGACTTCGTTCCTCTATAAATACCACAGAAATGAAGAAATAAAACGAGAAACATTACACCAATTACCTTACTTCCTTTATTTTTCTGCAATAGCTAGTTTAGTGTTCTAACACCAACATTTACCAAGTAGCTTATTTCTATTGCCAAAATTTGTCACATTAAAAATTGGAGGATGTTATAGACTTCGAGAGTCATTTAGAAGGTTCGAAAGAAGCCATTCAATGTGCCCAAAACTAGAGACATTAATTTTCAATAGTGCTTTTCTATCAGACAAAGATGTTCACGCAATTATTTACAATTTTCCGAACTTGAAAGATTTAAATGTATCGTCGAACAATTTTAAGTCTCTCCCAGCACATATTAAAGAATGTACTAAGTTGACAAGTCTTGATGTGAGGTACTGTTATAAGCTTCGGAAAATTCCAGAACTTCCATCAAGTGTTCAGAAAGTAGAAGCAAGCGGATGCAATTCCTTTGCCACAGAGACATCAAATATCTTATGGTCTCAGGTTTACTAGCACTTCTTTTACTGATATGTATTTACATAATCAGATATTCTTTAATTAAAAAAATAAAATAAAACTAATATGTTAGTCATTAAGGAATTCATAATTTCATTTCCATTCCTTCCTCTCATTTTATTTCATTCTCAACAAAAGAAAATAACAAAGTATCATGATAGTAAAACATAAACATAGTTTACAATGGATTATTATAATTTTGTTTCTTGTTTGTGGGATGTGTCACAGGTCCGTAAAGATATGAAGAGAATAGAAATGCCAAAAAGGAAGATTCCAGAATGGTTCGACTATGTTAACGGAGGGTATCCGGTTTTTGAAGCTCGTGGGAAGTTTCCAACGGTTGCTTTAGTGTTTGTGTTCGGGAAAGAAAAGTTCAATCCCAAGCCATATCACAACTAGTCACCTAACTGTTGGCACGAACTTGTTCATTGAGGATGAACAAAAAACAGGGTCAGTTATTAATTATGGGTGAGAATCAAGTGATGATGGGAAAAAGAGTCCAGAAGTTGATTCTTCGTGTTGGTGCTTTTGTAGGAAAAAAAATGTGTTATGTAGAGCAGCCTATTAAACTTTTATTCATCGATTTATGTATAGAGCTAAAGTGTAATATAAAATTCAAATACTAACATTATCCTTAAAATCAAATTGATAGCATCCTAAATCTTTTTTTTTTATGGAAAAGTCTGGGAGATTAGAGAGTATATATCTACATTCAATGATATTGGAACCTACTTCCGATGCTTCTGTCATTCACCAGTTTGCCATCATTTTCCAATATAACATGGCTCATGTCCAAATCTGCGATCAATTGCAAGGCATGCAGCAGTCCAAGCGAGTATCCTTCCAAAACTGAGATGCACGGACTAGACCAAAGGGACTTTGCCGCAACAAACGAGCCTAAGTCATCATGGACATAGAATCCCCAGCTCGTCTAGCGCTCCAGAGAGTGAAAAGTTGCATCAATGATATCCTTATAAAATCATAAAAACTTGATGGCAGGGACGAAAAAATTCTTCAGGACCAAGATCAATCAAATTTTAGTTGAACAACTAAAAACAAAAACGTTAAATAATTAAGGGATTAAAAACATATTTTACCTATTTTAGAATGTGGTACACCTTTATTTTCCTCATGAACATCAGCATTCCCCAAACACATGTATCTTTGAGCTCTTCTTTTAATTCGGATCATTCTTTTTTTGTCATCCTCATACGTAGTATATATGTTCCTCACTCATCAAATATAAAGTAAATTTTTTACCTTTCATTTGTATGTTTGTTTGAAGTGAAGGAGAGGAGAAAAGGGATGAAATAAACAGTAAAATGAGATGAGATTCACATTTTTACACTTTATCTTAATTCAAAACTTTCATCTCATTTTGCTTTCTTTCCACTTTACTGAACTGTAACATGGATGCTATATAGTAAGGACTTTTTGCACAAAGCAGTGTGAATTCACTTGTTTAAATATCATTGAATAAACATTAAATTAAGGAAAAAAAAACTTAAACCTAGGACTTTGACATAAACCAGACAGAGTTGTTTTTATACAACTGTTTTGTGTGATACAATTCCGCACAAAAAAGCATTTTTCTCATTTAAATTTTGAATCACTTCTATGTTGTTTGTATATTTAATCACTCAAATTTTATGCCTTTCTACAATAGTTGTAGTTGAGTACTAAAAGATTTTGATAAATTCCAGGAACATATAAAAGACCATAAATTAATTTCAAACCTAAATGACTCATAACTACAAGTATTCTTTTGCCTTTTATTTCAACATGCACTTCATTTCCAATTCTAATTTTGGAACTAGTAGTTTTGTTGAGCTCTTTGAAGAGCTCTTGATCATCATGTCATATGGTTTGTACAACGAGTATCAATAACTCAAGTTTCTATAAAGTAGTTGACGGTAAAGCATGGCATTGCAAAAAGTTTTTCCTCTTCTTGCTATCAATTTTGCTCGAAAAAGTATCAAGAGAAAAGGATTGTCGTCACTTAGAAGGCAGTTAATACAATTGTCCTTTTGACTATTCTCACAAGCTTCTTGTTTCCTCTCATTTGCTATCAGTTTACTTTTTGTTATATGGTATCATAGCTTTGAACTTCAGAGCATTAGATACATGGTCGGATATACGAGAGAGATTTTCTCAAGGTGATATGTTTCAAATTGTTGACCATTGTTGTATGTTGTCTAATATTAATTGGATAGTTAGGGGGTTAGCTGGTAGCCTTAAGTAGTTATTTTCTATATATAAGTTCTATTTTTTTTTTGTTAATAAAATAACACCAATTCTTTCAGTTTCTAGAGCTCCATTTTGTTCCCAATTTTTGTTTCCACAGCCAATTCATCTTCTTGATTTATAGCAAGTGGTATCAATGACTGAGTTGAGATCCTAAGAGAAAGAAGGAAGAAAACCATGGCTCTCGCAAGAATGGAGATCTAAAAATATGTTGGTGGAATAAATGATTTCAGTCCATGGCAAGTGAAGATGAATGCATCGCTCGTTCATCAAGGCTTGGATGCAACATTTTCAGAGAAAGTAATCGCAAAGATAGAAGAGAGGAGACTCGCAGATGTGACAAAGAAGACTCACAGTGCAATCTTGCTCAGTCTTGGAGATGAAGTGCTTCAGGAAGAGGCTGAAGAAAAGTATGCCAAGGCGGTTTGGGATAAGCTAGAAGATTTGTACTTGAAGAAGTCCCTGGCAAATAGGTTGTATCTCAAGAAACATCTAGATGATTTCAATAAGATCATATTGGAGCTTAAGAGCATTGATGTATAGATGATAAAGATCAAACCATCATTATGTTGAGTTCCTTTCCCAAGCTATTTGAGCATTTTGTTTATACAATGTTGTATATGAAGGCTACTCTATCAGTGGATGAGGTCACGACTGTGTTGAACTCAAAAGAAAATCAACGGAAGAATGACTCCAAGAAGAAAGAGATTGCTAAAAGGCTCATTGCAAGTAACAATAATCAGAAGAAGGTTTTCAAGAATAAGAAACCAAAGCCTAAAAATAAGAAGAAGAAATGTTTCCTCTGTGACAAAAAGGGGCACTTCAAGAAAGACTGCCCAAGCAAGTCAAGGTTCAATGAGTGGAACAAGCCCAACATAGATGTGGTTGTGGCTCAAGAAGGATATGACAATGTAGAGGCTCTTGTTGTATCAGAAGAGGATTCTCAGAAGGAATGGATCTTGGATTTAGGGTGTCCATTCCACATGTACCCCAATAAAGGTTGGTTTGAAAATTACAAGCAAATAGATGGTGGTACTGTACTACTAGGAAATAATAGGTCTTGTAAGGTTATTGGGATTGGTTCATTAAGAACTAGAATGCACAATGAAATAAAGAGGGAGATGTACAATGAAATAAAGAGGGAGCTGGAAGATGTGAGACATATTCCAGAATTGAAGAGAAATATGATCTCCTTAGGCACATTGGACAAGAAGGGTTATGGCTACAAGTGTGATCGTGGTAGCCTTGAAATCTATAAGGGGGAAATATAATCATGAGAGGAATAAGGAAGAATGGATTGTATTCCTTGGTTGGACAGACAATTGTTGTTGATTCTGCAAATGTTGTAACTAATGATAACACAAAGTTATGGCACCACAGATTAGTACATATCACTCGGAAAGGGCTGGAAAAGTTAGCAAAACAAGGTGTTTGTAGGAAAGGTGGGATTAAGCCACTGAAGTTTTATGAGCATTGTGTGCTAGGCAAGGCAAAGAGGCAAAAATTTCCCACCAGCACTCATTCCAGTAATGCAGCTCGTGATTATATGCATGCAGATCTATGGGGACCATCAAGAACTGAGTCACATAGAGGGGCAAGGTATTTTTTATCCTTAGTAAATGACTTCTTCAGAAAGGTTTGGGTTTACTTTCTAAAATACAAGAATGAAGTTTTCAAGGTGTTTGAAGAATGGAAAATTTTAGTTGAAACTCAAACAGGAAGAAAGTTGAAGAAATTAAGGACAAATAATGGACTTGAATTTTGTGATGAAAGGTTCAAAACCTTATGCGAATAGAATGGTATTGCTAGGCACTTAACTGTGAGAGGGACACCACAACAAAAATGACTTGGTGGAGAGGTTCAACAGAACCATACTTGAAAAAGTTAGGTGTATGTTGAATCATGTTGGTCTACCAAAGTCCTTCTTGGAAGAGGTTGTAAGCACTGTTGTATACTGCATAAACAGAATCCCATCAACTCCCATAAGCTTTAAAACCCCACAGGAAGCTTAGAGTGGCATGAAAGCTGATTACAGTGAACTGAAGACATTTGGTTGTATTTCTTAGCTCATCTAAAGTAGGATAAGTTGGAACCAAGGGCCTTGAAGTGTATCTTCATATGCTATCCATAAGGAGTAAAGGGATACAAGCTATGGTGTTTGGAACCTAGACACAAGAAGTGCATTATCAGCAGAGATGTGGTGTTTAATGAACTTCAAATGGAAAATTTAATTATGTCATTCAAGTCTACTAGAGGTTAGAGTTCACTGGTTCAGGTGAAATCTGATGAGAGTGTGAACACTTAGAAATCAGTAGTGGCAAGAGACAATTTTGTTCCTGCATCTGGACAAGGATTATGGTTTGGCTAGAGACAGGAAAAAGAGGATAATCAAACCTCCTGAAAGATATGATCATGCAAATATGATCTCCTATGATTTAATAGTTGGAAGGAAGATTGAAAATCAGGAGGAACCTCGGTCCTATGATGAGGCCATAAGCAGTAAGGACAGTTCAAAATGGATTAAAGTTGTGGAAAAAGAAATGGCTTCTCTAGAAAAGAATCAAATCTAGACACTTGTGGATTATCCTAAAGGGAAGTCACTTGTTGGATACAAATGGCTATTCAAGAGGAAAGAAGGTATTGAAGGAGTTCAAAGTGGAAGGTTCAAATCTAGGCTAGTAGCTCATGGGTTTACTCAAAAGGAAAGAGTAGATTTTGTAGAAATCTTTTCATTTATGGTAAAGCATTGTTCAATAAGAGTTCTTCTTGACATGGTAGCTCATTTTGATATAGAGCTTGAGCAGATGGATGTCAAAACAACCTTTTTGCCTAGGAAGCTGGATGAGACCATTTATATGAAGCAACCTACTAGTTTTGTCAAAAAAGGTTATGAACAGAAGGTATATTTACTCAATCGGTCCTTATACGGCCTTAAACAGTCTCCTAGGATGTGGTATAGGTGTTTTGAGGATTATGTCATTAAAATTGGATTCTCTGGGAGTGCTTATGACTATTGTGTGTACTGGAAATGTCACAAAAATGAGAAACCAATTTACTTGTTGCTCTATGTTGATGATATGCTACTAGCCAGCAAAAGCATGACTGAAATTGCTAGAGTTAAGAGATTTTTGAATCTAGAGTTTGAGATGAAAGATCTTGGACATGCTAAGAAGATTCTTGATATAGAAATAACCAGGAATAAGAAAGGAAAAAGTGTTGTATTTATCTCGGGTAGATTACCTCAAAAGGGTCTTGGAAAGATTTAATTTAAGAGGAGCAAAGTCAATTACCACTCCCCTAGCACAACACTTTAAGCTATCTAAGGAACAAGAATCATAGTCTGATGAAGATATAGCTTATATGCAGAAAGTGCCATATGCTAGTGTTGTTGGAAGCATCATGTACTCCATAGTGTGTTGCAAGTCAGATCTGTCATACTCTATGAGTGTGGTAAGCATATTTATGACAAATCTGGGTAAGAGGCATTGGGAGGCTGCTAAATGGGTTCTGAGGTACATATCTGAGACCATTTATGTTAGACTTAAGTATGCTAATTGAGGTGAAGTTCCTAATACTAAAGGGTATATGGATTCTGATTTTGTTGGGAGCATTGATACAAGAAAGTCCACTACTGGCTATATGCTTTCAAGGTGTTTGGAAACTTAGTCAGTTGGAGGGCTAATTTGTAGTCAGTAGTGGCCTTATCCACTATTGAAGTTGAATAAGTAATGGCTAGTAAAGCTGTAAATGAAGTATTGTGATTAAGAGACTTGATTTCAGAACTACTCCAATTGAAAGAGCTGAAAACCACTATAATTCACTATGACAGTCAAAGTGCAATGAGTTTGAGTAAGAACCAAGTGTATCATGACAGAACAAAGCATGTGGATATCAAATATCACTTCATTCGAGATACGACAGAACAAAGCATGTTGAATATTATTGGTTTTAACTAAGCATTAGACCAAGATGAAGATTGTTGTATATGGTCTAATATTAGTTGGTTAGTTAGGAGGTTAGCTAATAGCCTTAGGTAGTTATTTTTTGTTATTTTATTTCTAGAGCTCCATTTTATTCTTAATTTTTATTTCCACAACCAATTCATCTTCTTGATTCATCACAACCTTGAAGATATACTTTCATCCTTTAAACAAGGAGAATTAAATGTTACTAGTATTCACTGAGTTAAAAATTCTTTGGGATGATCGTGATATTTTTCTCCCATTACCTGAGAAAAATATGAAGTTGAAGATAGGTAATTAAGTTTAATTTAGCCCTTGAATGGGCCAGATTTTGAACTGAAAAAATCCAAAGTAATAAGAAATATATTATAACTAGCCTTTCTTCTGTTAACTAAAGCAGCAAGGAGCGCAAGGGATAAGTCCCATCATTTATATGATCAAAATGTGGCAGGAGCAATACATGTAACGGCATCATAAATTAACGGGTTAAATAACTTTTTTTAATATATATTATCGTATATGATTTTTTAACTACTCTAAAAAATTCTTCTGGTCCTTATTAATTTTTGTTTTATTTTAATCTTTTACTTCAAGGTTCCTTGTTTAAGTGATGACTAACTTAATAATTAGAAATTAGACATGATTTTACTTAAAATAATAAAGACAAATAAAAAAAAAAAGACTTTCACTATAAGAAAGACTTGTATAAAAAAATAACAATATTATAAGGAATAAAATAACACCAGCAACTAAAATTAAGAGAACCAGAAAAAAAAAATTACAAGCTAAAATTACCAGAAAAATATTTAAGCTAAAAATTACATGAAATGACAAATGACATTGTTGGGATATGATAATAGATGATAATAGTTTAAACCCTCACTATTTTCAAAGTAGAGTCCAAATCTTAACTAAAGTTGGATTATGTTGAGAAAACCTTACATGTTTTGTTACATTGTTAAAAAAAAAAAAAGGGAGCAAATAATCATTTTTGTCTTTCAACGTGTAATTTGTTGATAAATACGTCCTTGAAAGATAAAAATACAAAATTTAATTTCCAAAAGTGTAAAAAGTGTAACAAATATATCTGACGGCTAACACTATTAATAAAATAGCCTACGTGATGGAGGGACAAATTTGTCATTGAAATGATTGCCAACATGGTTTGTCAACCTAGGGACATGTTTATCATAATATTTTTTTGACTTTTCGTCTTCTCATCCTGCTCACAAATGCGTCCCTGAAAGATGAAAATACAAAATTTAGTCTCCAAAAGTATAAAAAGTGCAACAAATATATTCGAACATTAATAATAGATTGTGAATAATAATAATAATAATAATAATAATAATAATAATAATAATAATAATAATAATAATAATTATTATTATTATTATTATTATTATTATTATTATTATTATTATTATTATTATTATTATTATTATGTGTTTGTAATTTACTACTCTTATTCGTTTAGTACTTATGCAATATATTTTTTAAATTGTCTTTTAATATATATATTTTTATTATTTTGATTCCCTTGTCAAACCTTAATATTTGCTATTAAAGAAAATTCTTATATCTTATAATTTTATCAAATTTCTACTAAATTTCTCACTTTTAATCTTTAAAATTATTTCATATCCCAATTCCAACTTAAGTATCCTTATATTTATATTGAAAATAATATGTCGAGAGTTTTGAGTAGAAAAAACATAACCGGACGCAAGACCAAATTTATTTATTTATTTATTTTTAAAAAATAATTTAATCAACTATTTTTTTTAAAACAGTCTCACAAAATTTAAACTAGATAAAGCTAAACTGGAATTATAAATCTTTTTCCTTAATCAATAAAATGTATATATATACCTCAAATATGAAAGAATCCCTTAAATAAATCTTATGTGCTTCCACTCGAGACAACACTTATTATACATAATATGAATGAAATAAAAATAGTTACTAACAAATAAAGAACCCAAATAAATTTAAATAAAAAAAATACAATAATGTTCAAACTAATAAAGAGGTTAACTTCAAAACAAAACTAATAAAAAGGTTTATTTTTTGTCTTTGGGACGTAGAGTGGGTTGTGGCGATCTTGAATTCCATTTGGCATACTATGATAGAGTAGGTAATAAAGATTAATAATTAATTGAAGAAACAAAAAATTTCAAGAAATAGAAGGCTTTCATTTTTTTTAAATGGTAACTCAATTTTTTTTATATCATAAAACTAAAGAAATTTTTTTATTTTAGAAAATAAGTAGCTATATTGATTAATTAAAAAACTAATTAATAATTTGATAGATAGATAATCAAAGTATAAGAGTTCAAATCTTAAGCCGTATTTTACTATTTTTTAATCTTTTTTTCTCTAACTTTTCTCCTATACAATTCATTATTAATGTTCGAATATATTTATCGTATTTTTTATACTTTCAGGAACTAAATTTTGCATTTTCATGAACTCATTTGTTAGTAGAGTGAGAAAACGAAAAATAAAAAAAATATTATGACAAATATATCTATATGCTAACAATCCACGTTGACAATCATTTCAGTGACAAATTTGTCCCTCCATGTCACGTAAACTATTTTATTAACAGTGACAGACGAAAGTTAACGGTCAAATATATTTGTCACACTTTTTATACTTTTAGAAACTAAATTTTATATTTTCATCTTTCAAGAATGCATTTATCAATAAATTAGATAGAAGGACAAAACTGACTATTTAAAAAAAACATTGTACCACGATTAACAAAGACCAAATTTCAGAATGAAAGGCCATAATATACCCTTCCACAATAGTGTTAAATGAATGATATGCATGTAAGCCATATCTACATACAAAGTGCAAACAATTTCTTTACCATAGTTGTTCTACTACATTATTGGGTTAAATTCATAACAACCAAATTGTCCATTTCATCATAATTTGATTTTCCTCATACAAGATCATTAGCAACAATGGCTATATCCTAGTAATCTTAATATCCAGATGCCCAATTTACCCGCTTCTAAATTAATTAAAATGTTGCATCCGATACCAGTCACTATTATAAAACCTTTACAAGCTTTGAAATTATACTATATACAAACAAGTTCTCCAAAAGAAGAAAGAGTTAATACAGCTTGCACTATTATTGCTTACAAAAATGTGATTTGAAAATGCTTCGCCGAGCTGAGGAAGACATCAACAATTACAGAACAAACAAATGGCATCAACAAGTGAGAAAACTACTGAAGTCTTCAAGATTAAGCAGAAATGGGAACTTCAATTCTTGACCTTCCTCACCAGAGGAGCACCGTGTACTAGCCATTGACAGTTAGATAAAAACCAGAATAACGTAATAGACATTTCTTTATATTTGAATTTTGATTTCCTGACACCGTCGTATAGCAAGCAATTCTACTACTGCTCTTTGTAAATTGGCAGTGTTGAAAACTTGTGCTGCATCAACTTGACTATCTGCAAATGAATATCAACTCATTGATTAATTGTAATACCAAAACTATACGGGATAGTAAATTGAACAATCAAAATAGGGAAGAGATGTAAAATCCAAGACTAACCCAAAATAATAACAACGCTGATAATGAAAGACAAATATGATTCAAGTCACACTAGAGTTTCAAGGAAAGTATATAAATTTTTTCATACGTAGTAAAGGGAGTAACCATTTGCACCTAAAATCAACTGCTCAGATGTGACCAACAGGTATGGTAAAAACACATGTAAAACTTTCAAAGCACAATAAAAAAAAAAATGTAAAGTATAGTGGTGTCTGTCTCATTCTACAATAAAATATATCGAACCAACAATATTCATGTTATTGTATAGTCTATGATAAAAAGGCTTATTGAAGCAAAATGAACAAAAGAATAGAATAGGGTCTGTTCTAAATCTGATAAAATATTTCACCAGCAATATTTATATTATGATTTTATCTCAGAAAAAATATTTCTGTAGGTATCATTGACCACTCGTTTGAGTCTCTTCTTTAAAGATAAAGAGATTAATTTTCATGCACTGGCAGTGTAAAGTTTTTTTACACTGCCAACCAATTAAAAATCACCCTAGAAATGACTTCCAAAGCAGTTATTACAAAAGTCAACAATTTTACCATTCACAAAAATATATCATAAAAGCCTGATCCATTGAAACTTAGGAATACAGTTTTGAAGCAACTCCTTCACATTAAGTTTATAACTAAGGAGTACAGAAAATGCAGGACAATGAACAAGAGAATCAGTGCTGGAAAGATTTCAAGGGAATGGAACAGTGTGAAGAATGGGGGTGGAATATGGACTGTTTGAGGACCAAATAATTGTAAAGCACCGGAGCTCCTTTAACTTTAGGGGGATTGCAAACAGACCCCTAAACGTTAATTTTGCCAACCCTCCTTTAACTAATTTTTATGAAAAGGGGGGGAGGGGAAGATGCAATAACTAATTTGTACGCAAAGAATTGACTAATTTTTACCAAATTTTATTTTATTTAAGTATTGAAAAAAGGGGCACGCCAACAAAGAGACAATGGAAGCAAGTCCAAATATGGACCAACTGAATATAAATATACTGATAAATGTACGGATATAAAATCATAAAAAGGAAAAGGACTTAAATGCCAAATAACTAAAAAAACATAGTTCGTAACATTAAGCATGACTATTTGTAACAAGGAATGGAAAGTTTTCTTGTCGAAAACATTTCAAGTTACAAGCAGTTTGTTATACTTACAACCATACATGAGCCTTCACCCTACAATTTAAGTTTCTAGAATAATTGGTTCATGACATATTTATCATGCCACCTGTGACTATGCAGTCTACAGCCCAAACTTCATTACACATTCTTCTAAATAAATAAAAAGTTAAATTTCAAAAACAAGATAGTACAGGCCCTGTGCACTGACTATAATTTAAGGCATGTTGATATTTATCAATAACAGGTGATAGCAGCACTATCACAGTGGGGATGGGGGCTGGAGCAGTCTTTGGCCGACACACAATACTATTGCAGAGTGTTTTCTTAGATTCATTCTAAGAGAAGCAGACTTAAGCACCAAAAGTTGCAAGATTTGGTTTTTGTGAAGTATAATTGGACTTTGAAAGATCATTATGAAATTCGAGATATGATTGATCCCATTGTCCTGGATGATATCATTAATGATTGTAATGTGAGGTTGATAGGAGAAATGGGTGAAAATGGAGAACATACTGAAAATGAATTGGTTTTTGATGGTGATAATTTAACTTAGAGACCTATTGCTGATGCATTTGAATCTGGTTAGCCTTCAACTAACACTACGCAGAAAACAAGTGGAAGGAAGAAAAAAGATGCTGCTAGCTCTAGGTCTAGGAAGGGGATGGGAATTGTACAAGGGGGCAAAATGGAAGATGAAGTATATAAAACTGGTCATCCCCACTATGTGCTATTCCCCTATAGCATTTTGGAGGTCAGCCACTGTGCTTTGTTATTAACTATGGATGTGTAAGAACTTCACCCAAACAGCTAATACTTTTTGGATATTTAGTTCATGACACGATTCAAATATGAATTCACCAAAAAATTAGATAGAAGTGGCTAATGATATATTTTTCAAAATTCCAAGAGTCAATTGCTAAAATTGAAAGTGCAGAGGCATCCATTTTCCAATCCCAAAGTGCATCCTCCCAAACACAGACTAGAAATATTTCCAATCAACCAGCTTTCAATGCAAATGGCAAACATAAAGAAAATTATCAGAACATGACAAATAACAATAAATTTCTATATGAACTTTTACAGATCCACAACAATATTTGAAGTACCAATCTAGCTTGATTGTAATTTAGGAACAAACCTACAAGATGCTGCAAAAAGCCCACATGAAACAAATGTACGTAGTGAAACCCAATGGGAAGTCAGGATGGATGGAAATCCAACAGAAATAAAGCACATTTTGGCAACATAAATTACTTGAGCCTAATGGCCATCTTTCAGCTGTTGTGTTACAAGATGACATGTTCTCCTTATATACAAGCAAAGATTCACAGTATAGCAATAAACGATTCATAAGTAATTACAAAAATGTGAAAGTAATTATCCAGTTCTTCATCCCAGCAGTAGAGCTAAATGCTAAAATTAATAAAAGATCAAAATGAAGAACTTATTCTGCTAGTATACACTATAAACATTTAAATTAGCCAAGTCTTATAATAACCTAGCAACCTTCTTGGAGAAAACTAGGGAACTGCAACCCAAGACATGATTTTGACACCAAAATACATTGAACCTATATAAATCTAGAAGACAATCTATGAACAACTGAAAAAATAATTCATTAATTTTGGAAATAATTTTACTGGAACAATTAAAAATCATACACCTTATTTCACAGTATAGGAAATGCACTTAATGAATACACACAATAATTAGATATAAAATACTAGAGCAAATAAGCTTCAGTAGAACTGCAAGTAGAGAAGGAAAAATCCAATAATAAAGAGCAATTAGTAGCCTCTTTTATCTTCATGAGGAATTACTTCAGGTATAAAGAAATATATATTAACATTGATATTTAGTTACAGCAGGAGCACTACCATTTGTAACCAAGTCTCAATTACCCAAGGTTGTTAAAATCAAGAGGAACAAGAAGGGGATGAAAACCTGTAACTCAGATCATAAGATCCTACAGTCCCCTGCCTAGAATACTTATATATAATACATTTTTTTATTACTATCATTTAATTTATTATATCACATTATATGCTTTTTTTAGTTTATTATTATTTAGTTATTATATTATGTTATATGTCATGCTTTAAATAGTTTATTATATTTTTAATACTAATATTTTTTATTACTGTTATTCTTCAGTTTATTATAGTATATGTTATGTTTTACGCAAAAAAAAAAAAAAAAAAAAAAAGAAGCTGAATTGAACTCAAGTCGAGGCCCAACAAACCAAACCAAAAGAAGAGAAAACAGAGAGAAACATATGGGGCACAATTCCCATGAAACCCTATGATAGGCCAAGCATGACTCAGGCCAAGAACGAAAGGCCCAAAAGGAGAACATCAGCTCCTAAGCGTTTCCAAGATTACGTGTAATAGGTGCCGATTGAAATAAAGGATTTGCAAAACAGTAGGATTTGCAAATCCCAATAGTACGTGTGTGCTGTAGGTTGTCGGGAATATAACAGTAATATCATTAGTGGGTTATAGCACTACGTGTATTCACGTATATTGCATGTTTTCATGTTTTGTCGTTTGTGCCCTACATGTGTATATATATGTTACATGTGCACTGTAGGAGGAATATCAGAGAAGTAACAATTCTCTCTCTCTCTTCCTGTGCTTTCTTCCTCATTTTGTACCTATCAATTGGTGCTCTCATCCTGAACTCTCATGGCCGACTCCACACACTCAAAATCAAATCTTGATAGGCTGGAAGATGCCATAGCAAAACTCACCACAAACCAGCTTTCCATGTCAGCTAAACTTGATGATCTTTGTCAAAAGTTTGCAGTAATGGAGTCGACGCAGCACTCACCTGCTTCTTCGGCCCACCCTCCATCTCCGTCTCCGACGATCACACCATATCGCCTGAAACTTGAAATACCCCGTTTCAATGGCACGGACCCAGTTGGCTGGCTCTTTAAAATCAATCAATTTTTTTATTATCATGCAACTCCAAAAAACAAATGGCTGACGATTGTCTCCTTTTACATGGATGGGCCTGCACTTGCGTGGTATCAATGGATGACCTGCAACGGACAGATTACTTCCTGGTCAGGTCTGTTATAGGCCCTTGAAGCGGGCTTCGCGTCGTCTCACTACGAGGATCCTACGGGGTCTTTGTTTAAGCTTGCCCAGCAAGGCTCGGTGAATGACTACCTAACCGAGTTCGAAGCGTAGGCGAACCGGATCCTAGGCCTTCCACCCTCATTTTTGTTGAGTTGTTTTATCTTCGGCCTATCCCCAGAGATTCATTGTGAAGTACAAGCACTCCAACCTCTTTCCATGATTCATGCTGCCGCACTGACTCGTCTGCAAGAAGACAAGTTCTGTGAGTTGCACAAGCCATTTCGCCCTCGTTCGTACACCCAACCTTCTAACTTTCCGTGACCCATCCCTACCTCTTCCTCCCTACCACCTCCCCTTTTATTGCCTACCCCACCTAAACCACCAGTTCCATATAAACGCTTGTCCCCAGAGGAACTTACATTGCACGGAGAAAAAGGATTGTGTTTTAATTGTGACGAGAAATTCACCCGAGGCCATTGTTGTTCTTCAAAGTTGTTTCTCTTCATCGCTGATGAAGACGAGCTGGACCCGAACGACCTCCCTCATGAAGAATTTGTTCAAGAAGCAACAGATCAAGATGATAAATCTCCCGCTCAAATCAGTTTTCATGCCATTTGTGGCCACCTAGCTCCTGAAACTCTACGCCTTGTGGGAACCATCTACGACAGTAATGTTGTGGTGCTGATTGACAGCAGAAGTACTCATAATTTTCTCCAGGAACGCTTGGTCACTACTTTGGGCTTACGAGTGCAACCCACTCAAATGTTGCAGGTGATGGTTGGCAATGATAGTGAAATTGACTGTTTGCAGGTTTGTCGAGATGTCATCCTCCACATTCAAGGGCATCGTTTCACAGTCAACTTTCATGTGCTGCCATTAGGAGGGACGGACCTAGTCCTTGGAGTTCAATGGCTTAAATCCTTGGGACCCGTTTTGACCGATTATGCTGACTTGACTATGAAGTTCATGCAGCATGGTCATGTTGTTGAGCTACAGGGGAAACGTGAAGCTAACATTCAGTGTCAACCACCACCAGCTACAGCGCATGGTTCAAACCAATGGTGTCAGCACCCTCTTCCACATTCGCCTCACCACACCTGAGCCCCCTTCTACCCAAATCTCCACACTTAACAACCACTCACCAGAAATAGAGTCCATCCTTCACCGTTACACTTTCCTTCTCCAAACACCCACTACCCTACCTCCAAACCACGAAACAAACCTCACCATTAACCTTCTTCCCCACTTAACCCCGGTCAATGTGCAACCTTATAGGTACCCACATTTTTCAGTAATAGGAAATCGAATCTTAGGAGGAGACCATGCTGTGTAGCAGCATCATTTGACCTAGTCAAAGTCCTTTCTCATCACCAGTCCTTCTGGTGAAAAAACGCAACGGCACTTGGCAGTTTTGCATAAACTATAAAGCGTTGAATGCTATTACCATTAAAGATCGATTCCCTATACCCATGATTGATGAACTATTAGATGAACTGGGGGGCGCTAGCTGGTTTACGAAGCTGGATTTGTTGCAGGGATATCATCAAATTTTGGTGAATGAAGAAGACATTCATAAAACAGTCTTCCACACTCATCAAGGGCATTATGAATTTCGTGTTATACCCTTTGGCTTGTGCAATGCCCCCTCCTCGTTTCAGGCACTGATGAACACAACGTTTCAACCCTACTTGTGTAAATTCATTATCGTCTTCTTCGATGATATATTGATTTACAGCAAGTCCTTTGAAGACCATTTGCGACATTTGGATTGTGCCTTGCAGGTCCCGAAGGATGGTCGATTTTTCCTCAAATTATCTAAATGTTGCCTGGCCCAACAGCAAATTGAATATTTGGGACATGTCGTGTCCGGGGCTGGAGTTCAACCAGTGCTCGAAACGGTGCTCGCCGTGCAGCAATGGCCCCAACCCACTTCATTTCGCACCCTTCAAGGATTCTTGGGCCTTATGGGGTTCTATAGACGATTCATCAAGGGAAATGCTGCGATAGCAGCCCCTTTGGTTCATCTCTTAACCCGAAACACTTCGAATGGTCACTTGAAACACAGGATGCCTTCCAAACCTTGAAATCCATCGTAAGTACTGCCCCAGTTCTTCGCTTACCGGATTTCACCTTACCCTTTACTTGGAAACAGATGCTTTAGGTTCTGGAATGGGTGTCGTGCTATCTCAGCAAACTCACCCAATTGCATTCTTTAGTAAACAGTTTTATCCAAGGCTTCAACAAGCTTCAACTTATGTTCGTGAACCATGCGATCACGATTGCTGTCAAAAAATGGAGACAGTACTTGCTTGGTCATTCCTTTGTTATTCTCACTGACCATAGAAGCCTTAAGGAGCTAATGAGTCAAATTGTGCAAACCCCAGAACAGCATAAGTATTTAACCAAATTGATGGGCTATGATTTCACCATCCAATATCGCTCGGATAGTTCGAATATAGTGGCGGACGCACTTTCTCATACTCTGAAGACACCCACAGGCATGGTGTTTTTATTATCAATTCCGCACTTCACGTTCTTGACCGAGCTTAAAAATGAACTAGCTGCCCACCAAGAGTTTGTGGCTCTTCAAAAATCGTTGCAAGACGAGCCCTTGAGTCACTCGGAGTACAATTACAACAATGGCTTAATTCTGAAGAAGGGTTGTATTTGGTTACCCAATAGCTTAAAATTTATCCATCTTTTGCAGCAAGAATTCCACTCAACACCTACGGGCGGACATATGGGGATTACTAAGACATTGTCAATATTATAGGAGAATTTAAATTGGAATTCAATCCACAAGGATGTTCATAAATTTATGGTGCAGTGTGTTGATTGTCAGGCAACCAAATACGAAACTAAAAAAATAGCAGGGCTCTTGGAACCACTTCCAATTTCGCACAGACCTTGGGAGGATTATCTCTCGACCTTATCGTCAGGTTACCACCGTACCGGGGAAACACCACTATACCGGTCATTGTTGATTGATTCTCGAAGGGGATCCATCCGGGTATCCTTCCAATGAAATATTTCGCTTACCAAGTTGCCACTCTCTTTTTGGATATCTTAGCCAAACACCATGGTATGCCTAAGAGTTTGGTCTCTGATCAGGATCCTTTCTTCATCAGCAAGTTTCAGCAGGAACTATTCAAACTCTCAGGAACAAAATTGTGGCTAAGCTTTGCTTATCACCCCCAATTTGACGGTCAAACAAAGGTCATGAATCGTATCATCGAGTAGTACCAGAGAGCCTTTGTTCATAAACGACCCGCGACATGGGGCAAATTCCTACCTTGGGTGGAGGGGTCATACAATACCTCCCGTAACACAAGCACGGGTATTTCACCGTTTGAGGTCACTTTCGGAAAGAAACCTCCCACAATTCTCCAATATATTCCAAGCTCATCCCCAGTTGATGTCGTGGATAACTAATTGTGCTCCAAGGATGCCATGTTTGCTAGCTTACAAAAGCAACTACTCAAAGCTCAGGAGCGCATGAAGCATTTCGCCGATATGCATCGCAGGGAGGTTCACTTCAAGGTTGGTGATAACATAATGGTCAAGCTTTGACCTCACCGTCAATCTTCAGTGACGGGAACCAGCCAAAACAAGCTTGCCAAACGTTTTTACAGCCCATTCTAGGTTATCGAACGTATTGGTCCTGTGGCCTACAAACTCTGCTTACCGGAAGGTTCTCGTATTCATCCGGTTTTCCACTGCTCTCTCCTTAAACCCTTCCTTCACGATACTTCAGCCACACCCAAGCCACTTTCGCTGCCACCGTCAACCTTGGATAACCAACCAGTAATCATGCCACTGGCCATTTTAAGTACTCGATGGGAGGGCTCCGCAGACAACTCTCGCTTGCAGGTGCTAGTGCAATGGCAGGGTCTTCATGTGGACGACACATCATGGGAGGACTGGACCACCTTGAAGGAGGCCTATCACCTTGAGGACAAGGTGATTTTTTATGAAGCCGGGAATGATAGGCCAAGCACGACTCAGACCAAGAACAAAAGGCCCAAAAGGAGAACATCAGCTCCTGAGCTTTCCAAGATTACGTGTAATAGGCGCGGATTGAAATAAAGGATTTGCAAATCAGTAGGATTTGCAAATCCCGATAGTACGTGTGTGTTGTAGGTTGTCAGGAATATACCTGCAATTTCTTAGTGGGTTATAGCACTATGTGTATTCACGTATATTGCATGTTTTCATGTTTTGTCGTTTGTGCCCTACATGTGTATATATACGTTATATGTGCACTGTAGGAGGAATATCAGAAAAGTAACAATTCTCTCCCTCTCTTCATGTGCTTTCTTTCTCATTCTGTACCTATCACCCTAGGACCCATAAGCTTCTCTACTAAGTGCCGCCGCTGTTCTGAAAAAGCAAGTGCCACCTTAATTCCCTATTGCACAATGCAGATGACAGAGAACACAAATGGAGGTGTACTGGGAGGTCGGAAGCAGCAAGAGGGAGGTGACAGAGGCTGTCCAGTGACAGAGGCTGTCCAGCGACAGCGCAGGTTGCAGTGCCATATCTGGCAACGGCACAAATGGAGGAGTCACCATGAAGCCCACAAAACACTGCAATTTGCACCCCATAAAATGGCTCCACAACATCTGCAAAAGACAGGTGCTTCGCAATGAGTGCATCAAGAGCAGTGGACGATTGCTCTGCTTTTCTGTTTCTTCCTGCTCGCAGGGGATCACCAACTATACGATTGAGTGTGGAAGACTGATCCCACTCAACCATGATCCACAGCACAAGTTTGCACGAAAGGGGGCTTTTAATGCGTAAGATTGTGTGATTACACAATCTCAACAACGATGCAATTACCACCATGCATATATGGAAATTTGGAGGTGAGCTGACTATGATGCCACTTATTATCAATTATCAATATGAGATCAAGAGGTAACCTTTTAATGGCAATTTCCATTTATATAATCCATAACCAGTGGAATCAGAATCATATTAGACAAAACAAATCAATTTATCAAAAAATTTATGTTGTGTTTGGTAGCAGTGAAAGATATAGGAATGGGAGGAAGAGCAAGGAAATAAGGTTGTAGTACACAAGTTCCCTTGTTTAGTAACAGAGAAATAGAGAGATATTTGAAAAAGTGAGAGACCCACACTTTTTATTTCCACTCTTGTGAGCGATGAAATACTACAGAGGTCTTGGTTTTTTTTCACTTCACCAAAAGTAACCCAGAATGGATTTTTAAGTGCAGCTAATCAATTACGCTTGCACATAATTGATTGTGTCTAAAGTCTAAACATAATTGATTATATGCAAGCATAATCAATTAGCTGCACCACATTCCTCTATTTTTGTGTGATTGGAGACATATAATTGACTATACTAATAGTATAATCGATTTTATGGAGAGCATGGGGGCTACAAGTAAAAAATAACAACTACATATGTGAAGGGTAAAATGGTATATTTCTTAATTATCTAATTTCTTTCCTTTTCTTTCTTTCAAACTAAACAACCTCAATTTTTGTTCCACTCTATTTCTCTTAAACCAAACAACAAATATTTCTACTCTATTTCTTATATATTTCTCTTCTTTTCTTACCTGCCTATTTCCACTCCTTCTATTTCCTCTCTCTACCAAACACAATGTTAATGACCTTAATCTCTTGAGCATCTTAAAATGATAGCTTAAGGTTCTCTATAGTTGTTCGATTCTCAACTATATTAGTTTTGTTCTTGTTCAAGGTTCCAACCTTATCTTGGTCTTCTCTGTAGTTTGTTGGCTGGACAAATTTAGTAATTAACACCTTTAATGACATAAAGTAGCAGAAAGTTAGTTAGTAAATTGTCATCTGTATTTTTAAGAATCTTAGTCAATATTTTCAGAACAAATTATTTAATGAAAGCATTGAGCAGCCCCTATTAACCTTGTAATTTAGTTTTGTTGAGAATAAGGAATTTAATGTATAATGATGTGATAGGATATGATATCTGATTTAGAGGATCTGATTTCGATGAAACTTATTATCCTCTCTACTTATGTGTATTTAATGCAATATGTCTATATAAACAATGACCCGTGTGTATTTCAGACACAGAAATACACACGGTTTTCAGTCCAAATATCCCTCGGTTTCTTCTATTTTACAAGTTTTATATTGTAGGTGAAAAATTCAGGGATCAATTTTCAATACAATTTTAATTAAAAGGACTTGTACTATCTCAATTGTAACATTCTTAAATCCTACCTAGCTTACAAAAAAATATAAGCTAGTAAAAAGGAAAAGATTAACCAAAATCTACTATAAATCTTAGAGATATAATCCTACTAGATAAGATAAAAGTTTCCCACTTTCCTAGAAATAAGCTATCATATCTCTACCATATCATACACAGAATCATATCTTAATCTCTACCATATTATAACATCATCATATCTTATCAAAACTCCTAAATCTCTATCATATAATATCTTAACACGACATGACGCAGGGCCCTTTTTCAGTTCGTGAAGTTCACACACACAACGCATCTCCGGCAAGCGTCACACTGGAACCACCTCCTTCCACCTCAAGGTGTGCTTTTATTTACTGGTGAACACACATCACCACTATGGGCCTTCATTGGATACTGTCGAGCCATGCTTATCTGGCACAATCACCCAACTAGAACCGTTTATCGTTTCTGTTGGGTTTACCACATTTGTAACAAACTTGGTTCATATGACATATATACTCCAACTTGAGGGGGAGTGTCAAAGATATGATTTGATATGTTTTAATTACAGTTTAGTATGGGATTGTTTCCATTATTACTCATTATTTTGTTTCCTTATTTTGTAAACCTCCTTGATTATAAATAAGAATATTTCGGGTGGTATGATACAACAACACAAAGCAATAAATAACTCTTAAATGATATCAAAGTCTATCCTAGATCCATTAAACGAACCACCCACCATGTCATCCATGCACCAAGTCCAAAAAAGTATTGGGCATGAGGGAGTGTATTGGAAAAAATCCAAATTCCACATTGGCTAGAGATAAGACTAAGATAGAATATATAAGTGGGCCACAATCCTCACCCTATGAGCTAACTTTTGAGGTTGAATTAGACCCAAAACCCACATTTTAATATCATGTTCACAAAAAGTACCAAATCCTTAGAGAAACAATTTCTAGTGTAGGAACCAGAGCCCTAATAGAACACCAGAATATGCATAATAGTACAAGATTGAAACCAGTGAAACATAATTCATGATTTTAAAAAAGAACTGCAAATGGGTTCATGAGTACCAATTCACGGAACGTTCTCATACTGGTATGCTAAAAATTGGCAAAAATTCATGGCAGTGACGATCCAAGAATATGAAGTATGACAAATTGAAGAGAGAGAATATGAGAATTCCAAATTCTCAATAAGTGCAGTAGGAGAGAGAGAGAGATTGAAGAGTGCATTAATAGGGTAATTTTTTCTAGGAAACATTTGCACGCTCATTAGAGTGAGAAGATAAGATTAAATGTGCAGTCAATAAATCCATTCAACTTCAAACTCTGGATAGCACAGCCTTGCTTTAGAATTAAAGAGTTATAACAAAATATATATTAATAAGACTTGACACTTGAGTGTTATCCAGTTCTTTTAATTTAGGAAGGTTGTGCAGCTCTTTTTCTCAATAAAACTTGATTGAGGCTCTCTTGGTACACATGAAGTACCAAAGAAAAGAAGTGGTGAGAACGGAAATGCAAAGAAGTGTACAAATTCGCTTGTTTGGTACACACGAGATGTATTGAAAATATATAAAAATAAAAAATTGGTGGGGCCCACAGTCATCAGCTTCCACACTCCACGGAGATTATTTTCGTGGAAATCTTGAGGGAGCTACTTCTTTTACAAAACTGACCCTGTGCTCCTTGTGTCTTCTTCCTCTTTTGCTCTAGCTTTTGATGTCGTGCTGCTGGTGTCTTCTTCCTCGCAAGCTCCAGCATTCGATCTCCAACTTAATTGATTATGCATTCAAAATAGTTGATTATGTTGTCCAATGGTAAAAAAATAAAATAAAATGTTATCTTTGTGTAGGGTAAAATTGTATTTTTATGATCATCGCTATATTTCTTTATCTTATCTTCACTCTATTTTTCTTAAACCAAACAACCACTATTTCCACTCTATTTCTAATCTATTTATCTTTTCTTCTTTTCTCATCTACCTACCTCCACTACCTCTATTTCCTTCCTATCTACCAAACACAACCCTAGTGTACAAAGGAGAAGAGTAATATAAATTAAAGAGTTATTCATTTACTTTTTACAGTTATTCAACACTTTTCACTTTAAAATTATAGTGGATAATAGAAATTTAAAATTTAAAATTCTTCTATTTTTAAAAGGGCTTCTTTTTAATAAGCATACCAACTCTATATACCCGTGTACCAATACTTTGTATGATCGCATACCGTGTACAGGTACCTATACCATGTCCCAGGGAGTATTGCAAACCTGGTAACTGTGGTTGAAACTGATAATATTATTGAATTAAAATATAACCATAGAAATTACAATTTCTCCTACCAGAGCCAAGGAATCCCTGAGAGAGCATGCTCAGCCACATCATGACAGTACTCCTCAACATGATTCTCACCTAGCCCCCTACTCCCCTCTATAATGCTGGCTGGCTGGCTTAACTAACTTGTCAATGTCAGCAAATCCACATGACAGAAAACTTCCGTCACTATTTAGCCCCTCCTCTGAAAGGTGGCTTACATCATCCAGCTCATCTAAACCGTTTACAATTTACCTCATGCAGTCCAAGGTTTCTATCAAACCCACATTGAAACAATACAATAACAAGTGAACTGTTAGGACAAGGGAAGCCCAAAACATTGTGAAGATCTCCTTTCATGGGCTTAAGCAAGAGACACTTATAGGCTTTACACCACACCCCGACCCAAAAACTTAATTAGGTCAATGGGTCCTTTAACTGGCATATTCCTCCATTAGCCCATTACCTTTTTTGTGTGTGCATATAATGGCAACAACAAGATTAAAACCAACACCTTGTGCTAACAACCCAAACCCATTACTTTTAAATGGAGAACTTCCACGCTCATACCTGAATGCCCAACATGAGGCTATGAACAAAGTAAGTCTTCTAATATTCCACAACCAATTTAGAAAGAACCAAGATCTAGAATTCAGAGAAATTGCCCCAGCATGATCACCAAATCAACACAGAAAGTTTCTATTGCTTGGGGATATTTAAAATTAAAGAATTAGTGGTTACAGTCTTAACAAATTAGAATTGAAAATTCATAATACTAATACATAATATGATGTGACTGTAAATAAAGTAGATTTCTTAGGAAAGGAAAGGAAAGTTTTAAGAGCATATGTTCAATAAAATAGCACCAATATTAGATAGATGGAATGCAAACACACACATAAACCCAGATACAGGAAAACAGATTTGGATTGCCAGAAGCAGAAAAAGCTCATATTCAGAACAACCACAATATCAGTTTGAAAACCAAACTACAATGACAAGATATTACAACATATTATCTCAATCTTAAAAGTCACAATAAATATTGAACTTCCTGTCATCTGAAGTACACCAGAATGCTAGGAAGACCAACTCATATGGTTAACAGAGTTTATAATGGAGACCAGACAAAGATTGAGCGATAAGATAAAATTAAATGGAAAACAACAGTGAAAATTATGAAAACAAATAAGTTGATGAAAGAACTTGGCTTTACCTCTGCAAACAATGCCCGAAAGTCAGCTTCAGTATATTATAAAGTGTATGAAACTTTCAAAATCATTCATTGCATATAGAGAGCTTTCCTGTCCACTCATCAGCTACCCCATAATCAAGGCTGAGCTCTCTCATCGGAGGGATGCTCTCCATCGCAAATAGCATAAGGCGAGGGAACATCAAATTATTGTGATCATACAGAACAAACTGAACCAACACATTGGGAGTTGAACTATGACTCATATAGCAAGCAACATTCCTCATTCTTGACACATCCATGGCAAAATCCAAAGGAGGTATTGACGGATATGATGGACGCACAAAATTGGAGTCTATCATAGACAAGTCCCCCCATTCTGCCCACCTATCAGTAAACCGATTTGGATATATCAAGGAATCACCATTCATAGTCAAAAGCCGTGCTTGCTCCCTAGTCAGAACAACCCCTGTGTACTCGCATATAAAAGCACCAGCTTGAATAAGGTCCATGGACCTAACTCCCCAACCAGTTTCCCTAGATCTGAACACTTCCAACCTATTTTTCAACCCCTTCTGCGTGACACGGTTCCGACAATGAGGAGGACAACGACAAAATGGGCCACACTCAAAAACCAAAGGCTTCCCTCTCAAGAGAATCCCACTCTGATTATAAGGAAAATCCCCTCCATTCTTCATGGCACAAAAGCACCCCTCAACACACCCGTCCGCACACTCACAACCTGTCCCCCTCCCGCTCTGATGGAACACAAACTGCGGAAAATTTGTCTTCACAAGATACTCATACTGCAGAGGGTCATAGTTAGGATCAATGTCATTGAAAAGCCGAACCGCCACATTCTCCTTCCTATTTGAAACATCAAGCGACAAACAACACGTGGGTTTGAAACTCAAGGGATCCTTCCTAAGCATAAGCGCCTCCTTCATCACCACAGTCCCCATCTTAGCCTGCCCATCAATCCTACACAGCTTATACTTATAAACCCCAAAACCCGACTTCCCCACATCAAACCAGCACTCATGAATTCTATACAACCCATCATACACATACAACCTCCCAGTAGCAGAGGCAGCACCCTCATACCGCACTCCGCGAATGACCCTCACCTCAATCCCATAGTGCATACTCCTCTCCATTGCAAGGTTCCCCCCCTCAAGCTTCTGGTGGAAAACCTGCCTAGAATGCTTGTCCTGGCCACCATGGCCAGAGTAAATAATAACATCACCCTCATCAACATCATCCTCATAACCACCAGAAACAATGACACTAGTGGCAATTGGTTCACCATTGGAACTCATGCTAGCAGGGAGATAATCAATCCCAGCCTGAGGCTGACCGTGAAGGCCAACAACACACAACTCCATCCTATAAAGGAACACATCACCAATGCAGACACCGGGAATTGCACCAACAATTCTCTTGTCACGGTTCAGCCACAGGCCACAGTTCCTCATCACCGCCGAGGCGCGCAGATCGCTGCGCCCCCGGCGGGCATCCACCCGGCCCTCGTCCTCCACCGTCGCCAGGACGCGCAGGGAGTCGTAAACCATCCTCGTCCGGCGGACCACGTCCCGGAAGTGCCGTTGCTCCGGCCCGCCGACATCCGTCAGGCGGACCAGCTCCTTGAAGCGCCGCTGCCGCGGCGTGGTGACCGCCACCGAAGAGGACCGCCCTTCCTCCGGGACCGGCACAATTGCCCGCGAATCCGGGTCCGAAACGGCCCCGTTCGGGTACTGCTGCTGCTGCTGCATCCCGGGGTCCGAATTTTGGAAGCTCTGCGGTGGAACAACGGTAGTGCCGTCTAGAGGGTCGGAAACAGCGTCGTTTTGGAGCTGCTGGAGCCCTTGGGCGATGGGGTCGAGAACGGCGTTGTTGTTGGTGAAAGCGGTTTTGAAAAGCTGAGAGAGACGGTTGAAATCTGAGAGCAAGCTTGGGTCGCCAGAGAAAGCACCGGGGGTTTCGTCGCAGACGAGCTTGAGGTCGAGGTCGAGGTCGAGGTCAAGGGACCCATTTGAAAAACTGGGGTCCTGAGATTGTTGTTGTTGTTGGGGTGTGTGGGTGTTGAGCAATTCGTCGAAAGGTTCGAGCTTTGGGATTAGAATTGGGTTTGGGGTGGTGTTGGCGGCGGCAATGGTGGCGGGGATTGGGATTCCCGGAGGTGGGGGAAGGTTTTCCCGTGAAAAGAGAAAATTCATGGTGGTAATGTTATAGAAGAAGGTGTTCTTGTTGGAGGTGGAGGTGGTGGTGGTGTTGGGTAGGGTTTAGATTGGAAGAAGAAGAAGCATTGGAAATGGTGATTTGGAGGGAAGAAGATGCATTGGAGGGGAAATGGACACTTGGGAAATTTTTGGTTTCCGGTTTTGAAATTTTGGTTGGGTGGGGTTTGAAATTTATGAACTAAGAGCTTCAGAATTTGAACTTTGAATTGCTTTTTTGTTTTGTGGGAAAGGTAGAGATAGCTGTGCAAGATGCCAGATCCTTGATGTTGCTTACCTAATGTGTAGATTTATGTGGAGTGGTGATTAATGGACACCTCATTTTTTGGGAATTAGGGTAGGAAGAAGAGAGATGAGAAGAAAAGAAATAGATAAAGTGAGAAAATGATAGCTTAAAAGATAAGTAAGTTTCTTTAAGTTGAGATGAGATATAAATGAGATGAAAGAGAAAATACATAAATGATGACAGTGACATGTAATAAGAGAGGTAAAGTAGATATAAATAGAAGAGAATTAGAAAGAAAGAAAAAAGGTATAGAGAAAAAAAAATACATGTAATAAATAGTGTGAAAGAGAAAGTCAAAGAGACATTAAAAAGAAAATGGGGTGAAAATAATATAGAAAAGAAAGTAGGTAAAAGATCATAATTATTGTTTTATTTTAATTTTTTCTAATTTTGTAATTTTGATTTTTTTTAATGAGGCTTTCCTCTTTTTAGAAGATGATATTTAATTTTAATTTTAATTTTTTATTGTAATTAATATGTAATTTTATTTTTTAACTAATTTTTCTAGATAAATATTAATTTTTCATTATTATTGTTATAATAAAGATTTAAATTTTTTTCACTTTTCTTAGAGTAAATTAAACTCGTATTTTTGTATTTTATATAAATTGTGTTCACAAGCTTCCATCATTTGACATTACTTTTACCTATTATTGTAATGTTATTATCCTTAACTATATGGAGTATAATTTGTAGAAAATGTCGAGTATGCAATGAAATAGTCAAGCAAGTGCAAGATGTCACATTATTGATCTTGTTTACCTAATGTGTATTTTTATGTACAGTGTATTTGGGGTGGTGGTAAGGTAGATCATAATGGGGGTCAAAATCATGACGAGAAAGCAACATTTAACTGTTTTAATTATTTTTTTATGTTCTCACCACGATTTTTGGTTGTTCACGGTCAAATCAAACACCCTCTTATATTATGGATAACATGACATCTCATTTTGGAGGAATTAGGATAGGGATAAGAGAGATGGAAAAAAGAGTAAAAGGTAGATAAAGAAAGTGATAATGTAATAACTAAGCAATGTATTGTATTATGAAGTGAAAATAAAATATAAATGGCATGAAAGAGAAAATATATAAAAGAATAATAGTGACATATATAATAGGATAGGTAAATTATGATAAATAAATAAAAAAAGATCATTTATGTATTAAATAATGTGAAAGAGAAACAAAAATAAACATATAAAAAGAAAATGGGGTGAAAATAATATAGAAAAGGAATTAGGAAGAAGATCATAATTATTGTTTTATTTCAATATTTTTTTTATTTCTTAAATGGGGCTTCTTTTTTATAAAAAGAGATATTAGCAATTAATGATTATATATTAATAAAATTAATTAAATTCTACTCAATAATTCATAATTAAAAAATCATATAATATATTTATATAAATATTATACTAATAAAAATAATTAAATATTATCTTAATATTTGTGTTATCAACACTCTCATTAAAATTCAAATTCAACTCATAATTATAATTGTGCTTTAATTTTAATTTATTTTTTTGCAATTCAAATATAAAAATTATAATCCATACCAAATGAAATTAAGTCAAATTCAAATAATTTAATCAACTATTATTATTATTATTATTATTATTAACATACATTTAATTAGAAAATAAGTTTTTAATATATATATATATATATATATATATATATATATATATATATATATATAAGTATGCATTAAATTTTGTTATAATTATATTTTATTAAATATTTATTTTCATATATAAAAAATAAATTAAAATTTAATATTTTTAAAAGCATAAAATTTCAAAAATTCAGTTATAAATTTTTTTAAATAATTAAAAGTAATAAATGTGAACTTATTTTTTTTAATATAAACTATTACCAGTTTCAGAAAGACATTTATAAAATTTTTGAAAATTATAAGAATGTATTTATAACAATTTTTAATAATAAAAACTAATAAATTTGACATTATTAACTTAACCCCAAAAATATTTATATTTCTTTGAAATTTAAAATTTTAAAAAAATATTTATAACAACTTCAATAATTAGAACTAACAAATTTTAGTATAATTGTTTAATGTCAACGATTCATAATTTCAATAAAGCATTTATAACATTATTTTAAAAGTTTAAAAAATTTAAAAAGAATTTACCAAAACTTTCAAATAATTAAAGTTATTAAATTTTAAAGAGGGAGTACATTGATCCTCCCTATAAGGGAGATTTTATAAATATTAAACAAAATGAGTATTCTATTATTGTATGTAAGTAAGTTAAATGTTAATGTAATCTGATCTATTTTGAATTCTTACAATAATTAATTTGATTTATGGTCAAATGTCATTGCTAATACATTTTTTTATCTCTTTTAAACCAATTTATTAATATTTAATGACATTAAATGAAAATAACAGGGACCAATTTAATTAGAAATTCTGGTCAAATTTTTAATATCAATTTAATTAGAATTTATAAGCAAAAAAAATTTAAAGGGATCATTAATTGAATTGATTCCCTTTTAATATCAAATTAATTAGAATTTATGACCATAAACAAATTTAATTAGAATTTTTGGGTCAAAATTGAAACTTAATAATTGATATCAAGAATAAAAAGAAATCATCAATGGAAAATAAAATATTAATCAAATAAAAGATACTTTAGATATGATCTCATTAAATATAATAAAAGTTAGTTGAAATTTGAGACAAAAATATATATATGAAGGAATGTGATAAAATGACATTAAGATTATGTTCCACAAAACTAACTGAAAAGTTAGTTGAAAGTCGAAGAATTAACTAAAAGTTACAAGATTTGTTGATAGTTGATAGCTTAGATATGAAAAAATAGCTTATTAAATTATAAGTGTTCGATAAAATTAGCTGATGGAATAGCTGAAAAGTGTAAAATAACAGTCAACTAATAAAATTATGATTTATTTAAAAAAATAACTAGAAAATTAGATAAATATATTGATGATAAAAATAGAAGAATAACAAAACTAGAAGCTAAAGTCCAAAAAATGATAAAAGATATTAAGAAGTACTAAAAAAGTTTGTTTACCAAAAAGTAAAACAAACTTTTCAATTAATAAAAAAAGCTTGAAGCTATCTCAAGGATATACATGTGGTTTATATAAGAAAAAAAAAAGTTTAAGTATATTTTTAGTCCTTCAAATTTGGTACATTTTTTGTTTTGGTCCCCAAATTAAAAATTCCTCTTTTTAGTCCCTCATATTTGGGAAATGTTGATTTTAGTCCCTCAAATTCATTTTAAAGGATTAAAATATTCTTTTATTAGTCCCTGGAATTCACTTTGTGGGAATAAAAACAACATTTTACTAATTTGAGTAACTAAAAAAACAAATTTTTAATTGAGGAACCAAAATCAAAGTGTCTCAAATTTAAGGGATTAAAAACATATTTAAGCAAAAAAAAAAAAAAAAAAAAAAACCTCAATTTAGATTAATTTTTCAGGAGAGAAAAGTTTCCAAATGTTGTTTAAAAAAATTCCTAATGTTTCTTACTCTAATTGATAAAAGATAAAATACCAAATATTTATCTTAATTTGACATTTTACCTTTTATTAATTAAAATTATTTAACAACTTGTAAAAATGAGTCCACTTACAAATGAAATATATTTAATTTAATATATATTATGGAGTACTACCATTTAAATAAAAAAAAACAACTTGACAATGATAAAAACTCATAATATTTAATCGATATACATAAAATTCAATATACACATTACTTTACCATTTAAATTAGGCTTCATTTTATATTTTATCACATAACTGAAGTGACAAAAATACTATAAGAATGGAGGTTGGATTGGGGTTTTTGAAAACTTTTATTACTTATTTGAAAACAAAGAGATGTCTAATATAAGTTGAGCATGAAGAATTGTTTTGAGCTCATAATGAAAATGCAAGCAATTATGGGAAAAAGGTTCTTTAGTAGTTCAAAGCTTTTATTTCAGAAAAAGTTGCATGTATAAAGACCTTTGATGAAAGCAAGTTTAGTTTTAGGTGTTAATGAAAAAGATTGTTTGTTTTAGTGTTTAAACAAAAATTGTTAATAGATATATTCAAAAACAAAGTAAGAGAGAAAGAAAAGAATACACAATAATTTTTATATTGGTTCATTTGATCTCGAGCTAGTCTAGTCCTTATCCTTCAAAATGAGATTCCACTAACACAACCAACCGATGTTGGACCAACAACCTCTAGATTTCAACAAACTGTTAGCACTCCTACTAGACTTCCAACCTAACCTCAACTAAACCAGTTACATCACTAGATTTTAGTTTTGCCAACCACTGTTGGATATACAACATTAAGGGGTATCTGTGTTTTTGGTTGCACATATTATAGATCTTCATCTCAAAAGGGATTTCACTAAGGAATGTGTTTTCTCTCTTATATCTACTAGATAAACTTAATACAAAAGTAAGTTACTCTCACAAAGAGGGTTGAAGCAAAAATTCCAAATTTCCTACTCAAAGATTTTCTCAAGTTGTTATTGTTTGGAATGCTTCAACTTGTTCAAGGTGCTCTTTGAAAAAGCCTCATAAAGCTCACAAAAAGATTGTTGAGGTGGGCTCCACTCAACTTATAGGCTTTTGGAGCAAATAGGCAAACATGACAACTATCATGAAATGATAGCTTGCAGAACCATTATGAGGTTTCCATTATGAGAAACCTTTCTGATGAGCATTTTGAAGTATCATTAAAATAGTCATTTTGATGTTTGATGAGAAAGAATCCATACATGATAGATTTTGTTGATGAATTTCAAACTAATATTTCATTCTAAAGTAGCACAGTTTCATCAAACTTAACACTTATTCATAGCTCCAAGCATTCTGAAGTAGATTGCTTCATAAACATCAAGTGAGTTCAGTTGCTAGTGTGTTAGTGTTGTATCCAAGGCTAGACTATCTAGTATCTTCAATCTTCTACTATGATGTTTTTCATCACTGCTTCTTATGGACATATTTCTGTTTTCAACAAGTGTTCATCTTCTTATGTAGTTAAACTTTACTTTCTAATATGTCCTCAATGTGTTTGGCAGCATGTGTAAAGTGAAGTGGTATCAACTTTAGTCTTATGAAGTCTTGATATTGTTCCTTGAAAAGCATTATGAGGTGGTCATTCTAAATCTATTCTAAAGTTCAGTCTTTAGAGTCATCATTTTATGATAGCTTCAATACGATGCTTGATGCTTTCTATGCGATATTCTTGTTTCAAGACTTAGTTGTTTAGTACACTTGTCATGGCTGAGTACTCAAAGAAGCTTTCTTAATCATTTTGATGTGCTTCAAGAAATTTTTTAAGTTCATAATACACTAATAGTTTTTCTAAGCAAACCTTTCTCAGCATCATTTTGAGTACCTCAAAATGAACATATTTGTTCTTTAATAGTTTTGTTAGTGAAACACTTGAACATAATGTTAGTCGTCATATATACCCATCATCCTATCAATTTGTTTATCTAATGATTTGTCATAATTAAAACTAGGGACGGATTCAACAATAACTATCACCATTTCATAAATTTTATCACCCTTGCCAACATATTTTTTAATTTTTGCACCAAATCTTTGAATGTGTAATGAAATGTTGACATATCCTCACAAAAGGCTTAAATATTTTTTTAGTCCTTGTAATTTATCGCTTTTCTACTTTTAGTCTTTGCAAAATTATTTTTTGTTTTTAGTCCTTGCAAATTATGTTTTTTGTATTTGGTCCTTATGACAATTTAGATAATCCTTTTCACTGTTCAAAGTGTTATCTTAAGTGCTTTAAAGATTAAAAACTAAACAAACATAATTTGCAAAGACTAAAAACTAAAAAATATTTTTGCTAGGACTAAAAGCAAAAAAGTGTTAAATTACAAGGACCAAAAATATATTTAAACCCCTAAAAAGTAATGTCATTTTGTCTCCAACGTTTGCAAAATGAAATCATGCATTTTATTATCAACATAATGATAAAATGTGTGAAAATTAAAAAAATGTGATGATAAAATACACAAAGAAGAAACTTGGATACTAAAATACATAAAAATTAAAAACAAGAAGATAAAATGCATTGGGGAAAAATTAAGTAGTAAAATTTGTAAAATAATATCAGTTGAGTGATAAAATATGCAACTAATTATTTAAATTACAATAACTTTACAATTGTAAAGAATTGATAATATTTAGTGAAAACAATAGACTTCTAATCATATTGCTCATTCATTAGTTCTACACAACCATGATATTTTGATAAAAGTAAATTCTCTTTATTTTAATTAAATTGATGATCTAGATTTTCCTTTTATTAGGAATTTTCAATTTTGGTTTTTTTTAGTGGCGGAACTTTGAGTCCCACAATCATCAGCATAGTTAACATTTTAAATTTAATATTTTTTCTTCGCAAATAGTATTTAGAAGTAGAATGTCACATCATTGTAACACTTGTCTATTATTTTCTATTATATGAATTATAAAATTGATTGACAAGAATCACATGAGACAATTAAATTTAATTTTATAAAAAAATATTCAATAAATATGTGTGATTTTTTAGGTAAGAAGATGTAATTCAATTAACCCTTTTAAATAAAGATTTGTTATAATCGTAATTTTGAATTAAATAGTAAAACTTATCTCAAACTACTCGTGATTTATCAAAAGCCTAAAACAACTAACAATAAATAAAATATAACAGCAACAGAGAGAAAATCACATGAAAACTTACTATTAATTAGCTGAAGACAAAATGAATGACATAAAAAAACAGAAATATCAAAGTGAATAAACATAAAAGAACTCAAAAGCATTTGCTGTTATAGTTTCCTACAGAATATACAAATAAGCATAAAAAGAACTCATCAAAACGAGCACTTAAGCCCATTATTAAATTTAATTACGTAAGGGAATATGCACAGTGAGACAAAACACACGCAAACTAGTAATTCTAAAAAAATCAAACGACATGCATTTATCAATAACTATTAATAAATGTAATTACCCAGTAAATATTTATTATTCCTAAACTACCCTTTAATATATATAACTGATTTCATTTCCTTCATAAACATTCTAGATGTAATTGTTGTCCCTTCCTTAAAAAAACTGTTACCACTACTTTTTTTTTTTTTTAACTATTTTGTCTTTTTTTTTTAAAGTAAAGATAGAGGCACAAAGTGCCTCTTTTTCAACTATAGTATAATAACTTTCATGCTGTTAATTAAAAAGAAAAAAAAAGGAAAGATTTTTTACTAGTGCACGAGTGGGATAAGGTGAATGCGTATGTTGCTAGGAGTCTCACATTGAACAAAATAAATTATTTGATGTGATACTTAAGCCCTGAGGCTCTCCCACCTAATAAACTTGTCTTTTGAGTTGAACTCTCCTCTTGTGCTTAAGTTCTAACAATTGATGTTTCTGTTAAGGTGCAAATTGAATACTTTTTGTGTTTTGATTCATGCATGTGTTGGGTTTTTGGTTTTGGTCTATTAGCGGTGTTAATTATAACATGTTTGTGTGGTGTTGGTATTGGCATTGTGGTTCAGTGAGAAAGATAGAAAGGTGGTTTTCTCTGTTTTGTGTCTAAGAGCATATTGTTAGAGAGATAGTGCGAAGAGGATGGTGAGGGAGGGAGAGACTCTTTGGTATGAGGGAAAAATGAATTACGAACGTAAGAGTGATGATTTGTGAAAGTGAGACTCTCATTGTTTCAAATCTTATATTATTTGAGGATAGAGGTGATGGTACAAGCTATTGCTGAGCAAATGATACCATATGTGTAGTGGTTAGGAAGGACTGGAATGAGACAAATTGATGCTTTCGTGGACTGTTAGGCCACAAAAAGGGCTACTTATGGGTTGCATTAAGGTGCAAGCCAATTACTTATTGTGTTTCGGTTCATATGTGTGTTGGGGTTTTTGGTTTTGGTCTGGTAGTGGTGCTAATTTTAACATTGATTGTTTATAACATGTGTTGGAAAACAATTCAAATTTGTAATTTCAAATCTCTAGGATATTATTTAGATTTAAAAAATGATATTCTTATTTCTAGGATGTTGTTTAGAATTACAGATATATTTTGTAAAGTAGAGATTTGTTCCCTCTTTTAAGATTATAATGCTAGCTCTAAATATAGAGGTTCTTAAGATGAGAAGAATTACCCAACCTGAAAAGAGGGTCACCACCCTAGGTGAGAGAGGGGGGTCATGTTAAGGGAGGGTTTACAAGTTTGTCCTAAAAACTTTTTGTGAAGAGATTATAGAGGTAAGGATGAGGGTTCAAACCATATTAAATAAATTAAGGTTGAGGTTGTGGATGTCAGGGTGAGGACTCGAATCATGTGAAACAAATTTATAAGTTTTCTATTTTGTTTATGGCGTTATCTCTTGTTATTGGTTGTGTATTTTTTAGTAATAAAGATATGAGTATGTTTTTTTTCAACAATTGGTATTAGAGTTGAATGATCTTACGACCTGGTGACTAGAGAGAGAAGAGTATTGAAGAAGTTTGAGGAAGTTGATAGTGGATCTGTGTGGGGTCCTTGTGTGGAAAGTCTACTTGGCAATGTGATAATCAAGTGATGTGTTTCAATGGAGGTAGTTGCCAGTACAAGTTCAAAAGTCTCACCATTAAGTACTCATGGAGCAGATCGGGAAACATACCGGATTTTGTGCAAGCAAAGTGAAAGCATGACGGACATCCAAGAAGATTGAAGATGAAATTAAATTTTAATTGAGGGAAGAATTATTGGGAAACAATTCAAATTTGTAATTTCGAATCTCTAGGATATTGTTTAGATTTAAAAAAAGGATATTGTCTTATTTATAGGATGCTCTTTAGAATCAAAGATATATTTTGTAAATTAGATTTGTTTCCTCTTTTAAGATTATGATACTAGGTTTATATTTAGTGGTTTTTAAGATGCGAAGAATTACCTAACCTGAAGAAAGGGTCACCACCGTAGGTGAGGGAGGGGGGTCACTGATAATTGCCATCCATATGTAATTTGTGTATTTAAATCACATAGCAATGATCTACTTTCCTCTCTTTTAACACTTCTTTTAAGTTAAAAAGTTACAAATTTAGCTTCTTCTGAGCTTTTATCTAGTGGATGCTAAAGTTAGTTAATTTACAGTATTTTCTGTTGTATTTTTTTTGTAGAATTATGCAGCAGAAGGCTTGGAAGATGATTGAAGAACTAGAGCAACACGCTCAGTGCATCATCAACCACTCGGCGCGAGGAGCCAACCTGGAGGCCAGTTCTAGCACGCATCTGATGGCTTAGCGCACATTTGATAGCTTAGCCTGCATATGGCGGCTTAGCACCCATTTGGCGATTTAGTGAATGATCACTTATGATAGCTAGACTTTGCATGTCGCACATGCAGGCTTGGGGCATAGTCAATGTCAAAAAACATGATTATACTGTGTTTTAAAGGAGAAAAGGAGGACAACAAGGACCAACTAGGAGAGCTAAGGCACGAGACAAGAGAGGAAACTCACTCACTTGGGCACCAATTCCTCCATCTTCTTCCATTTCCTTCTATCCCTCTTGTTTCCTTTTTGTATTTGTAAGTCTCTCATGACAATGAGAGGCTAAACCATCCCATTGTTGGGAGCTCAACAACCAAACACTCTTGATGTAATGATTCTAACTATCTATTTAATGTTATTTTGATATTATTGTCTCTTTTTTTTGCTTATTGTCATGTTTATGGTTGATCACCCATGTTCATGTAGTGTTATAGGGTTTATGCATTAGGAAATGTTTATATCCTAAGAACTTGAAAAGATCATCTAGGTAATCCTTCTCTAGGGATAGAATGGTATTATTTAGCCTTATTTATGCATCTTTATTCTTAAAGAAAATTATTTGATGTAGTTCTTAAGGGATTATGAGTGAAATTAGGTAATTTGGGCTTTTTCACATGATGGATCATGGTTAGGGTAGGTTAGCAGATGAAGGTAATAATTGGAATAACGATACATGGTGAAAACTCTATAACATTGCATCAAGAGTAGTTTCAGTAAGTTGAACACCCAACATATCACAAAACTCTGCATCAACCGGCAACTTACCACCCCAAGTGCTTGTTTTTCTATCTCTTGCATGTGCTCTGCTCTTTATCTTTATTTATGTTGAATTTTACATTTTCTGCATCATTACTTAACAAATATCAAATTTAGTTCAGCATTTGCTAAAAATTTGAGACATACAAACTTCGAGTACAATCAAAGTCCCTGCGGACTCGACACTTAGACTTATCGTTTTATTTCTACTTGGACGAATTGGTGCACTTGCCAAGGAGTTAACAATTTTTTGACACCGTTGCTGAAGATTTTGTCCCTTGTACTCGATAGTTTGTATATCCTCATTTGAAGCATCAATTCTTTATTCTTTAATTCTTTGTCTAAAAAAAAGAGTACCTTTTTCTTATGAGTCTATGCTTGCAAGGTGAAACCTTTGAAGAACTTGATCCATGGAAGATATTTGGAGTAGTATGCTCATACAGCAAAGGCTTCTTAGTAACCAATTAGAGATGTTGTCTAAGCATCTTGAAATCATGCAAATAGTGGTCATACACCCACAACCTATCAATTGTGATTTTTGTGGAGGAAAATATTTCAATGATAGTTGTCATCTTTACTCCATGGAAAATTCTTGGTGGGAGCAAGAGTTACACCCTTACAATCAATATAAAGAAGAAAGACTCTTTATTCTTGAGAATGTGTTAATGCATTTCATGGAAACTTCCCAAGCTAGATTTAAAGCCAATCAAAGCTCAATTCAAAATCTGGAGATTCAACTTGGTAAGCTATGAAATACCCTTTTTGGTCATAAGAGAAGAAAACTTTGTAGAGAATAAAGCACATGAGGAGAGTCTTGTAGAAGAGCATGATTCAAGAGAAAAAGATGAAGAAAAAAAGAAAAAGGTGAGGAGAGAACACAACAACAATGGAAGAAGTGCTCACAAGTAGAAATTCAACAAGAAAGCCCTCTCCAAGTCAATACCTCTCCTCATCAATTGATTGGCAAGGAAGAAATGCATGGAGAATGTGATAAATCTTTAAGTGTCATTTTCTCCTTGATCACCAACACTTCCCTTGCAACGATATGGAAGGTGTTTCAGGGATACATGATTCTCATGGAGTTTCTAGCTAAGAAGCAAAAATGCAAGGAAGATGTGTTCTATGTGACCTTCATGCCACCTTAAGGCATCTGGCCCGTCAAGCTAGTGACATTAAAGAAGTGCTTATTGGGAGGCAACCCAGGATTTCTACCTTTTTTCTCTTCTTTTTGTGACTTGTTTAATAATTGTTTTAATTGATTTGTGTGTTGATATTTGATTGATTTTGGTTATGCCCATGACTTTGTGAATATTTATGTTAGTTGATTTTTGTGCAAATGTTTGTTGTTAATTGTTGTCTGATTATATTGTGCGCTTGACACACATCTGTTTTGAAATATTTTGTATTTGGGCTTAGCGCACACTTACGTGCTAAGTCCATTGTGCATTTATGTCTATTTTGTTTTGGGAAGCACTAAGCGTGCACCTATGCGCTTAGTGCACCACTCCTACTTGTCTTACTTCATTTTTTTTGTTAATTTTCAAGTTTGAATTCACTGTTATGTTTAATTTTACATGAAAGACATGAAGATACATTTTGGTTAACTCTAATAGTTAACACATTTTGGACATGTTTTGGTTGAATTGATTGCATGACTGAGACATTGCGTATTGGTTATTAATGTTGTGAAATTTTTTATTTTTTAGTGAGCACACATTGTCGTTGAGTGATGGTTGTGTGAATTAAATGCGCTTGAGTGAGTTGGTTGGCTTGCATGATAGGAAATTTATGGAAGAAAAACTAAATGTTTCACGTTACCGTGTGAGTTGTGTGCACCTTAATTGCGAGAGAACAATTGGTTTTACTTTCTTGATTTTGCATGATTCTTGAACTGCTTAAGTGCATACATGACGTGGATATAATCAAGGCCTTGTTGTTTATTTTAATTTCAGCCACTTAGCCAAATAGCTAACCTGGTTGTAAGTGAGTGATTGAACCCCTTGCACCCTCTTGAGCCTAAATGTGAATGAATTTTGTCATTGAGCCCTGAGCTAAATGCAAATGCTATTGTTGTGCACCTTATCTTAGGTTATAGAAGAGTATTGTTACAGATCAAGACAAATTTGTTCCAAATTTTGGGGAGTGTCTTGGGTAAATTTTGTTGCAGGGATGTAAGTAACAAGCACACAGAGAACCAGAACTACATTCCTTTGTAGTGCTTGTTATTGTGAAAAAAAACTGGAAATAAAGATTGAAAGCAAATGTATATCAGGAAAATCTCTGTGTGCTGTCAAGTGTGGCATGATAATAAAGGTTTGGTGGTCAAAGAAAAAGTGGTTCTTCAAGTAGATAGGGAATGGGTGAATGCTCTTCTAGAACTTAACTGTTTGAATCCTGAGAAAAACCATGATTTCCTTGTTAACCCAGCCACGTTACAAGCCTAATAAAGTCCTTAGTGATCCATATTGTGTGTGTGTGATTGCATTGAATGAGATGATGTGTAAATTTGAGAATTGTAACTTTAGTTGGTTTGAATGAAATACACATAACTGAAACAATTGTGTGCTTGAGAGAAATACTAGCCTTGTGAGGAGTGAAGCATGGTTAATCTTCTTTGATACCTATCATACTTGCTAACTTGTTTCTATCTCTAAGTGCATTCTTTGCATGATTCCATCATGAAAACCATGACAGTGTGAACTTGAGGGCTGAAACTGAAATTGTTTGAAAAGTATGCAATTATCTCAATTGTTGTGATTTGTTACATCTTGAACATTGTCATTGATCTAACTTAGTGTAGTTTTAGTTTACTTTTTCTTGAGGACAAGTAAAACTTTAAATTTTGGTTTGTGTATTTAAATCACAAAACAATTATCTAGTTTCCTCTTTTTTAATGTTTCTTTTGAGTTAAAAAGTTAAGAATTTAACTTTTTGAGTTTTTATCCAGTGGATGCTAAAGTAAGTTAATTTACAGTATTTTTGGTTGTATTTTTTTTAGAATTACACAATATGAGACCTAGAAGATGGTTGAAGAATTGGAGCAGCACGCTCAATGCATCATCAACTGCTTAACACGAGGAGCCAACCTGAAAGCCAGTTGTAGTGCACATCTGGTGGCTTAGCGCATGGTCACTTATGCCAACTAGACTTTGCAAGTGTGCTCAACGCGCACATGTAGGCTTAGCGCATAGTCAATGTTGAAAAACATGACTATACTGCATTTTAAAGGATAAAAAGAGGGAAACTTAGAAGAGGACAATGAGGAACAAATAGGATAGCTAAGGCACGAGACAAGAGAGGAAACTCACTCACTTAGGCACCAATTCCTTTTGTTTCCTTTTTGTATTTGTAATCCTCTCATGACAATGAGAAGCTAAACCACCCCATTGTTGAGAACTCAGCGATCAGACACTCTTGATGTAATGATTCTAACTATCTATTTAATGTTATTTTGATATTATTGTCTCTTTTTTGTGCTTATTGTCATGTTTATCATTTGATCACCCATGTTCATGTAGTGTTATAGGGTTTATGCATTGGGAAATGTTTATATCCTAAGAACTTGAAAGAACATCTAGGTAATCATCATTAGGGATAGAATGGTATTATTTAGCCTTATTTATGCATCTTTATTCTTAAATCAAATTATTTGATGTAGCTCTTAAGGGATTATGAGTGAAATTAGGTAATTTAGGTTCTTTCACACGAGGGATCATGATTAAGATAGGTTAACGGATGAAAGTAATAATTGGAATAACGTTAAATGGTGAAAACTCTCTAACATTGCATCATGAGTAGTTTTGATAAGTCGAGCACCCAACACATCGTGAAACTTTGCATCAACTAGCAACTTACCACCCCAAGTGTTTGTTTTTTTTGTCTCTTGCATGTGCTCTGCTCGTTATCTTTATTTATGTTGAATTTTACCTTTTCGGCATCATTACTTAACAAATATCAAATTTAGTTCAATATTCGCTTAAAATTTGAGATATACAAACTTCGAGTACAGTCAAAGTCCATGTGGACTTGGCACTTGAACTTATCGTTTTATTACTACTTTGATGAATTAGTGCACTTGCCAAGGAGTTAACACTTATTTTGACTGAAGGCTTACAAGTTTGTTCAACTTGTTCTAAAAACTTGTTGTGAGGAGATTGTGGAGGTAGGGATGAAGGTTCGAACCACGTTAAACAAATTGACACTGAGGTTGTAGATGTTGGGGTGAAGGCCTGAACCATGTTAAAAAAAAGTGTGATTTTTTTCTATTTCGTTTATGGAATTATCTCTTATTGTTGGTTGTGTGATTTTTGAGTGATAAAGATATTCATGTGTTTTTCCCCCCAACAACATGCTTGCGGGGTGTCGATATTGGTGTTGTGGTTCAATGAGAAAGAGAAAGAGGTGGTTTATGTGTGTTTCACAAGTGTGAGCACAATTCTTATGAAAGAAAGAAAAATCAAAAAGAACTTTGTCCTTTTTTGGTTTGTGCCTGAGAGCATATTGTGAGAGATAATGCGAAGAGCATGGTGAAGGAGGGGGAGACTATTTGGTATGAAGGCAAAACGAATTAAGAATGTGAGAGTGATGATTTATGGAAGTGAGACTCTCATTGTTGCAAATCTTATAATGAAGGTCATAGTGTAGGCTTGTTGCAGAGCAACTGATACCATATGTGTAGTGGTTGGAAGGGTTGGAATGAGACAAATTGTGCAGAAACAAAGCTTAAGATGGATTTAGATCAAAAAAATGGTAGAGGCAAGGAAAAAGTGCATATTGTGACACCCTCTACCTCACACATATATGTTGTAACATCCCATTTTTTTCGTAAAATAAATTAAAAAAGATTTTATTTAAAAATAAATAAAGTTTTAGAAAAATAATGAAAATTTTGTAATTAAATAAATAAAGAGAAATAGTTTTAAGGTAAATAAAATAAATATATGTTCTTAGAAAAAATATTTTATTTATTCATTTGATAGGTAGGAAAATAAAGTTTCTTTTTATAAAATGATAAAATAAAGAAAAATAGAGTAAATAATATGCTCAGAGTATCCTAGCTATAAATAGAGACCTATTATATCAGTTTTTACATTTATTGTACATCTCTACACTCTTTCTCTCAATTTCAATTTTCCTTCTTCATCTCTCAAAACCTTCTCTTTTTCCCGCATACATCCAAATCTTTCAAAGTAAAACGATGATTCCAGAATCATGAACCGTTGGATTGTCATGCAATTTGAACAACATGTAAGGAACTTATTGTCTCACATAACCACAGTTGGAATTTACGAAATAATGTTGGTGGTGAGGTAAATGTCCCTCACACCTACCTTTTTGTTTATCCCACATACACTCAAACCTATCCCAAAAAAACTATGATCCTTGACTCGTTAACCATTGGATCATCATGAAGTTTGGATGCTAGATTAAGGTCATATTTTCACACATCCCCACCGTTGGGATTTATGAAATAATGTTTGTGGTCAGAAAAATTCTCTTCGCACATGGATAGTGAAATGGAGGCTTCAATCCCTTCTCCTTCTCTCTAATGCTAGGAAACCCTAGCAGAGCAACCAAAGGAAAATCTGAGAAATCTCAAGGAACCGCTAAAGATGCCACTATCGCTTCCAGACTACACATGTGAGCCTACTTAGAGGTAATGGATGAGTTATTCACAATTGGAGAGTAATGAGAACATGCGTATGGATCCTTAGAGGATCAATTGGAATGAGTTTTGAGGTGTTTCTACAAATTTTGATTCTATCTTTACAATTACAATTGTGAATTATATATGTTTTACGGACCAATTGATGTCCCGATGAAAAACTATTGTGAAATTGATGTGTTCTCGTATCGAGTGTGAACCCTAAAAATTAAGTTTTTGTCTAACTAACGTGAATTACACTCTAAATAATCTTCTCTTTAATTGCTTATTGATACAAATTATTGTATTTGTTCTGTATCTTCCCACAATGATGATCAACATGTTTTATATATTGTAATAATAAAAGTAATAAAATAATAAATTAAAGAAAGTTGTAAAGCTAATGTCCAGTAGTAATTTCTTTTGATATAATTTTAATTTAATTGTTGTAGAAACTCTTTTTGATTGAAAATAATATAGTTTGATTTAATACACAAACACACACACACACACACACATATATACACACACACATATGTTCTGTGTCATGCAAATATTATTACTGTGTGATGTGCATATGATTTATGAGACGTGATAAATTGTTATGACGAAATTATAACATTGTTATTGAGATTGAACCTAAGTGCAAAGTTGAACATGTGTTAATTTTTTAGATATACGTAAACATGTGATGGTGGACTGTGACATTGTGAGATTTTAAATTGTGGACATGAAATTTGGTTGTGAATAAGTGTGCGGTTAACACTTGATATGACAATACTTGTGTTGTGAGCTGTGAATTATACAATAACCTGACTGATGTTTACCTTGCGAAAAGTGTTTTATGCGCAAAGTGTTAAAGGGAAAGTGTAAGATTCCTAGTTAGAAACCTAAAGTTTTAAATTGTAGCGCAATGTGTTAAACGTGTTTGAAACATGAGTATGAGATCGTGGGTATTGTATTATTCATAAGCAGTGTTTGCGTGCAAAAGTTGTTTTAGGGGTTGAACCTGAATTAGGAAGGTGAGACCCTAACGGATTCTTCGGAGTCTAGGCCTTAGGGGTAGGGGTGGAAATGAGCCGAGCAGCTTGTCGAGGGCCTTTGGTTCGGCCTATGTAAGTCTCGGCTCGGCTCGACTTGTTTACTATAAAGGCTAAGCTCAAGCTTTTTAAAAAGCCTTTTTAGATAAAAAGACCAAACTCAAACTATAAAAAAAAGCTTATTAAGCTTGACAAGCCGGCTTGTTTAACTAATAATAATAATAATAACTTTATTTTATCAAATCCTATCTTATCCAGATTTTATTCTATCTAGATTTTATTTTATCCAGATTTTATTCCACCTAGATTTTATTTCGTGCAGATTTTATTTCATCTAATCTTATCTTATCTTGTCCAGATTTTGTTTTATTTTGTTTATGAGCTTAGACTTAAAATAGATTTATGAGCTTTGGGGCTGAGAACCTATATAACAACACCAAGGTTTTAGTTTGGAGAGTTTTTTTTTTCAGAGAAGAGAATAATTCTAGGATTTTAGAATTCCAGTTTTTATTACTGTTCATACACACTGTTCATGTAGAATAAAATTCATTTTCTACAATTTCATTTCGGCTTCAATCTACAATTTCGTTTCTACTGATTAATGGAAGGCTAAGTCTCTAGCATTGTTTTCTCTTGAGGATCAAGCACAACTCTCTTTGAGGTTTTGTTATTACTATTGAATACTGATCAGTTTTTCCTCTTCACCAATTACTTTGTATTTGTTGCTATTAATCCATGCATGCTTAGTGCTTGATTAATTGTCTCTGCGCTTAATTTACGGTCATGCTTAATGATCAATTTCGTTCATGATTAATTGGTGTATGTATTGTTTAATCACATAATGATAGCCTTATGTTAATTTTTGCTTAGTAATTTAATTTAAGGTTGGATTAAGTGGTTGAACTGATTAACGATAAATTCTCGTAACCTAGGATAAGAGACTTGCTTGTGAATCAAGGGGATGTTTTAATTCTGTTATTTTCTAATTCAAATTTGCTTGCTGTTTAATTTACAAAAACAAGCAACCCCCAATTCGTTACTGTTTTATTACTATCTGTTATGAACGTTTGGTTGACCATTGCTCGTTGGGAGACGACCTAGGATCACTTCCTAGATACTACATTTTTAATGTTTATTTGATTCGGGTATAGCCTCGATCAATAGTATATAAGATATGGCTTGAGTAGACTAAGATGAAATTATTGTAGATATATATTTTTTAAAAATATTTAATATAATTATATATTCAAAAAATTGGATTAAAAATTGTTAATTTAACTAATAATAATTTTTGTTTGGCTATATTAGTGTAAATCATCTCTAATCCATACATTTTTTTTAATATTATGCTCTTTTTATTTTCTTTTGATATACTTTGTGCTTTAACGACTTGAATTCAATATGATTCTGTTTATCAATTATTTTTGGATTTGTACATTACTTATACGAAATTTTATAAGTTTCTTTTTTTAATTAGTATTTCACTAGGTTTTAAAATAATTAATTAATCAAAGACGTCTTTAAGCAAGCTTTTAAATAGGCTCGTGGGCCAAGCCAGACTTTTATGTAAGTCGAGCCGAGCCTTAAAAAAAGTCTATGATAGGTAATGAGCCAAGCTCAAGCCTTACGTATTCAACTCAAGCCGAGCTCAAGGCTAGTAAAGCTTGGCTTGGCTTGGCTTGGCTTGGCTTGGCTCATTTCCACCCCTACTTGGGGGTAAAGACACTCGGTTTGAGTGCTCCTTTAAGCCTATGTTGATCCCACATGGTTGGAGCATTCTCGCAAAATAGAGTGACCCTGACTGGTCACCTTATGATTTTACTTAGTGAGAATGACCTGACATACTCATTGTGTGGTGTGTCTTGTTATGTACTTTTAAGCGCCTCAGTGTGATTTTTCACTAACATGGTACCACATTGTATATAAGTCTGAGTCTTAGTATAATTATTGCATAACATCTTTGAATTGTTTATTATGAAATTTGTGAGTGTTGTTATGTCTTGACTCGATTGTGTGATTCATGTATAATGTGATTGGTGATTTCTATGATGAATTTTAAATGATAAAGTGATGAAGTGATAACTCACTCCTTATGTGTTGTTTGTGTTTGGATCTTATGATGATCTCGAATCTTGTGTTCGTGGGAGCAGATGGTTAGGTAAATGCTTTAAAGAACCTCGTGCTATAGGACGCTGGGATACAACATTCTGATAGGATGTGACATTGAGGTATGAGTTTTTGTTTTAATTACATGATGTTCCAAACATGTATTTTACTTTATTTTATTATGATGTTTAACTTGAGTTCTTTTGTAAACTTGAATGACCTTGTTTTGAGTCAGAGATGTCTTTAATAAGTTCTATTTGAAGTGAATATAACCCTTTTACCCACGTGAATTGGTTTAGGTAATTTGAATAACATTGATTTAATTAAATTTCATATTTTTATATGTTTTTCCTATTTATATGCATGTTAGGATAGAGGGTGTCACATAAGTACTAATAATAAAAGGAATAGGAATGCGAAATTAACTAAAAGTTTTAAAACACATTTAAATAAAAACATTGAAAAGGATAAAAGGTTCAAATTCACTTTTCTAACATCATAATAGAATTTGTCCAAATAAATAATAATATAATCTCGGCTCAAAAGAAGGTCATCCATTCTGAATGAAAAAAAGTCAAACTAGTAGTGAAAAACATAAAACAACTATATTATTCATGAAATTGTAACATATGAAATAAAACCTCATGCCCTGATGTCACATTTATCAGAGCATTTCCCTAGCAAAGGCTAAGTCTCTCCATCTCTAGCATGAGACTCATCATATGTTGGCCCACCTAAAATAAAATGTCATCAGTCCAAACACAAATACACACTGGGAATGAGTTATCACATTCCTATATAATAAAATACTGGAGCATGGGAAACATATAATACTTAAAGCTGAATTTACATAAACAACATCATTCCACAGAATCACACACATTATTCACACTTATTCAAGTTCAAACACTCTAGAAAATAACACATACACCTCAATCGTTAACTCAATGAAAGTCAAACACAAGCGTTATGCAACAGGTACACTAAACTCAAGCCTACATGCAATGTGGTACCATTTTCAGTGAAAAACCTTGTCAGGCGCCTAAAATTAAATAACAAGACATCATGCCTCACAATGGATAAGTCAGGTCACTCTCACTTAGTGAAATCATAGGGAGACTAGTCAGGGTCACTCTATTTTGCGAGAATGCTCCAATCATGTGGAATCAACACAAACTTAAAGGAACACTCAAACCGAATGTATTTACTCCCAAGGCCTAGACTCCGAGAAGTCTGTTAGGGCATCTCCCTCCTGACTCAAGTCCAACCCAAAAAATATTTTAACACACAGACTCTACCTTTAAACTATACAATACACACAACTACTCAATTGTTTTCAAAATCTCAATTATTTTCAAAATCATTTTAACTTATCGTGCCTCCAGTGATTAAACTCGTCGGGTTTCCACGATGAAGCCCATCACAAAATCATCGCATATTAACTCATCACTCTTAAAGGGTCTTATAGTTGTGTGATTGCAGAGTTCATGACTCACAACTCAATACATACAACATCTCAATACACATGTATCTCATAATTCCTTACATACTCAATTTATCACTTATACACAATCTCAATCACCATTTCATAATCTCAATACAACAATTTATCATGTCTCATGAATTATATACACATCATACAATAATAATATTTACATGACACAAAACCTATATATATTAAATCAAACTATATTATTTTCAATTAAAAAAGCCTCTACAACAATTATATTGAAGTGTAGCAAAAATAATTATTATTAAGCAATAATTTCATAATAGTATTTAATTTATTAATATTATTATTATTACTTTAATATATATATATATATATATATATAATTATAATTATTCATTCATAGACAAAATTGCACTTTTGGTCCCCCACTTTAACTCCAATTTCGCATATGGTCCCCCGGTAATTTAATTCATGAATTGGATCCTTTATTTTGTAAAAAAGTGCAATGTTGGTCCCTCAACGTCACAATTGGATATTGACCGTTAGGCAGTGACATTGACTGCCACATGTCAACGTCTGATAGGCACATAAAAATAAACATTTTTTAAGTGTCATTAGTAAAAAATAAACATAATTTGCAGATATTAGAAAACCCTAAAAAACTCTTTCTCTCTCTCTCTATTGTTTCTTTCTTTGCCGATACCCTTTCCCTGAACCACCACCATGCCCTCGTCGTCCTCTCTCCATCGCCGTCTTCACCCACCATCACCGTCGATCACCCCACCACAACGGAGCATGGCTATTGGAGACCACACCACGCCACTTATGGATTCCTTCAAATGCAGGGTTTGGGAGTGAGGAACCACTACATCATGCAGTGTTCCTTGATCCAACTTCCAATGCATCACGGTGGCCTCGATCCAGCTTCTTTCGACAATATGAAGAACAGACTCGTTGGGGCCGACAATGCTTGTCTTCATTTATGTCAAAAGGGTTTGTCAGGGTTTTTTTTTATAAAAAATGTCTGGTTTATTCATGTTTAGTGGGTTTTGGTGTTGACAGTGAATTTTGTTTTGAAAAGGGGGAAAAGTTGTTGCCTTTTTGTGTTTGATTTTAATGGAAGGATAAGGCATATCATGTTGCTGTGGTTTTTTTAAATTTGAATACAACGTGTTGTTGTTGCTGTGGAAGGATAAGGCATAGTCTAAATTTGAATTTAGTATGTGGTTTGTTAATTGTAGATAAAGATAGATCATGTTGTTAGCTGCACTGTTATGTTACAATTTCTTTTATTGATAAGGCCTCACAATTTGAATTCTTGCAATGCCTATATAGAGGCACATGTATCTCTTATCTCTGGATCAATAAAATACGATTTTCATTAGATATATTGTTTCGTTGATTTGGTTGGTGTGGATTGTGAAGTGCTGAATTTAGTGGCGGTTTTTAACCCCGATAAAAAAATTTCCAAGAATTGGCGACGGTTTTTTAGTAACTGAAAATTATGTTTATTTTTACTAATGACACTTAAAAAATGTTTATTTTTACGTGCCTATCAGACGTTGACACGTGGCAGTCAACGTCATTGCCTAATGGTCAACGTCCAATTGTGACGTCGAGGGACCAACATTGCACTTTTTTACAAAATAAAGGACTCAATTCATGAATTAAATTACCGGGGGACCATATGCGAAATTGGAGCTAAAGTGGGGGACCAAAAGTGCAATTTTGCCTCATTCATACATGTGTAGAAAAGATCATGTGCAATTAGAAAAGCTTTGATATCTAAATATGCCATCAATAAGCATGTACCTATGAACAACAACATCACGTTTCTAACAAAAATACCACATAAATCTATTTGACTTTTTTCATCCATTATTGCGGAAAGAAATCTCAATTTGCGAAACCGCAATCGCCTCGTACACACGAGTTTGTAATCACCATCACAAAAATTGCAAAAGGTTAGGAGGCAACAACAAAAATAAAATAATTCAACCCTTTAAAATCATCAAAATCCCTAAATGACATAAAAGTAAAAACACAAAATCACAAACAAATACTCTTGAAATCAAATCGCTAATAATTTTGCATTGGGACATTAATTGATCCGTCAAACAAAGTCTATTTGTGAATAAAAGCATAAAAACAAAATTGAATTTCATAAAACAGCCCAAAATTGGTCATCTAGGGATCCCTACACATGTTAATTCTAATCCTCAAGTTTGAGTAACTCATCCCTTACCTCAATGTAGTTGTTCAAGCGTTCTCCGTTAGCAATGATGACGTTTCTGGTGCTCTCTAGAGCTCCTCGTCTAATTTCTTTGGTAGGGTTCTTGAGCGTTGAAAAAAAAAGGAACAAAAATGTTTTGTAAAACTATTTTGGGATTAAAAGCTCCTTTTTATAGAAAATTGATGACCTAATTCTTATTCTTATTTTATTTATTTATTTATTTTTATTTGAAAAAAAAAGACCAAAGGAACCGACTATTACATATGTGATGTAGCTCCATTGGAGCTTGTAGGCCTTGAATCTTCTTCATCAATGAAGTCCTTTGCTTCTTGAATTTTAATGGCAGCGGAATGGAGAAGAAGAAGAATTGAGAGGAGACGCCACTTCAAGGAGAAGATGAGTCAAGAAGAAGCTCACCACCATAGGAAGTCATGGATAAGAGCTTGAAGGTAGGAGAAGATGAGTGAAAGCAGAAGGAGAAAAAGAGCACGAAATTTTATGCCTCAAAAAGAGTTCATTTCGTGCTCCTTCTCTCCTTCTCCCTCCACTCATCTTCTCCTACATTCAAGATCTTATCCATGGCTTCCTATGGTGGTGAGCTTCTTCTTGACTCATCTTCTCCTTGAAGTGGCGTCTCCTCTCAATTCTTCTTCTTCTCCATTCCGCTGCCATTAAAATTTAAGAAGCAAAGGACTCCATTGATGAAGAAGATCCAAGGTCTACAAGCTCCACATGGAGCTACATCAATATGGCTCTAAACCAAAAGTAGTATGTGCTCAAGCTTTTCTATTTTGGTTCTTTTTATTTTTTCTTTTATCTTGTTGATATCATCTATCTTGAACAAAGATTGCCCTGAAGTGCCATGTGGCATCATTTCAAGGCCTCACTTCACTTTGTTGAAAATGAAAAATGAAAAAATAAAAATGGAAAAAGAATCAGTCTAAAAAGGAAATGTGAGGGAAAACAAAAAGAATTAAATTTCAAATAGTAAATGGTGCAGAGGACAAACAAAGGACTCTGACCAACATCTTTTCTTTTCCATCTCCACTCCTCTCTTCTTTGCACTTCATCATCTTCTTCTTTCTTCATTTCTTCTGCTTTCTTCACTTCTTCTTTTTTCTTTAATTTTTCTTGCTTCCTCTTCGGATTTGACGCACTAGCTTCGACCGTTGCTTTGCTCCACTAGTTTTCTCACTTCTTCTTGCTTTTCGTTGACCCATGTAACAATGGTGGTTTGTTATTATGGTTTTTCCTATTTAGTTGCCCTAAGAATGATTCATGTAACTTCCCTAATAATGCAAAAGAACATGCAATTTGTTTAATAATGTGACAACTTTTGAAGTGTGAATGGATTTGCGAGTAATAAAATCTTGTTTCAGTTTTGTTTCTGCTTCATTGTCTCTGATTTTCTGCTTTTTTTTTCCGGTTTAACCTCTTACAAAGGTGAGTCTGTTTGATTTGTTGTCATTTGCTTGAACACTCAGTGACTTCAAACCATTAGTTGCAATGTTAGTTGATTTATGCAAAGGTGTTAGCTTTGATTTTTAGTTGACTTTTCAAACGTGTTCTATTCTACTAATTTCCTTTTTTTTTCTCTTTGTTGGTGGAAATCTGGCTTCTTACCATGTGTTTGGAATATTTTTTGTTTCAGCCATGCCTCGCAAAGAGAATGCCACTAGTGAAATCCATTCGAAAAGAGGGACTTGGAAAATAGTTTTTCGTATTACCAACCTTTGGTTTGTTAGAAAAGCAGGGGGCAAATGTGCGGTTGAAATGGTGTTGATGGACCAGACTGTATGTATTTCCACTATTATAAACTTCAAGCATTAGAAAAGGTTTACCACCTCAGTTCATAAAATTTTTTTGCATTGTCTTTGTTGTGTTGTCTTTTGTAGGGATCTAAGATTGGGGCTACTCTAAGTGAGGATTATTTTGCAGAATTTAGACACTTGCTGCAGCATGGTAAAACATATGTTCTTGAAAACTTTTCAGTTGTAAGAAGCACTAGAGAGTGGAGAGTGAGTAAGAGTGATTATATGTTGTATTTTGGTAAACCAACACGTGTTACAGAAGAAGAATGTCTTGAAATCCCTGAGAATGTCTATAATTTCACATCTTTTGAAGACGTCATTGTGGGTGAGGCAAAACTAGACACTTTAGTTGGTATGTTCTTTTAACAATTTTGCTACACATTCTTTAGATAGTTATTGTTTATGTCATTTTTAATGCTTCTATAATCATTTGAGTTTTATAAAATTTGTAGATATTATCGATGTGGTGGTGAATATCATAGAACAACATACTCAATCACCTCCTTATAGAGTAACTGTTGTTCTTAGAGACAAAAAGTATGTTCATTAGTAGCATTTATTCATTTTTGATAAGCAATTATTTTTAGTTACACTATAAGTGCTCCTAAAAATGGAATATGTAATGTAGGAATGTGGATATGATAGTCACTGTTTAGGAAGTTATGTTGCTGAACTTGGAGTAGTTGTGGATAAAAACAAAATTGAGAAGCAACCATTAATTGTGATGTTAACACTTGCCAAAATCAAACTGCCTACTGGTCAGTATTTAGTACTTATCAGTTCTATAATGCTTTTATTTTCAATTTAGAATTCATACTAAACTCTTGGTATATAATTGTAGATAAATATCCACTTAGTGTTTAGAACACTAAGATAACATCCAAGATGTATATTAATGCTGGCATGTTAGAAATTTATGATTTCCTAAAATGGTATAAACTATTCTAACACTTCAAAAATCCTTATAAATTGATTTTGACCAAAAAAGAGAGTTTTTCAGATTTGTTTACCATACAGATTGGATCTTTCCAAGCCTTATCATACTGTTGAAGTAACTCAGGGAGATGCCCATTCTCAATCTCTGTTTTCTCAGGGATCTCAAGGTTCCCCACTTGGTAGATTTTTACATAATGCAAAAGTGGTGAGGCTAGGAGAGATAAAACCACTGACACAAGTTAAGTTCCATTTCATTCTTTTGTTATTAACGAATATCTAATTTGTGCATATGTGTGCTAATATATTACAATTGTTTTTTTGCCAAACCAGGATTTATACTATTTGACTGTTGGGACTGTTGATGAAATCTTGGTGAAGGATCCATGGAGCTACGATAGCTATTTGTATTGTACCTGTTTTGTTGAGGCAAAAGTGTTCCTGGCTACATGTGGGTCGTGTAAAAGGACCCTAAATGAAACTTTGCCCAAGTTATCATTGTAGTCCATAAAGCTTTGGTTGTGTTGTTTATTATTTAGTTTCACCAATAAAATATATATCCATTTATTCATTTAATTGAAATATTGAAATATTGAAATATAAGGTATAAGTTGATCATTGTGATGGAGAATGAAGGTGAAACCTAAAGATTTCATTTTTGGGATAGTGTTTGCATAAAAATGTTCAGCAGAAGTGCTGCAGAGACAAGGAAACAATTGCAAGATGTAAGTGTGAAGCTATGGTTTAAGTAATGTAAATTAATATAGTGTAAATGCTGGAATGATATATTTTCATTGAATATTAACATGTTTAGATTGTCCCAACCAGGAAGGTATGAAGAATATGAATTCTTTTCCAACATGTGTTGATGAATTGATTGGAAAACAACTTGCTCTAAGGTTAAAGTATCGCCTTCAATATCGTCAGTGTTCTGTTGTGGATGTTAGTGAGAATGAAGACATCATCACTGCAATCAAAGCAAAACTTTCACCATCACAGAATGTATGTATTGTTCTAACTAACACCAAATACTCTCCTGTTGGTTTTCTTTTTAATGTTATTTTGTGATTTTGTGATATTTTGTTATTATTATGCCCATGAATGTTTTTCCTTTTGTATTTTAGCTTGAACAAATCTTAGATAAGGGCAAGTCTGTTTCAACTAATACTCAATCTCAAGAAACCTTCCCGACAATAAGTTATTTATGTATTAGGCAACTTATTTATTGAGTGACTATGATTCACACCCAATAACAAAGAGTAATAATGCACTGTGTATGATATTTTGCAGCCTTCCTTATCTCAGTCTGTTGAGCATGATCCCATAAGTTTTGTTTTAATGACCCTGCAAAACAAATGACCACTAAGAATATGAATGACGAATATGCCAATCAACATGTTACTCCATATCAAAATTCTTCCAGCAAGCGTATCAAATCAGAGTAATTGTTTTATGAAGTTGGAATTTTGTAAATTATTCCATCTGGGACTATTTTGTGTTCCAACTTGAAAGAATTTAGCGGGTAACCTCTGCTCTACTGAACAATGCTTGAATCATTCATTACTTTGATGTAACCTTCTAAATATCGTACTGGATTATCTATGGACCAAGACAAATTGTATGTGATATGATATGCCTTTTATTAACTACTTATATATTTTGTTTGTGAAGGGTTATGATTACAAATCACACGTTTTTTTAAAAACCATGGAAAGTAGAAAATGTGATACAATAATGGTATAAACAATCAAGTTATAGTGCTAGAGATAAAATTCCTATAGTTTTGATCCATTTCATAATGAATTTTAACACTATTGATAAAAAAGAGTGAATGTTTATACTTCATAAATGAGTATGATATTATTAGGCGTTTCTTTAAAAACATGTAATTATTTACTGTGAACAAAGTATTCATTTGAAGATTTTGAATGTCAGTACACCTCGTACTATAATTTGTACAAATGAAGAGAAACTTTTTAACTTTAATATTTTACTTATTTGCATACAGACATTGTGATTTAGCCATGAATAAATATTTCATGAATTTAAATAATGAAATTCTTGCTGCAATGGTTCATGCTAGTTGTGACAATATAAATTATTATGATTACAATTACTAATAAAAATATAAAGATAAAAGAGTAGTTTTGATCATTGTTTTTTATTTTTTATATTCAATTTTGATAATTGTCTTAAATTGTATGCATTGTAATATGTGAATATTCCAAAGAGATATCAAGTTGAGTTGCTTACACTAAAATTTATTATCTTTATAATTTATAATAACATAAATTCTATTTAATTTATTTGTTTGATTTATAGATTGATAAATTGAATGTAGGATTATTGAGAAGATGTATCATGTATCATATATCAAGACTAAAATGGTGGAGGAGATTCAATAAAAAAAAAACTGATGGAGTGGATAGGCATGACTTCTCTTCCCTTAGAAAAGTAAATTTCAAACAGCCTATCTTAACTTTCCTTTTTCTTCTAATTTTTTTAATAACCCTATAACCCTATCTTAACTCTTCATAGATGTGTGAATAGAAGTGACTTGAAGAGACAGTTACAACTACAATTACAATAAGGAAGGGGAGAACGGTGCACTCATTATCTGTTCTAATTTTGTGGGAAAAAGAAGCCATTCCCCTCCCTAACACATTGTTGCTGCTGTATCTCTTTCTTCCATCCATCCATCCATTACACTAAGAAAAGGTAGGCAAGTTTTCTGAAGTTTCTCTTTGAAGGATTAAATCTTAATGAAATCAATATATGTTTTCTATTGCATTTTTAATGATTCAAGTTATTAAATTTATTTTCTTGCCCTATTTATTCATTATTTTTTGCCTAAACATATCAAAATTGAAGTAGAGATGGCAAGAATTGGACAGAAATGACTAACAACAAGAGTGTTTATGGCTGTATTGCATGTGGACAGAGTAAGTGCGTAATTCCTTTACCAATTGTCCTTTTGCTAGTGTACTAATGGGAAGTCAAATGACCAAAGTCAGATTTAGAGGAACTAAGTCCAATACCAATATTTTAGCAGTAAACAACCAAAACACACCAAAGACTACTACTATCACTTTCAAACCCAAACCCACCAAAAACCTCAAAAAATCTGCTTTGATATCCACCAGCACCATACGCATCCCCGTTTTCCTTTACCACCCATTCCTGAACTACTCTAACATTGAAAATCCTTATTACGTATTTGCTTAATGTAAAATCCATGGCGAAGAGGAGGTTAAAGAAGGAAGAGTTGTTCAATGAAATATTACCTACTTGAGGTTGAAGGTGTTGAATCAACGTCACTGAGATAGATTCTGCACTACTTTTGAAAGAAGTAACACACTCACTCTCTGTTGTTTTTGAAAAACAAAGATTTAGCCAATCTCAACAACTTTTATAGGTGTGAGGTTTATCTAATGTTGTAATTGGAGTATCTGCATTTTTTGATAAAAAAATACAGACCTTAAAACTCTACAAAGTGTTTGATTTTGTAGATTCATACATTGTATTTATTATTCCAAATTTTATGTTGGTGTAATCTGGGTGAGCCAAAACAAAAATGGATGCAACTGCTCAAGCAAGGAGAAAAAGGAAATTAATACTACAAGAAAAGAGAAAAAACAAGAAAAGTAATAGGGATATGCTAAAAGGTAATCTCTAACTCTTCAAATGTAAAATAAAATACAATCATTTATCGTTGTGTCTATGTTTATTTGGTGAATTCAAACTTATTAAAATATCATTCCAGATAAAGAAAAGCCGGCTCACACTACATTTAAGAATTTTCCCAATGAGTTGTAGTTTCAGAGTATATAATTTACTCCTTTGGCTGATATCACTTCATCAATATGTTCAAATCATGGGTCTACTAATTCTATGCAAAGCAATAGTTAGATTGTTTCTAACAATCCTACACCATCAAGGAATACTTTCATCAACAGCCAAACAAAATCTCTTTGAATGAATCTCATGAACAGGTTTGGAAAAGAAAATGTGACAAGCAATATAAAGGGGAATATAGATCCTACTTCAATTGCATCCTCTTCATCATGTCAACCTCAGAATCATCAAGCTAATCACTCACGTCCATTATCTATTGGAAGATGTACATTGCATAATGAATCTATGATTTCTCATGAAGATTTTCATGATCAAACTATGTATTTGTCCCATGAAGATGCAGGTAAATTAGTTGGGTTATGTACTCATGACAGTAATGTTGCAACTCTCAGCTAATGTCCTATTGATCACACTATTATATCTAACTGAAATTTTTTGTATTTAGAATTTCATTTTGATAGTCCGTTAATGACGGACGAAGAAAGTTACAGTGATGATGAAATAGACATATTAATGTAGGTAAATTAATAGCTTCATGATATTGGAGATTTAAATGCACTACTTGATTGCGTATAACCTTCAAATTATCAATTTTTAATAGGTTACCATGACATTGGAGACCCTATTTGGACATGTCAAGAATGTGGACCACAAATGTGGTAAGGTGAAAGGATAAACAAAGATAAGAAGAGTCTAAATCCTAGGTTTAGTCTTTGTTGTGGTGATGACAAAATATAATTGCCAATTCTTGAAGAACCTCCTGATATTCTGAAAGAACTTTTGTTTGGCAATTCAAGACAGAGAAAAAATTTCCAAACTCATATTCGATCATATAACTTGATGTTTGCATTTACATCCCCTGGGGCAAAGATTGACAGAACATTAAATACAGGAAGGGGACCTCCATCATTTCGAATACAAGGTCAAAATCGCCATTTGATTGGAAGCCTCCTACCAATGCCATAGAATTCACCAAAATTTATACATCTCTACATTTATGACACAGAGAATGAAGTGCAAAATAGACTTGCTCATAATCTATAAGTCAACACAACACAACTCTAATTTTCTTAATATATGTGAGGCATAATACATTCATATTCAAAGTAAAATACAAATATAGTGACTACTACTCTTCATAATTGATTTTAGGTATGTTCAATTTTTACAAGTTTTTTCTATAATTTTATCTAGGCATATTATAGTGACTATGTAATGACCCACCTCGTCGCTACGATGTCACCACTCTAAACCACGGGAATTTCAATTTTTAAATGAAAACTCCGTTAATTTGCTTATGAAAAATGAAAGTAATTTTTTTTATATACATTCACCAAACAACACACCATTACTTAAGTGAATACATACATACATACATACATACATATATATATATATATATATATATATATATATATATATATATATATATATATATATATATAAGTATAGTAGCTCAGTACACATCATTCACATAATGGAAAATAAATTTGTTTGTACATATAATTAAACTTGTGATTTACATCCTCAATTCAACAAAAAGAATTATGGAACCAACTATGGAGGAGTTAATTGACAAAACACAACTCTCTCCCAAAATAATCCCAACATCATCATGTCAGCTCGGCGGCTCCACAAAAGAATCTCACTTGTTGTACTCTACTGCTGTCATTCTGCTCCCACAAACAAAGGTTCGCGATCATCGCAGGTACCAAACTCAAATAATTATAATTAGTAAGAAAACATTAATAAATATCATAATCTTACACAAACATTCATTAGTCCAACACACACTCAACAAATAGTCATCATCCGTCCATAGTTCCAATCAATCATGCTCAGTATGATGCATGCACCTGATCTCAATTCTCAAATGCAATATGGTACCATCCCCAAGGAAATAGCCTAAGTGTGTCCACACAACACTCTCACTTAGGAAAACTAGGCAGTAAGTGTCGAGGTCACCCTGTCATGCACAGGCAACTCCCCCCGCCACCTTCCCACGGTGATAAGCCTGAGTCTTAAGGGAGTTCCAAACCGAGTGACATGCCCCCAACTACAAGTATTCCTCCTCTTGAGAAACTACAAGTACTTACTGACAAAGTTTATACTATTTTCATGTCATATGAAGTATGAAACATGGGCACCATCAATGCACTGACCGTGGATAATTAAAGATTCTAAGCCATCCCCCTCCAGAGATGCTTAAAACTCTTTAACCACTCTATTTCCCCCACCAAGGATATTAAACAAGGTCACTACACCCCCATGTACATACACAACATACAATGTATGAAACATGGACACCATCAATGTACTGATCATGGATAATTAAAGATTCTAAGTCATCCCCCTCCAGATATGCTTAAAACTCTTTAACCACTCTGTTTCCCCCACCAGGGATATCCAACAAGGTCATTGCACCCCCCCATGTACATACACAACATAACATCATCACAGTGCATTTTCAACATCATCAACATTTCATCTCAATATCACGCTTAACATCAACATCATCTCATCTCAATGACATTATCAACAACAACAACATCATCTCATATTAAAATAATCATCAATAATAACATCAACTCATATTAACATAATCATCAATAACAACATCATCTCATATCAATATCAGCATAAACATCAACATCACCTCATATCAATTAATGTCATTAATAGAAATATCATCAGTAAGTCACACTCCACTTATACATATACAATTCATGCCTGAGATTCACACTCCCCAGATCTTCAGACAACACAAGTCTAAAAGAAACAATAATGTTATTCATCAATAATAGATATATCGCATCCCATTAGTAAAAAATATTGTTTTCTTGAAAACCAACATGCAATAGGGATAGGCATACATCCCCATAGTTAGGTTCCCTGACCCCAACTATGGTATTAAAAACTGTAAAAGATAATAAACTCCCCTCACCTATCGTGAGCTCTATGTCAGTTTCTCTTTGCGTCACTCAGAGGCCTCTCTCGTTCATGTTCGTCAGTCCAAAAGCAAGGTTCTATATACCAAATTGAAGGAAATTTAGTATAGATTTCATAAACAAGGTTAATGACAACATTCAGGTCAAATACCCCTATCAAAATGTAAAGGGCTGAGGGGTGTTTCGGATTCTACTAAAAGGAGACATCATTTTAAAATTCCGATCATGCCAATATGACCAAGGTTCAATGAAGGTCACGAAAATAACATCAATGTTATAAAAAGATAACTTTTACAATGTCTCATTCTCAAGGGTTTTTCAAAGGAAGTGTAAAAACACCCTATTACAGTACCCAAAACACAAGAGACACTAAGAGAAACTCGAACTAACTAAGAGAAAGGCTTAGAAGTCAAGATTACCTCAGAGAAGCTTTGAAATGGAGGATTGGGGGAATTTTCTCCACCGAATCCTTGAGGAGGATTTTTGAGGATTCCACTTTGATTAAAATGTTCCTCTTGGTGTAAGGGTTCGACAGCAAGCAACGGCGGCTCGTGACAGCCACCGGTGGTCGTGGGTGGTGGAGAAGGAGGTGTTAGGGTTTGGGTGGCGTTTTGGAGAAGAGGAGAGAGCGAAAATTGTGTTTTTCACGCAGAAACACATATTTATAATTTGTAGATCTCACTTAGCAAGCTCATCTCGCTAAAAGGGAGCCTTCTTTTCATGCTTAGCGTAACAATTCGCGCTTAGTGCAACTCCCTTTGCACTAGGTCTCGCTCAGCGGGCCAATTCTCGCTCAGCGCAATTCCCTCTTGGGTTGGAATTGCGCTTAGCGAGACATCAAACATTGTTATTTTCAAAATCCCAACAGTCAGACTATGGAAAAGTGTCTCAGGAAGCTTCATAAAATTTTTTAAAATGATCCAACAGTTAACGAATTTGGGATCGTGATTTTACTGAAATAGGTTTGGGTAAAATTTGAAATCTCATAATTTCAACTTAGCTCAATAAAACTCCACATAACTCAACATCCATATCAAGAAATTCACACATGGCTAAGTCAAGTCATACCTCAACTCATTCAAGTCAACCATATAGTCAAATAACATGATAAATACAATTAAATATCGATTTATAATTAATAATATTTTAGGGTGTTACAGACTACAACTATTATAATAAATACACTTTTGGTTATTTCCTTTGTAGTAACAAATGCTTGACCATGAAAACAGATATGCTCAGACCTTTAGAATGGCAAGGGATAAATTCTGTGACTCCTCAGTTTGTGATTTAAAATTAAAACTTATATGTGATACACAAACTGATGAGCTGCCTAAGGTTGCTGAAATGGATGCTCATATAGTTGGTAATCAACAAACATGAGAAAAAAGAGATATCATAGTAGAGAAACAAAGTGGGCGGTTAAAAAGAATTTATGAGCTGCACCCTTCCTACTTACCCTTGCAATATCCATTGCTATTTCCTAAAGGCGAAGATGGATACAGGGAAGGCATATTGCATAAGGCTAACTCCCGCAGTCATGATGCAAAGAGGAAAAAAGTAACAATCAGAGAACATTTTATGTATTGAATGCAATCAAGACCTAATGAGGCTCAAACTATTCTAAGATCAAGGAGATTGCTCCAACAATTTGTAGTAGATGGCTACACCATGATTGAATCCCAAAGACTAAACTATGTGAGAGATCATCAACAAGATCTAAGGGTTGACAAACATATGAATTTGAGTCAATCTATAGATCATGCTCAAACTCAAGGCAATCAAAGAGGAAAGATTATTATATTGCCATAATCTTTTGTTGGATCACGTAGATATATGGAGCAGCTCTACTTTGATGTAATGACTATTTGTGGACAGCTTGGATTTCCTGATTTGTTCTTGACATTTACATGTAATCCAAATTGGCCTGAAATTGAAAGAAATGTCAAGATCTTGAATTTACGATCTGATGAGCGCCCAGACATGGTGACAAAAGTCTTCAAGCAGAAGCTTGATGATCTTATCAATGATCTCAAAAGCAGACAAGTGTTTGGTCAAATACTTGGATGTAAGTTTTTAAAATTTTCATAAATCTTAATTCTATTTAGTTTTTAATATAATTAGTGTTCTTATAAAAAAGGATAATCTAATTAATATTTATGTAGACGTGTACACTATTGAATGGCAAAAAAGAGGATTACCACATGCCCATATTCTTATTTTCCTACATCATTCAAACAAGTATCCAAATCCATAGGATATTGACAAGATCATATCGGCTGAAATTCCTACAAAAATACAAATGAAGAATTATATGACTTGGTGAGCAAACATATGATGCATGGTCCATGTGGGTATGCTTTTAGATCTGCACCATGCATGAAAGATGGCATTTGTAATAAATTTTTCCCCAAGAAATGGTAGAACACAACTATTGTTGATCAAGATGGATTTCCATTGTACAGGAGAAGAAATAATGGTAATGTTGTTGAGAGAAATTCAGTTACTCTTGATAACAAATTTGTTGTGCTATATAGTCCAATATTGCTTTTGAGGTATAGAGCACACTTGAATGTTGAGTGGTGCAACCAAAGTACATCCATCAAGTATTTGTTTAAATATATAAACAAAGGTTCTGATCGAATCACTGCAGCAATTGTTAATGTGAACAACTCAGATGGCACACAAACTCAAATCCACGATGAAATCAAGAACTATCTTGATTGTAGGTATGTCTCACCATGTGAAGCATGTTGGAAGATTTTTAGTTTTTTACAACATGGGCGTAAACCAACAGTTGAGCGTTTATACTTTCATTTGGAAGATGAACATCCTGTCTATTTTAAGGGCAAATAATATATTGATGAAGTGATGTCTAAGAAAACTGTCAAAGAATCTATGTTCACAGCATGGATGGAAGCAAACAAGATTTACCCACATGGTAGAAAACTAAAATACCCTCAATATGTGTCTAGCTTTGTGTATATGGCTCACAATAGATGTTGGAAGCCAAGAAAACAAGGATATACGGGCTTCTAATGTGGGTACCAGCATCTACTGGTGAGCTATTCTTCATGAGAATGATTCTTTCGATTGCAAAAGGACCAACCAGTTATGATGAGATCATAAAAATTGATGGTGTCCAATATCCAACATTCAGAGCTGCATGTTTTGCATTAGGATTTCTTGGAAATGATCAAGAATTCATTGGTGCAATTAGAGAAGCAAAAGATTGGGGCACTGCCCATTTCCTTTAAAAACTTTTTGTATACAACTTTTGATGAACAACATGAGTAGGATAGAGTATGTTTGGGAAAAAACTTGACAGTGGATGGTAGATGATATTCATTACCATCACAAAATACAATATCCAAACCAAGGTATATATTTCAGAAAAATATTTAGCTACATGAAACTCAACCATTAAAATTTAAACTTGAAACTATTATCGATTTTATGTAAAAGGTTACTAAGGGCCTAACATTATATATATTTTTTTCCTACTTCAATTTTCAATACAGGACAACTCACAAATGAGGAGGTGCAACATAGATGTTTGTGTCGAATTGAGGACCTTTTACAAGGAAATGGTAAAAGTCTCAAGAGTTTTTCTGCCATGCCTTATCCAATAGGTCATGCACCAGAGCATATTGGTAATAAGCTTATTCATGAAGAGTTGGACTATAATAAAGAAACACTACAAATGGATTTCAATTCTTATTATTCTTCACTCACAAGTAATTATCTAACTTATCATGAATCAAGTGGTTCTTATAATATTATTTTTCCATGTAACAAATAGCTACACTAAATTTCAGATGAGCAAAATGATATATTTCATAAAATAATGAATGTTGTTGAAACACAATGTGGTGGAGTTTTCTTCCTTTATGGATATGGAGGTATCGGAAAGACTTTCATGTGAAAAACATTGGCATTGGCAATCCGATCAAAAGGTGACATTGTGTTGATCGTTGCTTCAAGTGGTATTGCCTCTCTTTTGCTATCTGGAGGAAGAACTGTACATTCAAAATTTGTCATTCCTGTACCTGCAACTGCAAGTTCAACATGCAACATACACCAAGGTAGTGACTTAGCTAAACTATTGAAAGTCACTAAATTAATTATCTGGGATGAAGCTCCAGTGTGTAACAAGTTTTGTTTTGAAGCACTTGACAAAAGCTTAAAGGACATTATACGAGATACAAATTCAAATCATTTACCATTCAGTGGTAAAGTAGTTGTCTTTGGTGGTGACTTCCATCATATTCTTTCAGTTGTACCTAAGGGAAGTAGATTTGATATAGTCCATGCAACTATAAATTCTTCTTATCTTTGGAATCACTGTCAGGTTTTGAGGTTGACAAAAAACATGCGCTTACAAAATAGTTCTGAAGATACTTCAAGCTCGGACTTGAGGGCATTTTCGAAATGACTGCTAGATATAAGAGATGGTATACTTGGGGAGCCTAATGATGGGTATGCTGAAATAACTATTCCAGACGAATTTCTCATAAATTATTATAATAATCCTTTAGAGGCAATTGTTAACACAACATATCCTAATTTGCTATAGTTCTACAACAATCCTGAGTACTTACAGTCAAGAGCCATACTTGCCTCTACAATTGAAGTTATTGATAAAGTCAATGAGTATGTGATGTCATTGATACCTGGAGATGAGATAGAATATTACAGTGCTGATAGTATCAACAAATCAGATGCACTTCAAAATCCAGCATTTGAAACAGTAACTCCAGAATTTCTAAACTCACTTAACACATCTGGGATACCTAATCACGAAATGAAATTGAAGGTTGGCACTCCTATTATGTTACTACGGAATATGGCACAAAAAGACGTGTTGTGCAATGGTACTAGGCTTATTATCTCAAGACTTAGTGCTCATATCATTGAAGCAAAGATCATTTTCGGGAAGAACAATGACCATAAAACATATATTCCAAGGATGAATATGTCTCCTTCAGAATCACCATGGCCTTTTAAATTGATTAGAAGGCAATTTCCTTTCATGGTTTCATTTGCTATGAGCATAAACAAATCTCAAGGATAATCTTTGTCACATGTTGGATTATATTTACCAAGGCCTGTTTTTAGTCATGGTCAACTTTATGTGGCACTATCTAGAGTGTAGAGTAAACAAGGATTACACATTTTAATTCATGATCAACAAGGAAAGCCTTGCAATACCACTATTAACGTGGTATACAAAGAAGTTTTTCAAAACCTTTAGGGAAGGTTAGCAAACTATTATTATAAATATTATAATAACAAATTTAGGTACACAAATAGCAAACTATTATTATAAATATTATAATAACAAATTTAGGTACACAAATATTTTATGAAGTTTGATTAAACTAACTTATTCAATTTTTTTCTGATTCAAGAAGTCCACACACAATGGACTTCGTTATGTGGTGCACCTTCATTCTATTATGTATGTTTTGTTTGTTACAAACATTTTTGAGGTAAAGCTTCACATTATACGTTTGAAATTAACTATAATTAGTACAAATGTTTCTCAATAATATCATATGCTCATATGTTGTGTAATTGTTATATTATCTTGAATATAATGAATAACTAATAGAAAAAGGAAGTGCATTCAACATGCATAGATTTGTCGAGAATGTCAAAATTTTTCTTATATTTGATTTTCTTAATAACTAATTGTTCATTGTCCCTATTTTTTTATTAGCAGGTCTACAACTTACGAGACATATGCTACCATGGAATTATAAAACCAACATGGGATTGTAGCTCTTTGGATATCCATTAGAAACAATGATAATTTTTTGATATGCATATATGGAATACCATATGTATGATGCCTTCACAATATATATATATATATATATATATATATATATATATATATATATATATATATATATATATATATATGGCATACCATATTTTATTTGTAGTATAATATATGTGTTGTAGGGTGATTGTATTTATCAAACAAACACTATAAAATAGATTATGCAATACTAATGGATATCAAAATTTCATTTTAATGCCTAACATAGTGTATAGCTAAATCTTTTCATAAAATTATATGATGCATAGACATCAATCTTTTCATACAACAACTACTGAAAATAGAATGATAGTAAAACATAGACCTAGTCCGTCCGTACATACAGGAATATAATTAGTTTTTTATTCAAAGGAGGCCTAAGCCCAAATTTGCACAGTTGCAATCCTACGAATAGTAGGGCCAACAACCAAGTCTCTAGCATCAAGAGAGAAACAATAGGCGGGGACAAATCAAGGACAAAGAACCTGAATAGTTTAGAATGAGCCAACATGGCCATAACATCAGTTACATTATTACACTCACAATAGACATGGGTGACACTCTCAGACCAAGACCCATGAATCGAAGAATGTATCTGATGGATCATGCTACTATAGGGATGAGAAAGAGGAGTTGATTTTTTTTTTTCTGCTGACTTAATTTTTTATCATTTTCTTATTTTTTGAATTTATTTGTTTGCCTGGACGAAATTATTCACCATCATAAATTAAAATTAGTGAAATTAGTGAGTTATATACAAATATAATATTATATTTATATATGTATTAGTAACTCACTAATTTATATATATATATATATATATATATATATATATATATATATATATATATATATATATATATATATATATATATATTCTGCTTGAAAAAAACTAATTTATGATTTGCAATTAACATTTTGTTACCCTTTTCGTTAATCACCTAAAGCTACGAGTACACCTACTTCAATTAATTTTCATGTACTTTGTGGGCAAATTCAAAGGTAATGAATGACCTTTGAAATTTGAATTATGCAGACCCGTAGTTCGATTTGAAGACTTGTTCCATAATTTATTTTTTTATCTTGACTATACAATTGTAAGGAAACTTCCATACTATTATATAATGCACTAAAAGCGTGAATTTTAACATTTCTTCCTTCCTTTTTTTATTCTTTATTTTTAGAAATTCTTCCTTCCCTTATGCACCGTAAAGCTTCAGTACATTTACCTAGAGTGTCCTCATTAAAATTTGATATAAAAAATAAAAAATATTAAAAATAAAATATCAATTAATTGAAGTGTATTTTTTAGATAATATCATTAAATAATGTAAAAATACTTAAAATTTATTTATATTTGAGTTCAATTTTTTTTCATTGTTTATGTTTAGGTTCAAAGGAGTACATGATAATAAATACTTATTAAAAGAAAGTAAGAAGTCAAATTGAATTCCTACATGGGAAACCACAAATTGAGTTGGGTTTAGTGAAAATGTTAGTTCTGGTAGCATGATAAATCAAGGTTCGAATTTTTTTTTTAAAGAAACACTCACATTTAATGTCCTATGACCATGCCTTGAACATCATTTCCTCTAAAAAAAATTACCTATAAAAGATCTAAAAAAATTATTACATTAAAGATGCTCTAATAAAACTCACTAAATGCTAATGCAAAACCTTCACTTTAAGTACTCTATTGGATGAGTTTCACTCTCTTTATAATAACAAAAGGCACACTATTAAAAATGTTCGTAAATAAATTTAACATTCATCATCAATATTTTATTTTATTTCCATGGATATCCTTTTTAGATATAATTTTTTGGAGACCCAATTGAACACTGAATGTAGATTTTTCTCTTAGTAAAGATTTAAACTTTGATTCCTCTTTGAAAGATAATTTTATTCATCAAGACACGATTCGATACTACTATGTCTCCATCTAGTATCTTGAATAAAACTGCTTTTGAAAGAGAAATCATTTTCATATTCTTTGTCTTTTATTTTTTATTATGTTATATAACTTATTATACGTATATTTTCCCTTTTTTATCTCTTCATTTTTCTTGGTATCTAGTCTGTAATTTCTACCCGCAAATTAAACATATCGAGAGAAAAACTCAAACATTCACCACCCCATCTCATTCAAGATCTCATGCCACATCAAACCATATCTATAACAACCATGTCCAAACCTCCACCAAACTTACCACCCCATCATAAGAGGCACCAGCTGATCAAATTTTTTATTTCAATAATTAATGTAAGCTAATATTATAAGACAATTATATTAGCTTATTATTAGTGGGTTTTATTTTATGTGATTAAATTAAGCGAACCAGTTAGACAACTAAATCAGAGAATATAGACTTAAATCAATGGATGTCAGTATTGATCCATTAGGGGATAATGGAAACCTTATTAGGTTAATACGCTATAAGAAGACTATGGTCCCCACTATATCGATCTGTCACATATAGTTGCTCTTCTCGTCATCTGAAGACTTACGAAAGTCTTATTAAGAAATAAAGAGGTTTTAGTTGAGGAAGAACCATGAAGCCACAGGTTACGTTGTTAGCCCATTATCTGTTCCGGAATAGGTCCTAAAAAGAGTATATAGATTAGAAATCACCTACAGATTCAGATTCTGTTGCGTTTGTTTGATCAATCATTATGGTGGTTATATTAGTATTTTATAAGGATCCTCTAAAATTCCAACAAGTGGTATTAGAGCCACCATTATAGATTATTGGGAATTAAAGTTTTTTTGGACTGATTTGTAGGAATTGAGTTGTTTTTCCGTTTTGTCAAAAAAATGTTGCTTTGTTGTTTACCTAATCATGGTTTTTGAAAATTGGCTTTTAACGTCATCTAAGGTGTATTGGTTTGTTTCACTTCCTTTTGGATAAAATTTGTGCTTCACGTTTCTTATCATGCTAATAAATTAAGGGAGAAACATTCTTATATATTATATTTATATAACTCTGGTTTTCTAACTTGAGAGCAAATTAAACGTTGAACGTGAAGTGAAGTTTCTCCAGTCTCTAAGGTGCATTGCACCAACATCATAAACATAAATCAGTACTAAGGAAATATTTTTTATGAATAATCTTATTTTGTATTTATATAAAATCTTTTAAAGATTTCTTTTAGGAATTTATACATGATTTTTTTAATTCCTTTCATAAATTTGTGATAACGTTATTTATGGATGTAATATTTATTTGGGGTATTTTAAGTATAAATCAATGATAGCGTTAAATATAATTTAAGGATATGATATTTACTTGTCGTAATTAATATTTTATATTGTTTGCTATCATGATTGAATGTAAATTTAGCCGTAACAGATCATTCCCATTTATTTGTATGTCTAGTATTTTTTTAGTTAACTTGATTGACACGATATATTGTAAAAGTAATCCCTACTTTGAAATTTGATTTAATTAAAATTACAGATTTTGTATGAAATTATTTATGCAAATTGTGTTTGTCCCAAAGGAAAACGCAATTTGACCAAATAATATTTTGTACCTGTGATGATAAATGTGTGACAATTATAAAAGTATTTTCATGTGAATAATAGTCCGTCCAAAGAAAGACTATTATTTGACAGAATTTATTGTCAATATTTGATCATTGCGTCGAGAGTACCAATTACAAATTAATTTCTCTAGGAATTAATGTTATGTTGAGTATCTTGTGATGGGTCTGTTCAATAAAATATTTGCATGTTTTGTTATATATTTTTTTATATAACAATTATATGTGAAAATTGTGTAATTTTAATACCTCTCGTTTATTATATTAAATTGTCTTGTATTTTTTGGTTAAATTGATTGAAACAACATGTTGTCAAAGTAACCTTTGTTGCGTAAGTTGATTTGGTTGAATTTACATGGATGCTTCATGGAATTATTCATGCAAATTTTGCTCGACCCAAAGGAAGACACAATTTGACAGAATAATTACATGAATGTGATGGTAAACATGTGACGATTATAAATAGTGTAATTTTCCATGTGAATAATGAAATGTTCAAAGACAATTATTATTTGATTAGAATAATCATCATATAAGTTTTTCATGTGAGCAATGAAGTGTTCAAAGACAACCTTTGTTTGATAGGAGTTATCACTAATGTTTGATCATTGAGTTGAGAGTACCACTTGCAGTTAGTCTTTTTTAATCCAGAGATTGAGGATTAATAGTGCGCTAGGTATCTTGTTTGGGTCTTAAAATTTCCCATAAAGATTGTTTGTGCATTGTATGTTTATTGTTCTCTTCTTTAATTGTTGTTGTTGTTACTACTATGGTTTAAATTACTCATATTATTTAAATCCCAAAGTTGTATGTATAAAATTTAGAATTTGAGGGGAGTCAGTTAAGAGTTGAAGATATTGCATAATTTATTTTTTTCTAGAGAAGAAACAAGAGAACAAGGTAAGGAATTTCCTTTTTGCTTTTGTAGGATGAGACATATAAAACAAGGTTCCATTTACACTATTTAGTGTGTGAAAATGTTAAACTTCTCATTTTTGTTTGTTTTAAAGTTAATTTAGTTTTGTACCAAAGGATGTTAGTGGGTAGATTTTGGTTCTCCTACTCACAAAAACATATCTATACAATGCTACCTATGGAGTCATCCACAAGTGATAATGAAAGATTCTTCTATGTGGGCGATGGAATAAAGTTATAGTTGAAGCTATGAGAGCTTTTATGTTGTTTTAAAAGACTCAATTTCATTTGAATTTGGTTGAGACATATATTGAACTATTTATTAAACCAAATTTTATTTCTAATTTGGAAAAATTCAGTTACTTTTTTGTTCAATTAGAAATAATAAAGTTAGTCTCTCATGTGATTCAAATATTGCAAGTTATGAGTTCTTTTATAGATATTTGAGTGTTGATATTGCAAACATTTTTTGGGTGGTACAAAACTTAAAATTAAATGAGAATTTCATTACTTTATAACATAAGCGCTTAAGTGATATTTCTTAATAAAGAATTTGGATGCTTGTGTTATAAGAAATTATGGATCCTTTATATTGGTTGGACCTTATAGTCTATATTGAGTATATAAAGGGAAAATAAACAAACAAAATGGAATTCAGGTGCTAAAAGAAATAAGGATGTCGTAGAACTAATACATGCATATATTTATGTTCTATTCCTTATGGATTCATGGAATGAACAAATATATTTTATTATGTTCATAGATGATTCCTCTTTATTTAAATTATGAAAAGTTTTGGCCTCTAGACATTTAGTCTTTCAAAGATGAAGTTGATTTTAAACTAAGAAAAAGAAATAAAATTAAGGTTGTCAAATGTGACTGTGGGGAATATTGTTGTGGTATATATGACATAAGGTACAACGTTTGGAGTTCCCCATGTGTTTTTCTTCAATAATTGTGAAATTATTTTACAACATGTAATGTTAGGCAAACCTAGCATGAACAAAGTTGCAGAATGATGAAATTAGACTTGCACAGATATGGTAAGAAGTTTAATTCTTCTCTACCAAAGTTGCTTTGAGAAAACACATTAAAGAATGCAATTTATATCCTTTTAGGGTACCAATTAAAGTAGTCACTACCTTATAGGTATGAGTTGGTGAAATTCCAACATTAGGCATATACATATTTAGGGATGTTCAGTTGAAGCAATGTCTTATAGGCTGCATGAAGGTAAGTTGGACTTAAAGATAATGAGTTATAATTTTTTGTTACATTTAAAGCTCTCACATGTATAAGTTTTACAATCCCACTTTAAGTTCATGTTTGAGACATGCAAGACTCCTTGATGAAATTGAGTTTGGAGGGAAAGGAAATATAAGGAGTGTTGTCTTTAAAGAATAATTTGTTATTGACAATAGATAAGCATTTGTACTTACCATTGTTCAAGAAACAAATATGATAATTAAATAATGATGTTACTCCTAACATTATTAAAAGACAAGACAACACTAAGATTTCCTCTCAAGCACCACCTAAAGTTCAAACTCAATAACCTCAAGAAGTGTCATCAAGAAGATCCACTAGAGAAAGGAAAAATGTAATTTGATATGATTATGTCATATTTCTTTAAGAACATGAATATAACATTAGGTTGACTGAAAAGGTCTAATTGACCTTAGTCAAGTCATGTTGTGCTCTAACTCTTAAGTGGATTGATGCCATAAACGATGTAATAAAACCGATGGTTGAACATGACATTTGAGATATCGTCAAATTGCTTGAAAGTGTGAAACCCATAAGTTGTGTAGAAGCAAGATATCATGATGTTTTGATGATACCAAAGAAAGGTGCTTCTCAAGTTTAATTCAAGATAAGACTTTAAGAAATTCAAGATAAATTGCCAAGTTGATCTCTAAAGTCTTAGGAAGAAGTTTCCAAATTGAAAAGGCAAAAGGTTTGGCCAAAGAATTTTATCTAAATCATTTTAAATTGAGATTTACTCTCTAGTAATCGATTACCAGAGGATGTAATCGATTGCCAGTGGCCAATATGCTTTCTGAAAAGGTTTTAAAAGGTTTTAAATATTTTCAAAAGCATGTAATCGATTACACAAGGCTTGTAATCGATTACTAAAGGTTTTGAACATTTTAAAACAACCATAAGAAATTTGAATTTAAAATTTCAAGTTGTGTAATCAATTACAGTAAGTTGGTAATTGATTACTAGTGTTTAAATATTCAAATTTCAAATGAGAAGAGTCATAACTCTTCAGAAGTAACTATGTAATCGATTACACCATTATTGTAATCAATTACCAGTGAGGATTTTTTAATATAATTCCCAACAGTCACATCTTTTCATTTAACTTTTGAATGGCCATCAAAGGCCTATAAATAGGTGACTTGGGACACAAATTTCCTTAGAGTTTTCATTGACCAAAAAGTCTTATCCTCTCAAAAGATTAAATTGTCTTATCTTCTAAAAATTCCTTGGCCAAAACACTTGCAATTCAATAAAGAATTATTTGAGTGCTTCATTGTACAATCTATCTCTTACAAGAGAGATATCTTCTTCTCTTTCTTCTTACTCAAGAAAAGTGATTAAGGGACCGATGGTCTCTTGTTGTAAAGTGATCTGAACACAAAGGAAGGGTTGTCTTTGTGTGGTTCAGAGATTGTAAAAGGATTTTACAAGATAGTGGAAATTTCAAGCGGATTGCTTGGGGACTAGACGTAGGCATAGGGTGTGACCGAACCAATATAAACTGAGTTTGCACTTTCTCTTCCCTTAAACTTATTTATTTATTGTTATTTATCTTTTGCATTAAGGAAGTTTAGTTTGAATTGTCTTATAATAATTCATAATAAGGGTGCATTGAAACTTTCATTAAAGAAGAGTAAAACTTTTAATTGGGGAAATAGTTTGTGATATCTTAATTCAACCCCCCCCCCCCCCCCTTCTTAAGATATCTGAGGCCACTTGTCTAACAAGTTGTAGATAAATATTTATACTTGAAAGGGATTCAATGGGTAATTTTGAGATATATAAAGATTGTTTTGTCGCCAAAAGTTTTACAAGAAGAAAGACATTGATCACAAAGAGACTTTCTCTCTAATTTCTTAGAAAGACTTTCTTAGGACTATAATGACATTGTAGATCATTTTGATAATTGTTTTGCATAGATAGATGTAAAGATTACATTTGTAAATGGAAAAATTGATGAAATAATTTATACGGTGCAACCAGAAAACCTTATTTAAGATGATCTAAAGTCTATGGTATGCAAACTAAAGAAATCCATTTATGCTTTTAAACAAGTATCTCGTCTATGGCATTACAAAATTCATCAAGATTATCTCTTATGGTGTTGAGGTAAATTTGGTTGATGATTGTGTGCGCTAAAAGTTCAGTAGGAGTAAATTTATTATTTTGATATTATATCTTGATGACATCCTACTATCATCATACGACTTATTGTTGCAAAACAGTTATATTATAATTTATCACGTATGCTTAAGTTCTTTTATTGTCCTGAAATAATTTTTTGTGGGAGTCCTAAGTTGATATATGAGTAATCTTAGTATGCAACACTAGAAAGTAATAAAGCGGATTATGCGTTAATTGAAGAGAACAAGAAACTACATGTTTTCATATCGAGAGTCTAGAAGTTTAAAGATCATTGGGTATTCTGACTTCGATTTTTTTGAGATGTCTTAATAGCAATCACTCCACATAAGGATCCATATTTAACCGTGTTGGTGGAGTTAATATTTTGCTATGAGACATCATACTAGAATTTATGATTGCTAAATTATTGTAACTAGCTTGCCTGTTGTCATCAACATTAAGTAACCATCGGGTGTTTATTAGGACAATATCTTAGCGGTATTATTAAGGATTCAACCAAGTAAAACTTTTTTGACCTAAAGTATTTGGTTGTTAAATACCTTAGTTTAGTGTGAGTATTACTTATGTTCCATATCTTATGGTTTACAAACATTTTGTTGTTTGGATTTTCTGCAAAAATAAAGTTGAAGTTTATCATTTCATCATAAGTTTGTTTTGTTTGCAATATTTATATTGTATTTGGTTTGATCTCTATAAAGAATAAAGTTTGGACCAATTGGAAATAGGTATGGCTGAGATCACGTTGCATGTAATTTCCATGTTGCTTATCCATATTGACCTATGTCATTGAGTGTATTGATGTGGTGGTCATTGGGGTCTAGTTACATTTGTTGTAGTGACGAAAGACGTAGTAATTTCGTTATTGATACATGAGATGAACCAGGTTGTTAATGTGAAAGTCTAAATGTAAATAGCATACAAATGCACGCTTAAGGATTTTTGATATAATTGTTACAATATGTAGCCCAAGTGGGAGATTGTTAGAATTTTCTATTCCAATAATTAATGTGGACTAATATTATACGACAACTATATTAGCTATTTATCATTAGTGAGTTTTATTTTATGTGATCTAATTAAGTGAACCAGTTAGACAACTAAATCAAAGGATATGGACTTAAATGAGTGTTAGTCGTCATTTACGACTAACTTTGGTATTGAAAAGTTTCATGAGATTAGCATATTTTCCCCAATTTATGGTTCTTTTTGTTGGAATTGTACATATTTTTATGTTTAGTTTGATTTTACTCAGCAGATACTCCCATTTTGTGAATTAATATTGATATCACTTCAGTTTCAGGCTAAAAGAAGAGAAGTTTTAGCAGCCGGTGTCTCGCTAAGCGAGGCATGTGCGCTTAGCGAGTGGCATCCGCTAAGCGAGACACTCAGCTCGCTTAGCGTGTTGGGAAATCCTAAAAGAGGATCAGTCAGAGATGCCCGCCCCCAGCGTGCAGCCAGCTCGCTCAGCGAGTCGTTTGTCCCTTCTCGCGCTTAGCGCGCCTAGCTCGCTAAGCCAAATTTCACTAACTCGCGCTTAGCGAGCTTTCAAAATCTAAAACGTCAAGGAGCCTTTAAAATATTGAAGTGGGCGTAAAATAGAGAGAGGATTCGAAAAATAGAGCAAGAGAAGAAGCTAAAATGATAAAGCCTCAGCCTCCAAGAGTGTTTAGGTTAGAGGAGTGATTTTAGGGTTCTAGAGGTTGGAGGAGACATCCTCAACCATTTGTAGCCTTAGTCTTTTCTCAAAATCTATCCTTTGTACTGAAAGTTGCTAACTTGTAATGGAAGGTTAAATCTCTTGTTAGGGAGTTCTGCTGAACCTTTGATGTAATATTCTCTTACTATCTATTTAAAGTTGTTTTTATTTGTTCATTGCTTCTATCTATGCATATTTCTGTATGTTTGTGGCTTGATCACCCATTTGTATGCATAGTTAGGATTTTTAGTACTAGGAAGTGCTTTAAAACCTTAGAACTTGATAGAGCAAGCTAGAAAACTGTATGTCTGGGGATGGAGTGTAACAATCTAGTCCTTATTATGCTGTAATCGTAATGCAACTCTTTTAGACTAAGTTTGTTGAAGGATCAAGGACGAGGTTTAAATAGAGTTAGACCCATTCACTCGAGTGATTTTGGTTTGGGTAGTTTTTCAGCATAAGAACACTAAAACAACGTTAGATAGAGAAAAACATTTAGCAACGTCAAAGTAAGCTCAGTAGAATGACCCAACGCTTGTTACTTGACTGTTTTACTTCTCAACTTTTAGATATTTTAATCTGTAGTTAATTAGACTTTTAGACAAAAACCCTATTCAACATTTATTTGCTTTATACAAATGTTTGCTCATTGAGCATATATCTTTTGAATGAAACAAGTCCCCTGTGATTCAATACTTGGTTCTTACCGTTTTATATTACTTGTGCGACTCAGTACACTTGTTGATTAGCATCGCGGATTACTCCCGAACAATGAGCAGATGTTAATGTTGACCCATTATAGGATAATGGAAACCCTATTAGGTTAATACGCTATAAGAAGGCTATGGTTCCTAATATACCGAACCGTCACATATAGTTTCTCTTCTCTCCATCTGAAGAGTTACGAAGGTCTTATAAAAAAATAAAGAGGTTCTAGTTGAGGAAGAACCATGAAGCCATTGGTTATGTTGTTAGTCGATTATCCGTTCCATAACAGGTCCTAAGAAGAGTACATAGATCAGAAATCACCTACGAATTTAAATTCCGCTGCATTTGTTCGATCAATCATTATGGATCCAAGTATTCCTAAAACTCTTCTTGATAATCTAACGTAATATGTTCCTAGTGGTTATATTAGTATTTTATAAAAATCCTCTAAAATTTCAACACTATCACCCTTCCCTCCTCTTCTTCCATGGCCCATGAATACTGCAAGGGTAATTGGACTCTCAAAGTAATTAAACCCTCACCCTCATCACAGCCAAAAAGCTCAATTGTGAACGCAATTAACCACTTCCTCAACAACCCACCCCACTTCATGTTGCTTCTCCTTCTCCCTTGGTTAGAAACAATAAGGAACTAAGGTGGAAGTGGGTTGATAGCTATTTGTTGGAGCCACGTATGGTTGCTTAAGAAGTCATAACCAATGCAACGATAAATGGGACAACCTGCTCCATGATTGCAAGAAGGTTCGAAACTATGAGGTCAAATCACACACTTCTTTAAATAACCAATTTGAGTTCCCTTCTTGAACAAATAAACACAAAAATAAAATTAGTTAATTTATTAGAAATTAAAAAAATATAAAAATAAAAAATTATTCTTTTTTTAGGAACTTAATGTGAAAAAAACTCATTAGGAACTGACGTAAAATTTAAATATTTATTTGGAGTTAAAAATATATGTTAACCAACTTAATTTTGGTAAATTATTTATAATATTGTGAACCTATTGATATATTTAAAGCTCAATCACTATGTTAACAAATGAAATTTAACCACCGTCACCAATTCTTTTATACAGTTATGTTTCTTTTATTCTTAATTTTAGTTGCACAAAGAAAAATCAAAAGTTTTAATCGTGCAGCTTGCTTATAAATAGCAAGCCCTTGAAGTTTTCAAAACCATAACTGCATTAGTTGTACTGTATATAAAACCTCTTTTATAGAGTTAAATGCATTTTTAATTCTTTTAAATTTAATAAATTTTGATTTTAGTTCTTTAAATATATATATATTTTTATTAATTTTAGTTTTCATAAAATATTATATATATATATATATAATAATTTTTATCATCAATAATGTGATGCGTAATTATTCATATTATTTCATCAATCACTTAACTTCATGTAATATCCTAACTAAATAATAATATAAATTTATAACGATCAAAACTAACAGTTTTTTTTAGGATAAAGCCAAAAAGTTGTAATATTTATACGAATAAAAATATAGAAAACCTTATAATTGAAAAATAGTTAAATAATCAAGGATAAAGTGTGAGACCAAATTAAGTGTGAAAGATAAAACATTTAAATTTAATTTTTAAATGAGTAACAAATGTAACATATTAATCTTACATATAGTTTAATGATAAATTAATTTCTAAATTTTATAACTTAATATCAAATTCTTTCTTAAAAAACATAATTTATCCTTAAATATTATAATTGAATGATAAAATGATCTATCAAATTTAATAATATGATTAATTTGTTATATTTTTTTGTATATTTATAAATTAAATATATATTTTTTATTTTTCAAGAATTAATTTATTAGATCGCACTTTTATGAACGAATTTTACTGTTTAGTCGTAACAAATTCCAGTTCATTAGTTTACATAAGAGAAAAAAACAGAACGTTAAAACGACACAGCAAAAACGGTAGTTTAGTGTTTTCAGTTTCATCAAGAAGAGCGCATTTATCTTTCAAACTTGGTTCCTGTCTCTTCATTGACGTGCTTTCCTCATCCTTCTAATTCCTGCTCCTTACAAATCCAATTCCCTCTTCGTTTCATTCTCTCTCTCTCTCTCTCTCTCTCATTCTTCCCTGTGATTTGCGCAACTTCAATTTCCTGCTACTTCATTCATTCAGGTCCTTCTATATTTACATTTTCATGTTTTGTTTCTTTGTTTGAGTTCTGATAAATAATGGGTTTTGTTTATTTCCTCTATGTTGAACAAGTTTTGTTTTTGAGACCAAAATCTTAGTTGTTGCAAGTTGCAACTGTCTATGACTTGGGAGTTGGGGAGGAAGCGTTTTTGCTAAATTGGATGGTAGGAATTCTAATTACCTTGGAATTCTCAAGCTTTTTGATTTTAACCATGCTGAAAGTTTCAAACTTTATGTCGTGAGATGTGGTGGTGTCTGCTTTTAAATGTTGAGTAAATAGTTTAAATGCATGGGCAATGTATATGGTTTTTACGTATCCTTTAATCATAAGTTGTCATGTATTTTAAGTTTGTCGACTTTTATAATCATTATCTTAAAACTTAAAAGTCATATCTATCATAATCTTTTACTCGTTGACGGTATAAATTTCTTTGCACCGATGTCTGATGGTACATAGAAATTAAACTTTAAAATGTTTATAGTTAATCATAAGAATTGGGTGATTTTGATATCGGATAAATTGAGTGGGTTTTGGTATTGTTATTAATTTTCTTTTCATTTGGAAGGCTTGGTTTTGATTTGTTGACTGGAAATTGATGATTGTTGAAACTGTTGATTAGGCTAAATGGGGATGATCAAACCTCAGGCTCTGCTACAGCAAAGCAAAAGGAAGAAGGGGCCTTCTCGCATAAGTGCCACCACGATTATATTCTATACATTGACTCTTGTCATGCTTGTGTTTATCCTGTTTGTAACATACAGACATTGGTCCAACAGGTTGGTAAAAGATTTTTCGTTCTGGTGGGGAAGGCAGATTTATAGTGTAAGAAATGATACATGGTAATTTTTTGTTTCTTGAATGAGAACGACTAAAGAAATGATTCAAATTAATACTTGTTGAAAATTTAGCTCTGGCTAGTATAAAAATAATCTGTACTTGTTCAGCATCATTGTGATGATTTTTGCAATGCTGTTACTTCAGGGTTTATTTTACTATCAGTCATTTGTTATTGGCTTTCGTGGTCGAATTCTCCACATACTGTGTAATGTGTAGTGATTGAATTGAACCTTATGCTGATGACCCTTCAGTTTATGGCTTTTTGCTCTGTCTTAGGCAGAAGGAAATATTTGTTTGTCAAGATGTACGAAAACTTTTCCATTTTTCTCTTGCATTTGCTGAGTTGTTTAAACTTCCAGAAAAGTGAATTTAAGCGGAATAATCATTTGTAACATGGTTTCTGAGAAGATGATTATAGTAAGCAATGGGCATTAACTTTTAACAGTATGTGTCTCATTTTCTCCTATAAAATGAACTTCAAAAGAGCACCTTCTGTTATCTAATAATTCATTATATTACCTGCTGCATTCAGGACAAGACTTCAACAAGAGAGATACATATCAGTCTCCGAGGTACAGACTTGACATACGTTATAAAGGGTTTTCATAAGTCTTTATCCTTTTTACATTTACTTGTTATCTGGTATCTTACCATGTGTTTCTTTGATGTTATAATTCAATCATGTATATTATGTGTGTTTTTTATTTTCCATCGAGACAAGGCTGCTGGGAAATCAAGACTGCCCCCCCAACTCATTAGTGAATCCTTGATTAACCTAATGATTTATAGAAACTACTTTTTCTGCAGGATGAAAATACATCTGTAGAATCCAAAAAATCTGATCTACCTGGATATGCTGTAAGTTTTCCATTCACCATGCTTCCGAAATTTCTTTACTTTTCACATTTGTTAGATTGTTTTTCAATATTGTTCTAGATGCTCATCAATTGAAATTATTATATGAAATTTTAACTTACAAAATGGATAATCATTTCTTCCTTATCATAGGTTGTAATTACCTCTAAAGGTTCTATTATAGTAGAACTTTACAAGGAAAGTGCTCCTGAAGTTGTTGATGAATTCATAGATTTATGGTGAGTACTAGGTTTTCCCTTTTTTTTATTATCAACAAATGTTAATTGCCAGTTTGTGTTAGCAAGAGGGATTGAACCCGTGACCTTTCCCTCTTTTCCTTCTTTCTTGACCACCCAATCAACCTTATATCTCCACAAATTAAAATGGAGGCTGATGAATGCTTTATGGTTTGCTTTTCACAAACATTTTTCTGTGTCACTAATTCATTTCTTTATTTTATTGTGATTTAAGTTGAGGAACATTAAAGGAAAAAATGAGGAATTTGATGTTTTTTTTTGGTAATTATACAGTATTCCAAATATAGTTAAGCTTAAGCCTAAAAGACTAAATTGGAGGAGGTAGACAATCCCTTAGATCATATAGTTGTTTATGGATTTAAGGTTCAGGGATAGGGAATGCTTCTTATCTTTTGGGGCATCTAGTTGATGCTATGTGCTAGTCTTACAGGATGTTAGAGTGGTTTCAAAAGTTGCTTGATGAGATTTTCTTGGTTTTTGGTCTTGCTTGATATGAAAGAAAGAGGCCAATGGTGGTACATTTCAGTCTACAGTTTGACTAGACCTAATTTACACTTTACTTCTGTATGATGTTCAGTTTTGTGTTTAAATTTTGTGCTTCTTGTCGGCATTTTGAGGATTAATTTCAATGTTGAGATTCCTTAATGAAAAACTGGAAGGTGGTAATATTACTTCTGATGCAAGTAGTTTTGATGACTATATTTTAAGATTGTTCTATAAGGAACCTATGGATACCCTAAGCTACTATAGAGCATACTGTATTCTCTTGATTGGACAGATATTCAGTCATTAGAACTTCAAGGACTTGTTTGAGCATGAGACCTTTCCACTCTCTCTTTTTTAATATCTTTATTTCATTATTTTGGTCTCTGCACCTCTATTCCTTTTTTAGAACATGTGATTAATCATTCTTCCCACTAAAGTGTGGCAAAATTCTAGAATGGAGCAGTGGAAGGGTCTATGCTTTATGACACAATTGCAGTTGCATAAGGGAAGGTTAAGCTCAGGAATCAAAATATTTTTTGAGACCTTAGGGTTAGAACAGAGGAGAATTATTCTTTAGTTAAATCAGAACCAGGCAGGCTCTTTCTTTGATTCAAAGGGATATGGTCAAGGTTTAGGATTGATTTTGAAGAGTTGGTACTCGGAGTGGAAACCAATTAAAGACAGAACAGTAGGCAGTTGGTTCGTTTGGTTAGATGATAGAGATGCAAACTCTAGATTGTTTGCCAAGATGAAGGAAAAGCTACATATAGGTTTCTTGTGAATGGGAGTCTTATTTGGCATCACGAGTGCAATTACCTGTTTCCATACAGCTGTTATTGCCACCGGATGAAAGTTTGTACCGCTGTCCTTTCATGATGAGGGTAGATGACTAATGGTTAGAAAGGGCCTTTGAAGTGCAGGAAAAGTTCAGATAAGCTACCAGGAGTGGATAAGGAAAAGGCTCCAGGATCCAATGGTTTTTCTATTGCTTTTTCCAGAGCTGTTGGTAAAAATATGAATTCCTCTTTCATCACTCGAGTACCTAATAAGGATAGATCTTTCAAGGTAAAGAATTATAGACCTATAACTATAGTCTCTGGCTTTTACAAGGTTATTAGTAAGTTCCTTTCTATGAGGCTTAGTGATGTTTCATTAAATATTTGTCCACTCACTGTTTATGCAAGTAGCCAAGCAGGCTTTCTTATCACTGAATATGTAAGAAGGGAAGTACTGCAAAGCCATGTAACAGTCAACATGTTCAGAAACTGAGTTGAATGTTATAACCTCGAGCATTTCTATATTGCCAGATATAACATAACATCTGCAGCATGAAATGAATCTCTTCTCTATTGGCTGAAGAGAATAAAGCCTGCAGCTCTATAGGTGTATATTACTTTTATTGGCGTCAGTTTGTGTTGGTAGTTTGTTTATTTCAAAGTAGTGTGCTGTATGAAATTCCTTTGAATATATCCTGCTTATTCTTGCAATGTAAACTACAATTTTTTTTCCCAGTCAAAAAGGGCACTTCAAGGGAATGCTTTTTCACCAAGTAATTAAGCACTATGTGATTCAGGGGCCTGGAGCTACTGAAGATTGGAACCTGTTAGGAAAAAAATATGCAAGGTTTTCTTGTTCTTTTGTTTTTTGCAATTTGATGTTTATCATACATATCCTTAGACCATTGATAATCTACCTGAGTTGCACAATTTCTTCTAATCACTAAATATTGTGATGATTAAACTAGTATGAGACATGAAGCATTCATGCTTGGAACATCAAAGGGAAAATACTTTAACAAAGTATTTGATCTTTTCATCACAACTGCACCAATACCAGATCTAAATGAAAAGCTTATTGTGTTTGGCCGAGTCATCAAGGGACAGGATATTGTTCAGGTGGCTGAATTTGTTCTATTCCCATTACTATGTCTAATATTGTATGTTGAATTTTTTTTTTCTTTTCCTTTTCTATTATTGTTAATAATGTCCTTTCCAACTCCTGTGGAATAAGGTATTTTGCACATCTTTTCACATATTGGTAATTAGTGCATATCTTTTTAATAGTTTTTAAACGTAATATATGAGGCTGGATTTTTGGTTTAGTTATTAGTTCATTCATCACTTTGCTTGTATTTATAAATACTATTTGAAACTAAAGTAATATAAGCAATAATGGTCATAGAACTTAGATACCATATTAATCTTGACATCTGCATAAATTGGTTTAAGACAGTAAATCTGGATTGGAATGAAAAACAGCAAGTCATGTGAATATAATTTAATTTATATATGATTTTTGTTATTATTTCTGCCAAATTGTAGTTTTTACTGCACACAAACTCTGTCCAAAATCAACACTGGGTTTCATGATTACATTTAATATTGACAGTTTCACAATCCCTATGCCAGGAAATTGAAGAAGTGGATACAGATGAGCATTACCAACCAAAAGTTTCCATTGGGATACTTGATGTGGCTCTTAAACAGCTGGAGTGAAGGCATCTCTGCCCGAATCAATGGGATAAATATTTCTCATACTTTGCTGATAGCCTATTGGCTTATTTGTTAAAATCCTTTCTACACAGATGATGAACCTCAAGGATTTCACCTTAGGTTTGTCAATGAAACGTTTGAGCTTTGATGCAGTTTTAGCTACATGTTTCAGTTGCTCATTCAGTGATTATTATGAAATCTCGTTTCTTTCTCCTTTCTATCATATTGTTTGGTCTCTTTTGATGTGGCAGGATGTATGTAGGAATGTCTATTGCAACTTGCCTGGTTGGTGCTATCACCTCTTCTATTTTATTTTGGCATTACTCTTCATTTATAGAGTTTCAATTGATGACTTTTTTAGTCTTTCTGGGCCGAGCCAACCAATATTGGCTTTGTAATCTATTTTGTAATGATGCTCAATTCATATTTTCATTTGGTTATATTAGCGATAATTGGTTATATTTAAAGTAAAAAAATCAGAGCACTGATGGAACCTTTTGTAGGTGGTCTCTATCACCTTTAGTCAATCAGTATCATTTTGAATTTTTCCTCTTAACTGCCATTCATCTTCTCATCTTTGTTTATGTTCTAAGAAATTGGTTGATCAAGTTAAATTAAACACTCAATATTCTGGTTAGATTGGAGATATAAGATTGATTTGGTGAAGGGAGGGGGAAAGAGGTCATTGGTTCGAATTCCTTCACAAACAAACTAACAACTAATATTTACCGAAAAAAGATATTCTGGTTAGATTGAGAACTATAAAGTGAATTGCAAACTTGTGTGCTGCTGGCATGGCATACCTTTCTAGGCCATATGGCCACGATCCAGTGTGCAGTTGGCAAATGATGACAAAGCAAATACCTTGCATGAGTCTGAAAAAGTGGTAGCCAATAGATTATAGATGGACATTCCCCCTGGTAGGAGGCTCTTGTGACCTAAAATTTGGTAGAATTTCACAACTTGATTGGTTGTCGTTAGCTGAAGTATCACGGTTAAGGTCTTTCCGATTGAGAGAACTTATACAAATCAACATATGATATATAGTTTTAACTTGTTTCTCAATAGGCTTTTAAAGATAGTGTATGAAAATGCATTACATCTTATATAGGCTTAAATATGATTTTGGTTGGTTATTTTAATGTTGGTTTTCAATTTCTTTTTTTAGTTCCTGTAAAATTCAATGTTTTTAGTTTTAATCTTTGTTGTCAAATAATTACATTAACCGTTGACATATCAACGTTGGTAGGCCAGTAACTTGTCATGTTATTAAAAAATCTAAGAAAAAATATTTGTATTTTTAAAAGTCGAGAGAATCTAATTTACTAAATAAATATATATATTTTTTAATCACACATCTTGTAAGAGAGACACAATATTGTGAGTTAGATAGGACTCCAATGAGTTGAGATTATGAAATCTCTTTTTTTTTTTTTTCTACTTTTTGTCGTATTGTTTGGTCTTCTTTTGATGTGGCAGGATGTATGTAGGAATGTCTATATTGCAACTTGCCGGTTTGGTAGTATCACTTCTTATATTTTATTTTGGCATTGCTTTTTTTTGGGTACCTATGATGTTTCATGTATAATGTTTTAGTTAATGATCATTTTAGTCTTTTTGGGCCGAGCCAGAAATATTGGCTTTGTAATCTATTTACTAATGATGCTTAATTCATATTTTCATTTGGTTATACTAGTACTACTATTTGCGATAATTGGTTATATTTGAAGTACAAAAATCAGGGCACTTTGGAACAACTCCATGTTAGTTGTAATATGCTTGGTATGCTGAGTCAATTTGTTTAAATTTGAAATATAAGTTATTTTTAAAAAGTATTTTTTTTAAGAAATAAATAAAATTTGCTTCTTAAAAAATGTAAAAATATATATATAATAATTTAGAAATAAAAATAGTCTAAACAATCACATAAAAAAGTATAAAACTACCTAGTCGCATGTTAGAGACAACTTATAATCTAGATTGTAAGCTATTTTTCTTAGAAGAAAAAAAAACTATTTTCAAAACCTGTATGTTTGGGGAGCACCAGCTGAAATTTAGAAACAAATTTGCTTCTTAAAAAATGTAAAAAAAATATATATAATAATTTAGAAATAAAAATAGTCTAAACAATCACATAAAAAAGTATAAAACTACCTAGTTGCATGTTAGAGACAACTTATAATCTAAATTATAAGCTATTTTTTTTTAGAAGAAAAAAAAAACTATTTTCAAAATCTGTATGTTTGGGGAGCACCAGCTGAAATTTAGAAACAACTTATTTTTTTAAAAATAAATAAATTGTTTTCTTGAATGTAAAAAGTTGTAACTTATGATTATTTTTCAATAACTTAATTTTTTCTAGCTATTTTCATACTCTTGTAGCTTGAAAAATTTGATTTTTGTTGTTGCATCCAAACAAATTTAATTATTTTCAAACCACTTATCAGCAAACTTACCCAAACAAATTTTTTGTTAGAACAAGTTAAACACACACACACTCACAAAAGGAATTATTATTGAGAGAATCTTGCAGTAAAAGAAAAAGTTTATTGATATCACACACTTATGAATTACACATGAACAATGCTATTCATAGTGTATAATAGTTTGTAACTAACTGTTATATTAACTAACTAACTGATATTTGAATTACACTTAACACTTTCCCTTAATTCAAATACTTAAAAGACACAACTCTAATCTTACTTCTCAATTGCTCAAAACGATTTGTTCTCATTGGCTTAGTTAATATGTCTGTAGTTTGCACTTCTATAGGATAGCAAATTAGCTCAAGCTTTCCCTTGTTCACCTGATCTATTAGGAAATTAAACCTTATTTCTATGTGTTTGTTCCTTCCATGAGAGACAAGATTTTTTGCTAAGTCAATAGTTGATTTGTTGTCAACCATTAGTTGTATAGGCTTACTCACTTCAATCATCATATCTTCCAAAAATGCTTCTAACAAGAGAGCATGACATGTTGCATAAGATCTTGCAATATACTCAGTTTCGCAAGATTACAAAACAATCACTTGTTGCTTCTTTGAGCGCTAAGAGATATGTGCATTCAAAAACTTGAAAACATATCTTGTGGTGCTTCTTCTATCAACTTTGTCTTCAAACCAATATGAGTTTGAGTAGCCTATTAGCATACTCCTTTCTTGTTGCATCTTATTAGGAAATAAAACTCCAAATTCCAAGGTGCCTTGCAAATACCTCATGATTCTTTTTGCATCTACCATGCGTTGTTTCCTTGGACCATCCATAAACCTGCTGATTAGTCCAACTCCATAACATATATCAAGTCTACTATTACAAAGATACCTTAGGGAACCAACAATTTGCTTGAAAAAAGTCACATCCACAACTTTTTCTTCACTCCCATATTTCTTTTGATGTAGTACCATTCCTTTTGAGGTGATTGTAAATTCCATACCAAGGAAGTAAGACAATTTTCCTAAGTTTCTCATTTCGAACTTAGCTTTCATCACCTTCTTAAATTCTTCAATCTCATTGGAGCTACTACTTGTAATCAATAAGTCATCAACATAAAGGCAGACTAGGAGCAAATTTGACCTCTCATGTTGAACCCTCACATAGACTCCATGTTCCACTATGCACCTTTGAAACTTGAGTTGAAGTAAGAATGAGTTGATTCTTTTATTCCAAGCCCGAGGGGCATGTTTAAGGCCATATATGGCATTCTTCAATTTATACACCATATCCTCTTTACCCTTAATTTCAAAACTAGGTGGCTGAGTAACATACACTTCTTCCTCTAGAGGTCCATTCAGAAATGAAAATTTAACATCAAGTTGTGTTAACTCATTGGCAAGTGTACCAAATGTTCAAGTAGTAAAGACTCGGAAGTCTGAGTGTCGATTTTCACAGGGACTTTTTTTTGTACTTGTGTTCGATAATTTCCAATTTATAAGAGAAAAGATGAGATAAAGTAAAAGAAAAGATGAGTTTAAAAGAAACAATAATAGATAAAAAGAGACAAAAGATATAAAAGGGATTTCAATGGGATGAGAATGTTAGGATCTAACATGCCTTATTTGCCTAAGATGTATTATTTGTTATTTTTCTCTATCAATTAGGTGAATTTATCTTACCCATATCTATTAGAATACTTGCCCCAGATGTCTCACGATGACAAGCCTATCTTACCCATCTATCTTCCAAATGTCTTTGCAAATAGTCAATAGATAAAATGCATGAAGTTTTAATTCTAGATGCTTGCTTTGATGCATGAGCATAATCTAATCACTCTATGTCTAGCAATGATTTTATTAAGATACTTATTCCTTTTAGTTCTATTAGAAATTACCCTCTGTCAAGCGACTAATTCCTAAAACAGATGCATGCAAGACCTTCCTTGTATTTCTATTAAGGATTACCCTCCGTCGAGTACTTAACCCCCAAAGATGATGCAAGGATGAATGATGCATGAAATTAAAAGTAAGAAAGGATAATAGGAAAGAAAACACTTGTTTGTATTGATAAATATGAAGTGTACAAAACATCTTTTGACTTTTTAGGCCTGTCAGACCCTAACTAAGGGTTTAGCCTCTCAAAGCCATAAGGGGCCTTACACTAGAAAAGGGTATAGGAAGTGATGGAAGAGAATGGATGGAAAAAGGGAATAAAAAATTATGAAAGAGAAGAAAGAATTCCCTAAGGAATAGTTCTCAGGCTTTAGGTGTATATTAGAGTGCTCTAAGACTCAGTGTGTCTTTTCTCCTTGGCTTGCTGAAGTGGACTTGGGCTTGACTCCCTTTCTATAGTTGTTGTAATGGACTTGGGCCTGATGCCAAAAAATCTTTCTTATTTATATTTATGATATTTTCTAGATTTTTTTTGCTTTTAATCCCTCCTTTTCATATCTGCAAGCCATAAATAAGAAAAATATCAATTCCTAATATTTAAGCCAAAAATAACTTCTAAATAAATATTTTTAAAGATATTTTCAATATATTTTTATTATAAAAAATAACTCATATTTAGCAGTTATCAAGTTGGAATAATGACCAACCTCTTACACATGCTAAGTTCATAACTAGACTCATGGTCTCGATCCTTGCCATTGGTGTAAACACTTTAGAATAGTCTACTCTTTTCCTTTACAGGAAGCCCTTTGCTACTAGCCTTGCTTTGCATTTGATTATTGACCCATTTGGATTCAATTTTAACTTTGTAAACCCATTTGACAATAATTGGATGCTTGTCAGGGGGTAAGTTAATCAACTCCCACGTCATTTTTGTCAATGGATCTCAATTCTTCCACCATAGATTCTTTCCAAGCTTGTTTCTTTATTGCTTCCTCAAGGTTCAATGTTTTAGTGTTAACAAATAAAGCAAAGTGTACAACATCACCTTCATCATTTATTGCACTGTCTGAGAACATTTCATGATCAACAAATCTTAATGGAAGATGACTATTCCTTTATGATCTTCGAGGCTAAAGTTGATTTTCAATTGTGCTGGTTTCAATGATAACTTCTTCATCTGTTTGATTTCTTGACTCATCCAATATTGATGAAGGAATCTATGGAAGGCTTTTGCTTTTATTCTTCTAATCCTAAGAGTCAGTTTTAGCTACAATAACATCTCTAGTGATAACAACTTCATGTTTCATTGGATCATACATCCTATATCCACCCGTAGGATGATGGCTAACTAGGATCATAGGCTTACTCTTATCATGTAACTTTCTTCTCCTTTGATCAAGTACATGACTAAAGCATAGTGATCTGAAAATCCTGAGATGACTTACTGTTGGTTTCCTCCAAGTCCTCTGGAACTAGCTCCTTTAGTCTCTTGGTTGGACACTTGTTTAACACATATACTGTAGTAGTGACTACTTCACCCCAAAAGGATGTGACAAGGCTTTCTCCTTCAACATGCTTCTTGCCATATCAAGCATAGTTTGATTCCTTTTCTTTGCCAACCCATTATGTTGAGGAGTATAGAAGGGAGTAATCTCATGTTGAATGCCATTTTCACACAAAATTCCTCAAACTCATTTAAGGTATACTCTCCTCCTCTGTCAGTTCTTAACACCTTCAAGGATTTTTCACTTTGTTTCTCAACCATCACTTTAAATCTTTGGAAGATTTTAAGTTCCTCACTCTTAGTTTTAATTAGATACAACCACATCATTCTACTGAATTCATCAATAAATGAGATGAAGTATCGTTTACCTCCTAGTGAAGACACCTTACACATACATCAAAATGCACCATCACTAGCACTTTTGTTGCTCTCATTGGTTGATTGCTCTTGAAGTAATTTCTAGGTTGTTTGGTAGCTAAGCACACTTTACTTATTTTTTCCTAGTACAATGATCAAAGGGAGTCCAACAACCATTTGCTTGGATCCAAGTTGATTCAAGCTTCTAAAATTCAGGTGTCCAAACCTTGAATGCCAAAGCCAACACTTTTCATTAGATTCAATTGTCTTCAAACACTAAGTTTTAGTAGCCTTCATGTTGATTTGAAAGGTCCTGTTTTTTGCTAAAGGAGCCTTTAGAATCAACCTATGAGAAGAATCAAACATTTCCATTGAGTTGTGTTTCATAATCACTAAAAAGCCTTTCTCAATTAGTTATTTGATACTCAATAAATTGAACTTCATTCCTAGTACATAGGGGTGTGCCAAAAAACCGGTTTGGATTGAATCGGATTGTAACCGAACCTAAACCAATTGATTTTTTCCTGAGCTAGTTCAAGAAAAAAAGAGTGCACTGTTTTACAAAACTAATTCGGTTAACTAAATTGTTTCTACAAAATCAGTTCAGTTAACTAAACTAGTTTTCACCTGTATATTTTTTTAAAAAAAAAATAGTTCAAAAACCAATTCGAAACTGATTTGGTTCTTAGAACCAGTTTAAAATTGGTTAAAAACCAGTTCAATATAGAACTAGTTTTTTAAAACCAGTTTGGTTTTGAACTAGTTTCCAAACTAGTTTGACTATTTGAATATAAAATCAATCTAGTTAAAACGATTTGAAACCAATTGTACTTGATTTTTTATCGAACTAGTTTTTGTACACCCTTATAGTACATGTAATACACTCTCTATAAGTGTTGATTTTCCATTCTTCCTTTTAAGCATACTATTACATACACCTTCTGCACTCAATGTTATATCATCTTCAAATTGAACTTTTCTTGCTCTTGTGGTATCAAAATCACTTAACCATTCTTTGTGGCTTGTCATATGGTTTGAACATCTAGTATCAAGGAACCAAGACTCAAACTGTGGAAGATCCTCATAGGTGGTTGCTATCAATAGAACTACATCAGAATCTGAATCTTCTTGGGCCGCACATGCTTCATCATTACTTTCTTTCTTTTGTTTTCCTTTACTATGCTAGCACTCATATGCAAAGTGAACCCATTGTTGACAATTAAAGAACCGCACTTTTCTTTTATCAAAGGATTTTGATGCTCCATTGGTTTTCATGTAATCTCCTCCTCTTTTGTTTGAGGATTTAGGTCTATGATCACCTTTTAAATTTGTTTGGTTTGAAAGCCAACCACTCTTGTTGGGTTTTGTCTTCCCTTTCTTCCATTTTTTCTTATCTCAAGCTTCTTTCTTAGTCACTTGAGCCTGTAGTGCTTGATCATCAGACCTTTTGAGACTTCTTTCATTCGTCCTCAATTCATTTGCCTCTAATGAGCCTTGTAACTCTTCAAGACTCATGTTCTCGTTGTCTTTGGATTCCTCAATTGATACCACAATTTCAAATCTGGGTTGCATTGTTTGCAAGATTTTTTCAATTATCTTTTGCTTAGGTGCTCTTTTTATACACATCCAGTCATTGTATTGGTGATGGTCTGAACTTTCATGAAAAATTCAACTACAGTTTCAAAGTCCTCCTTTTGTACCAACTCATATTGCCTTTGCAAGACCTAAAGCCTAACCTTCTTGACCTTTTCTCCACCACTGTGAGACTTCTCAAGAATTTCCCATGTTTGTTTTGCAGTAATAGCACCAACAATATTGTTGAAATTAGCCAAATCAACACATTGGTGTAGCATGAACAAAGCCTTGTCGTCCTTCTTCTTGTTCTCTTTTTGAATCGTCGTTGATGCATAAAAATAATGCTCACACAAGGGCAAGTGTACCCTAACAGTAGTAACAGTGGACTAAAAGTTTGGTTATCGAACCCTAGAGACCAATTGTATTCCTAAATGATCAAAATGATTAAACTAAATAGTTGAAATGATTAAAAAGAAGATTAAAACATTTTTGTGGCTTTTGGTTTTTAAAAGAAAACAAATAAACCATTGCAAAAGAGAGATTTAAGTGATAGTAAAATGACTTGGGATTATGATTCATTAGTACTAATTTTCCTTCAATCCCAATTCTAATGAAGTTCCTTCTACAATTAATTACTGATTCACAAAGTCAACGAAAACCTATGATCAAGGTCAAATGATGCTCTTTGCCTTAAATCAATGCTCCAATAATCATGGATATATCAATTTAAGTCACAGGATATAATCAATTATATGGATGATCAATTAAAGATCAATTAATCTATCAGAGATTATCCAAATAGTTTGATCATACAATTTGATATAAAATATTCTTTACTTAGGTTTACCAAACATTTGCAGATGATCACCATAATACATTTGACTAATCATAGGATTGATTAATTCCCAATTAAACAATAAGAAAAGGGTAGAAAATTAATTAATATAAAAACATTAAGGAGTTTCATTAAGAATAGAGAAAAGGATACAATTAAACAATTACATTATAACCCCAGACCAAGGTGACTAACCGCTTATGGTCAAAGCAATACTAGAAAGCCTATAAGAAATTAGCTTAGACATACCATAAGAGAAGAACAGTGATCACGATCTGCCCTCAGGGTGTTGCCTTCACCTTACAACGCTCAAGACCTTTAAAAGTGCTATCTAATTTGAAAATATAATAAAAAGTCTTGTTAAAAGAATTTAAAACCCTTATTTATAGCTTTCTAAGATAACATATTTGTCTGAGGTGCACTATGGTCGTGGGAAACTCCACCACGACCATAGTCGCAAACTTTTGATGTTGAAGCTTTAGGGCATGATAAATTGACTATGACAGTCATGATTTGACTAAAACCATAGTAAGCTGACTACAACCATCGTTGGAATACTGATGTTGTTTGCAAAGAGGCATTGTCATCTCACCATGATTGTTATGTTCACCACGGTCGTGTTGGATGCACTATGGTCGTGGTTAAGTGACACAGTCTTCAAATCTTTAGGTAAAAGTACCAATTTCCACCCTTTTCACTTAATTGAACGTCTATGCTTCTCCAAGACAAAACTAGCATCTAAACATGAGTTATGCCAAAAAAAATGCATGCAAATGACATAAAAACTCACACAAAATATCACCTCAAAAGTGGTTTGTCAACCCTAAGTGCATTTGAGGCTCTCTCACCTAGTTTTGGGTAGCCTTCCATCATAATTTCCAGATGAAAGCCAAATAGTGCCCTTATTTGAATTCGCCACCTATCCCAATTCTTGCCATCAAGAATTGGCCACTACGCAGGGAGATTTCCATTGGAATCCATCACAGTTGTTTCTCATAGATGAGAATCCCAAAGCTGCCCAAATACAGGGACCTATGACCAGGGGTAGGACCAAACAGTCAAAGGATACCCTCCAACAAATGGTAGCAACCATATTTGACAAAGCCCAAGTGGAGAAGGACAAAGGCTCAGAGGCACTCCCAAGAATCTTGATTGCTGAAGGCCCAAACTAATTTGAAGGTCCATATCCAATATTTTCTATTTGTAATTGTAATTAAATAAATTGGTGGTTGAATCCTATGCCTTTTCAGTTGCACCAATTCCAGTTAATTCAGTAATTTAATGCTACACTATATGTATTCAACTCATTTGAAGGAAGACGACTTTTGGGCATTTTTTCAGAAAATACCTTGTGTATTTGTGAGATCTTTTCTCTTGATTCCTTGTCAAACCAATTCCAGACTTATCAAGGTTGAACCCTTATGGGGTCTACCCCTGACTTATCTTCCATCTTTGGAAGTGGCGTCATCCGATTCCGTGACCTATATCAAGTGATCCTCCCCTAATAAGGATCACATCACTCATAGATTCATCTATTCACACACTAATTTCCCAGGTCCAAGAATGAATAAGCTTTGATACCGATTTGTTAAAACAAGTTGGACATATACTCTCACAAAAGGAATTATTATTATTTATGGTGTATAATAGTTTGCAACTAATTGCCATATTAACAAACTAACTAACTAACATACCCACTAACTGATATTTGAATTATAGTCAACAAATTCTACGCCTTGGGAGCACAACAATTGTTTCTTTTTCTTATTCCTCAATAATAATAGGATTATATCAATTTATATAACACTCAATACTGCACGTTCTAAATCCGCGCACAATATCATGTTCTAAATCCGCATACAATATCTTATCTTATCCACTATACAATATATTATTAATGTACAATATCTTATCCGCAAAAATATCTTATTTGTAATTGCGTCCCAACTCACGTCGTAAATTAACAACAAGTGGACTAGGGCTAATGGGCAGATGCTTCATCTCTATTGTGCTTCGCTCCACCCCTAGCTAGTTGTGACGAAACTGTGGTGTCGAAGAGGTTGACAAAGATACTGAGGAAGCAAAGGATTGAGAGAGTGTGGTGAGAAAGGTCGAGATGGGATCGAAAAGCATATTGTTGTGGAGAGAGAAAGCGAGCGAACTTAGGCTTAGTGCAGTGACATGTTGTTGTCGGTCATAGGTGACCCGAACCAAGTGCAATAGGAAGTGGAGGAGTTTCATTAGAGAACATAGGATCTGCCATTCATGCTTATTTGAATGCTAGTAGCACATGATTCTTTAAGAGGGATGCAACATGGAGTAAGTGGAAGAAGAGAAATATAAGTATCATGAAGAGGAGTCATAATTTTTGTTGTTGTGAGAATCAAAACGAAATTGACCTTAACCCGAATGAGTGAAAACTTAGTACACTCATAACAAGAAAAAATTGAATAAGCTTTTTATTTAGAAAAAAATATTTTTAGATCTAAATTTTTATTTATATAGTTAGTATTTTTATTTGTTCATTTAGGCATTGATATATTTGAATTGATTTTGATTATAATCAATTACAACAATAATCGATTATACATATAATCGATTATTGAAATAATTTAATTTTTGCAACGATTCCAAAACACTATATTTTATTTTAAAAGTGTTTTTTTAAATAAATTTAAACAGACCCATTAATTACAATCACATAACTAGATTAATTTAAACAAATCTACTATATATAAAAATAATGAAGATTTGATTCTATGGGATGATACATGTAACAATTTTATAGTCATTTTCTCCAAAATTATTAAATAGTGATGCAATCCTACCCCGCAAGGGCATTGGATAGAAAACTCCAAGTAGATTGGGCCAGAGATGCAAGAGAAGGCCCTAGGGTTCTTATGAGCCTTAGGGTAGATTTTGGGCCCATGGACTAAGTATGAGCCCACTTATCTTTGTAAATATTAGATTAAGGTTTCATTATTTTTGGGCCTTGTATTTAAGGCTCCATAATGTAGGTAGGGTACCCTAGAAATATATGATTTTTCAGCCCTTGTATTTTAGGGCACCTATACTAGTTTTTGTGTTAGGGGTAGTTTTGTAATTTCACATGCACTAAGTGGATGTTTGATGTGTGTGGTTGGAAATAAATTTAATTGAATTGGTAGAAGCCCAATCCAATTAAATTTTAGAGGGGAAGGTGAGCATTTGCTTACTACACCCCATTGTCACATCATATAGTCACACTTTGTGCATGTCCTTCATGCTTTTCATGCCTCATGACACCTAAGCACACTTAGTGGAGAATCTTGGAATTGATCTTGGTTTAGTGGGATGAACCATAACTAAAATTCACTAATCATAATTAGTGAAATTTTGGCTCCAAAGTTTGGCTCCACAAATTCAATTTCAAATTTAAGTGAAATTTGAATTTCCCTCCAATTTTGTGTGACACTTAGGCTATAAATAGAGGTCATGTGTGTGCATTTTTTTCAACTTTGATCATTTGAATATTAAACTTCAGATTTCAAAGCTCATTTGGAGCACAAAATTTCGTGCTCTTCTCTCCCTCTCCCTTCATTCATCTCCTTCTTCCTCCAAGCTCTTATCCATGGCCTCCTATGGTGGTGAGCTTCTTCTAAACTCATCTTCTCCTTGAAGTGGCGTCTCCTCTCTCTCTTCCTTCTCCATTCCGCTGCCATTCATATTCCAAGAAGCAAAGGAATCCATTGATGAAGAAGATCCTAGGCCTACAAGCTCCAATGGAGCTTGCATCATGTGGTATCAGAGCATCTTCATCTAGGTGATGTTCTTTTGCTTCCTCTATCTTTTTGTTCGGTGAATTCTCTTTAATTCCTTGTTCTTCATCTTATTCTCCATGTATATCCTCCATTGTGTTGTGGTTTGGTGCTGTTTAGAATAGATTAAAAAAAAATAAACCGATTAAATCTTAGATCTACACTTGTTCTTGCATTTCTATGGTTCAAATTTTGTAGATCGACTCTTGAATCTTGTTTTTGTGTTGATTTTAGGTTCTATCATTTTTCATTCATAATATTCTTGTGCTTAACCTTAGATCTAAATTTTCTTCCAAAATATTGATTAGAAAAAAACACAAAAATCTAAGTGTAAATCACTTAATCCATGTTGTCTTAGAGTCATGTTTAGTCATAGTAATTGTCACATTATGTTCTAAGTTTGTGTTAAATTTTTATTTTGTTGATTGAATTCTAGATACATTTGTTCATGTATTCTTGTCATTCTTAGCCTATCTTTTGAATTTTGAGTCTAATTCATGCATGTTATTTAGTTCATAACATGTTCTAAATCAATTCCTAGAAGTAGTCTTGTTCTTGAACTTTTTTTTTGTTTTCTAAGTTTCCTACATGATGCCTATGATGAAGTTGAGTTGGTGCTGAGTTGTGGCTGGATTTGTGAATCAAATAAGTCTTAAGCTCTCTTGATTCAAGATAATTGAGCATAAGCAAACACAAATTTTAACTATCCAAGCCTTAAGCAACATAAACACTACTCTTGATTTCTAGGTTGAAATCGCTGGTGCTGGCAGCTTGAACATACAAAATTGTATAAATTACTGGGAATTGGTCACTACGAGTTTTGAGCTGAAATTTTTACTGAATTTTCTAGACATCTGGAAAACAAATATAAAAAAAGAACCAAGCGATTTGGATTAAAGGAAAAAATAAGAAAAATCGCACAAGTTGGCAGAAAAATCAATGTCCAAGAAAAAAAAGGTGAAAGGAAAGTGTGCTTGTTGTTTTGGCTCAAAAATTTGTTCTATAATTGGTGCCTATTTTATACCAATCCTAGTTCTGAAATTTAAATTGAAAATTATTGTGAAAACAAGTGTCAAAACTAGAGGTTTCTTGAGTCTTTTTTTTTTTAGTTTTTCTACTCTACTCTAGAGCCATTCTAGGTTTCTCTTTGAGTCCTAGCTTGCTTTTTTGTGCTTTTCATTGCTTTAATTGTTGAATAATCCTTGAAAATTTGTCTTGTTAAAACTCTATTGGTTTAGCTTTCATTTCATTTTTTTTCTGTCTTTGGTTATTGCTTGTCTCTTTGTGTCCTTGTTTGTGAGTTGCCATATAGGGAATTGGAAAGGAGGATTGGTGCCTTATCTTGAAGAATTTGAGTCAAGAAGAAAGGGGCCAACCACCTTAAGAGCTATTGGACTAAGAAGCACTTCAAATTGAGTGAAACACTAAAGAGAGAATAGCCACCACAATTGAGGACTTTTTTTTTCTTTGTAATTTTGTAATTGGCAATTTGCTTTGCTTTCAAATTTTGTAACAAAAAGGCCTTTCATTGGAAGTAAGTTGGGAGCCTCCGCTAGGTCACCCTACTTCCATTTGTGTGTAATAATTTTAGGCAATTTTCCCTTAGGATATTGAGTGCTTTGTTGGGAACCTTAAATGAGGTCATCCAAACACTCTTAGGATTCGCCTAGTTTGCTTTTCTTGCTTACTTTCATAGCTTATTTCTTTTACCCTCCATTGTCAAACCGCCTAGGTAGCTTGCCTTTTACCAATTAATTTTTACCTTATCTTTCACACCTCTTTTAGTGTTTATTTTGGCTAGTTTCAACCATAGTTTCTTTTACCTTTTTTTTCAAACCCCCAACAAAAAAGAACCATAACTTAGGAACCAACATGAGTCTTCATTCTTCATCTAGTGTTAATGGTGAGGGTTCTACTCCTAAGGACCCCTTGTATAAGATATTAGATGAGTTGAGATCCCTTAAGTTGTGGAAAGAAAAACAAGAGAGAAAAGAAAAAGGTAAAAAAAGAGTGGAAGAAATAAGTCAAGATGAAAGAGAGAAAATAAGAGAGGAAGAAAGAAGAAAAATAATGAAAAAAATGAAAAGAGAAAAACATGCCTCCTATAGTAGTCATAACTCTTGCAAGAGCCTAAGTGAAGAACTTCGTGACTATTATGAAGGAAGGCATAGGTCACATCTTAGACCTCACTCCCATAGGAGAGAAAATGAAAGAAAGCCTCAAGAGGTTAACATTAAACTCCCATATTTCCATGGGAAGGACAATGAAGAGACTTACTTAGATTGGGAAATAAGGGTAGAGCAAAAACTTAAAAGAAAGCCTACTTTAAAATCTTATGGCTATCATTCTTATCCAAAGAAAGACCAAGGTCTAGGCATGTTAGGGGCAGCACCTTCTAAGCCCAATGATGATAAGGGGAAGACAATAGAAAAGCAACCCCCTAAGACTAGTATGCAAGAAAAGACTAGCTCCATAAAGTGCTTTAAATGTCTTGGAAGAGGACACATTACTTCTCAATGCTCCACCAAGAAAACCATGATTATGAGGAGCCAAGACATTTATAGTAGCCAAGATGAGGCTACTACTTCACCTTCCTCTAGTGAAAGTGAAGAAGCAAAAGGGGAAGAATCTAGTGAAGAAATCTACCCCCAAGAAGAAGGAAAACCTTTAATGGTTAAGGAGGAGTGTAAGGAGGTAAGTGTCTCCTCCAAGAGGTTAGCTAAGAAGGAAAGACATTTTGAAATAAAGACAAATATTAAAGAAATTTCCCTTCTTAGACAACCTCCACATTTTCTCCTTTGTAAAAAGACACTTGTTAGCATTGCCACATCTCTTAGGCTTGAGTTTATTCCTCAAGTAAAGGAGTTGTTGGATGAGGGTTTGGTTCGCAAGAGATTAAATCCTTGTGCTTTGTTGGTGCCCAAAATAGGTATTATTAGGCACCAAATCCCTAAAATAGGTGGTGTGATGAATGCTTTGGGTGGTGCAACACTCTTTTGTAAAATCACTCGTGCACCCAACATCTTCATGATTTGTGTACATAGGGACTCATTAGGTAGGTTTGTTCTTATTTTTAGTTTCAATACAAACTTAGGCACTCATATGGGACACCTTAGGTTTGTCATACTTTTTGGTATGAATAATCAACATGAAAATACAGAAAAAGGTATGTTCTATTGCTTTACTTTTCTTAATTTTTTAAATTGTGATCAAGGGGTTCCTATGAACCCTAAGAGAATAAAGGTCTTTCCTGAGTGGCCCGCTCCACCAAGTGTAAGAAAAATTTGGGGCTTCCAAGACTTAACAAACTTTTACAAAAGGTTTGCCCCATATTTTTCTATACTTGTAGCACCACTCATTGAGTTGGTGAGGAACCATGTTCCTTCATGGGAAGATGCCCAGGAAATGAGTTTTCAGACCTTACCTTACTTCAACATACTAAACATCACTAATACATATGTTTTTGTTATTTTTACTGGTGTTGAGGGAAAAAGCCCAGAGTTTCAAGAACCTCGGGATTTGAGGTCAAATCCTTTTCAAGGGGGAGGGAATGATGTAATCCTACCCCGCAAGGGCATTGGATAGAAAACTCCAAGTAGATTGGGCCAGAGATGCAAGAGAAGGCCCTAGGGTTCTTATGAGCCTTAGGGTAGATTTTGGGCCCATGGGCTAAGTACGAGCCCACTTATCTTTGTAAATATTAGATTAAGGTTTCATTATTTTTGGGCCTTGTATTTAAGGCTCCATAATGTAGGTAGGGTACCCTAGAAATATAGGATTTTTCAGCCCTTGTATTTTAGGGCACCTATACTAGTTTTTGTGTTATGGGTAGTTTTGTAATTTCACATGCACTAAGTGGATGTTTGATGTGTGTGGTTGAAAATAAATTTAATTGAATTGGTAGAAGCCCAATCCAATTAAATTTTAGAGGGGGAGGTGAGTATTTGCTTACTACACCCCATTGTCACATCATATAGTCACACTTTGTGCATGTCCTTCATGCTTTTCATGCCTCATGACACCTAAGCACACTTAGTGGAGAATCTTGGAATTGATCTTGGTTTAGTGGGCTGAACCATAACTAAAATTCACTAATCATAATTAGTTAAATTTTGGCTCCAAAGTTTGGCTCCACAAATTCAATTTCAAATTTAAGTGAAATTTGAATTTCCCTCCAATTTTGTGTGACACTTAGGCTATAAATAGAGGTCATGTGTGTGCATTTTTTTCAACTTTGATCATTTGAATATTAAACTTCAGATTTCAAAGCTCATTTGGAGCACAAAATTTCGTGCTCTTCTCTCCCTCTCCCTTCATTCATCTCCTTCTTCCTCCAAGCTCTTATCCATGGCCTCCTATGGTGGTGAACTTCTTCTAAACTCATCTTCTCCTTGAAGTGGCGTCTCCTCTCTCTCTTCCTTCTCCATTCCGCTGCCATTCATATTCCAAGAAGCAAAGGAATCCATTGATGAAGAAGATCCTAGGCCTACAAGCTCCAATGGAGCTTGCATCAAATAGAATGATTCAATTCAATCAATTTATTTTATTGATTTCTATTTCATTAATTGATGATGATATTATTAAGTGATATATTTTTCTATTTGAAAATAATTATAATTTAATGACCTATGAGATTAAAAAAATTAATAATTAAAAATAATTCAAGACTAAATTGGTTCATTACATTTTAAATTGATTATAAAAATTTTATATTATATGATATAATTTATTTTATAATTATGCTAATTTTTTTATTAATTATCATAATTTTCTATAATTTAGATGTATAATTAATTTACGGATTATATATTCTTCTTTTTGTGACATTTTATGGGCTGCCTATACATTCTATATTATTTATCAATATTTAATATAAACCACATGATTAACTTTTCTCCTTGAAAAATAATTTTGATTGAAAGAAATTTTAGATTCGAGACAAATTTTCATTCAGAAAGCAAATTGCATACCTGCTTCCATACTTCAGGTCCGTGAGTAGGTATGTCCGCTCATGCACGCATAACATGAACAAATGGAGCATCTCATATATGAGATTAATAATCACTTCATGCATATTCTTTCAGCTTTTCAATGTATTTCATTGAAAAGTTATGGATAATTAATCGATGCATTCTTTGAAATTGAATGTTGATAAATTACATCAATCAATGTTGAGTGTCTATATGGTCATTTCATCTGCCAGAAGGGAATATGATGCTACAGGGAACATTTTATGATTAATACTTGAATATAGAATATAGATACTGAAACCTAAGTATATACTATATTAGTAGGCTTTCATAATAAAATAAATCAAATTTCTCTAAAAAAAATAATAAAAAATACACACTAGATTGTGTATGTAAGAAATAGCGAATTTCATTATCACCAAAATAGTACCAATGACTCGATCACGAGTTCCAAAATCAGGTTTTTTTTCACATGGAATAAAATTTTATCTAATTTTTTTAATTGGGATATCTTTTAAACAATTATCCAAAAAAAAAGTTAAGTCGTACCAGACGTTTTGAGAATTAGAAATCATAATATTTGTTATGACTTCTTATTTTTTTAATTAAAGTCGTAAAATTATTTACAACTTCACGAAAGTTTTGTTTTTTATGAATTTAAAGTTTAAAGAAATTATATATTTTTTGTTTTACGACTTTAAAGTCATAAAACCTTTGTTTTAAGATTTATGACTCTGAAGTTCTAAACATCTTTTTTTTTAATTTATACTTTTTTATGTTTTTTTATTTAAAAAATTATTTAAATGTATAATAAATAATATTAAGTTGACTTATTTATTAGTATATTTTTTATGATTTTATTTGATATGTTATTAATTTATTTTAATGTTTTATTTTTTAAAACATGTTATATATTTTTAATATTGTTTTATTTAAATTTTTTTCAATTTAAAGTTTAGATAGTCTATTAATAAAAATTAAAAACAACATAATTAATATATTAATATAAAACGCACAATACAAATGAAAAGAAAAAACATAAAAAGTACAAGTTATGTTAGTCACGTACGTATGGATCGTTAGTATGATTATGTCTTCCACTTCTACATAATGAGTATTTCTAAAATAAAATAACTTGTAATCGTATTAACTGAGGGACATAAAAAGTACAAGTTATTTTAGTTATGTATTTGTTTTTAAGTTAACATTTTTAATTAAAAGTGAATGATATAATCATACTAACCCTCCATACAAACAAATACACTCAAATAACTTGTATTTTTTATGTTTTTCTTTCATTTGTATTGTGCGTTTTATATTAATGTATTAATTATGTTGTTTTTAATTTTTATTAATAGATTATTTAAACTTTAAATAAAAAATATTTAAATAAAACAATATAAAAAATATATAATATGTTTTAAATAATAAAACATTAAAATAAATTAACAATATATCAAATAGAATCATAAAAAATATACTAATAAATAAGTCAAATTAATATTATTTATTATACATTTAAATAATTTTAAAAAAAAATAAATAAAAAAATGAAAAAAACACCAAAAAATTGTATTTTTTTTTTCAAAAAAAGAGATTTACCACTTCAAAGTTGTAAACCTTAAAAAAAATAAAAAAAGTTTTACGACTTTGAGTCGTAGAACCAAAAAAATAAATTCTTTACGACTTCAAAGTCGTAAAAAAAACTTTTAACAGAAATCGTAAATAATTTTACGACTGCAGTTAAAAAAAAAAAGAAGTCATAACAAGTGTTACGACTTCTAACTCAAGTCTCTTATGACTTATCTCCCGTTGGATAATTTTGTAAAAGATACTCCCGATTAGAAAATTGGATAAAATTTTACTCCCACATAATAAAAAAAGAGCCCCAAAATCATTATCACCAGAAAATACTTAAATGTATCCTTCCATATCATTTTTAGAAACATTCAAATACACATTAGTAACAATAATAACTAAATAGCTATAACACTCAATATATTTCAAACACAAGATATTTCTCTATCAACATAGTTGGGTTTAGCGAACAAAATTTTTTTAAAATTTTTTTATCGATAATTAATTTTATTAATTTTTGTTAGCATATATTTAAATTTATCATCTATTTCTCTCTCTTTTCACTCTTTATCATCAAATTAATCTTATATCTCTTTTAACAAAAAAATTAGTCTCATATAATATCATAAACTAAGGTTAAAAAACTATGGAGACAAATTTTCACTTTTAATATCTAATTGTACCTCAAACAAAATGTAATCTATAAAAGAAAATACTTACAGGAAAAAAAGACACAAGTAAATCAAGAAACATTAAAATCCATTGGTCACCTACAACAAAACCAAGCAACACAACAAAATTCATGCTAAACAAACACTTTTGAAGATTAACTTAATTTTATGTTCTCCCTAGGAGTTTTTGACACCTTAAGCAAATGTATAACATGGTCATTTAAGGTTTATCAAAAGTAGACAATCACAAACACTATGACAAACGAGTAAAACAATATGATTTATTGAGCTCATGAATGTATTAGGAGCATTAGTAACAAAGGATATAATATAACTAACAATTCATACAATCCAAACTTAGTTTTAAATGTTATTAATTTTCTATTCATCTCCCTCTTTCCATATGAATTTAATGATAATCATTCTTAAGATTAATGTTAGAACACCGAGTAGAATCCTGATACTCAAATAATATGTCATCTAATCTAAAAATAGATAAGGATACTTAATAAGTATTTTACATAAGACTTTACAATCAATGCACGTCCACCATAAAGATAATTTTGTCCTCTCAATATGATTAGAGGTTCAATTTCCATATTCATATATAGAAAAGTATTTATTAAAAATATTAATTCCTTTTGATCTTAATATTTTAAGAAATTAGTATATGATTCCTAACTAAAAAAATATCTTAGTTTGCCCAAAAAACAACTCCAAGAAAACAAAACATAAATTCAAACTTTTTCTTACAAAGCTTTTTTCTCATGAGTTCCTCGACTTGACATCAAACCTCTAGTATAACTTAGAATCTCTCTAATCTCATCTTGATTGACTCTACAAGCTGCTCTAGGTATAGATAGAAATCCTCATAAAATTAATTCTCTGTTCGATACCTCTGAAAGGAGAGTCCAAACAAATACATGAAAATAAATCTTGAAACTTCTACAACATTACATACATCCATACCTCATCAAAACTTTCCAGTTCCACACAAGTGTATTGTAATATTAATATTGATATCCTCTAAAAAGTTTAGAATAACCAAAATAATTTTTCCCAAAAAAAAACTTACAAATCAAGAATTATTTAAACTTTTTTCTCTCTCTCTCCCCAAAACACCCACAAAAGCGACTTTTTTTTTTTTACCAAATGGGAATATATTTTTTTACTCATTTTTCATATTTCAAATTATTGTTGAAAATAAGATTAAGGTATTATAATGTTTGAGTTAGAAGTCGTAATATTTATTAAAACTCATTATTTTTTTACTACTTTAATTTAATTTTTTTATTTACGAATTTAATTTAATATTTTTATTTATAACTTTAAAAGTGTATATATTTTTTTTATCTTATGACTCAATTGTAACACCTCTTAATACTTATCTTATTTATAGTAATAATTTGAAATCAACTCCCAAATAGGCATGATAATTCTCCCCCCAACTTGGGGATCCTCGTGGGGACTGCCTCATTCGGGGTCCTGTGGTCGGGGAAAAATTCCTCGCGGGAATGGGAATGAGGATGAACCCCCCGCAACTAATTCAGGGACGAGACTATGCTTCCCGCCCGGCAGGGTCCCTGTATCCTATCCTCGCATATATAGAATTTTCCTTATATACCCTCACAACTTATAATATGTATAACATAAATATAAGGATTAATATAGTATTTTACTAGTAAAAAAAATTCATGATAAAATTATCATATATATAAGTAATATCTCACAAGTCACAAAGATACAAATATTACTCAAACTCTAAAACGCCGCATCAAACATTCAGACTTCGTTTCTTGACTTCCTTCTTCACCTTTGTTCATTCTTCACTGCTTCACCTTCGTTCCTTCACTCCTTCACCATTCGTTTCACACTGTCTTCACCCTCTTCACTTCTTCACCGTTTGTTTCACCATTCCTTTTTCACTGTTCGTTTCAGTTGTGAACTCGTGGAAGCTTTCGTTAATGTAGACTTGATTCAGTATGAAGATGTTAATTTATTGTATGAAGATTTGTAATGTTATGCTAGTTTTATTGTGTAATAATGTAACATTAATGTGTAATTAGATATTTCTTGAATGCTTTTATGTTTGTGTGATTTTATTATTATTATTATTGATAAAAAAATTATATATTTTTTTTTATAATTTTTAACATTTTTTTAATGAACGAACTCCCACGAAAAATCGAGAAACGAAAACGAAACAAAAAATATCCCACCATGGAGAGGGGGACGGGTAACGGAAGAGTATTCCCCGCTCCCGCCTGCGCGGGTGCCATGCTTACTCCCAAATAAAAAATGGGTAAAAAATATACCCCATGTCAAAAAAGCCCACAAAAGCAACAATATATTCCATAATTGAAAACTACCCTCTGCATAACAATCCCCGCGCTCGTCCTTACGTTTCCCCCCTTTCATTTCTCTGAGTCCGATTCTCCATTTCTCCTCTTATTCTCACTCCCCTACGTGTTTCTGGTAACAACATCAACACTCCTTCACTTTCAACTCTCTCTACAACTTCCACTAGGGTAAACACACCTCATAGCACTTTCCACAATGAAGCCAGAGTTGTACGAAATCTCCGACGACGAATGGGAGAACCACTCCTTCAAACCCTCGCGGGTTCTGAAGCGACCTCGCACTTCGTCTCCTCCTTCTCCGCCACCCGTCGAATCCTTCGCTTACACCTCCACCTCCAAGGTCGACGTTTCAAGCGAAAACGACGATGACAGCGATTGCGTCGAAATCGCGCCGGAAGCCGCCAATTTCCGCCAGAATCTCGATGACCTCGAGGACGCTGATGTGGACGACGAACCGGTACCGGCGTCCCGCGGCCGGAGGTTCATAATCGACGAGGAGGAGGAGGAAGACGGCGAGGAGGAGAACGGGGGAAGGGACGGACACGTGGCGGAATTGTATGATGTTGAGTCGAGCGAGGAGGAGGTGGTGGAAGAGGAAGTTGAGGAATTGAATGAGAACGACGTTGTTGGAAGGGCTTTGCACAAGTGCGCGCGAATCTCCGCGGAGTTGAAGGGCGAACTCTTCGGTTCCTCCGGGACCGCGTGCGAGAGGTATTCCGAGGTGGAATCTTCGTCAGTGAGGATCGTGACTCAGGTTAAATGACGATTCGTTTTTTTTATTTTTTTTTGCTGACTAGGTAGAAACTTGAAATTTTGTGTTCGTTTGAGGTAAAACTACATGTCGTTGATGAGTGTAGGAGGATGTTGATGTTGCGCGCGGGTCGGAGGAGGATTCAGGTTTTAAGCCTCTGCTCAAGCCGTATCAGTTGGTTGGCGTCAATTTTTTGCTCCTACTGTATCGGAAGGGGATTGGAGGAGGTAAATATTAGGGTTTTTGAAGGTTTTTGTGATATGCTGGGTTTAGGTTTCACGGAATTGATTTGGTGTGTTTAGCTTTATTGGTTTTCTTTTTTAAAAATTGAATATTTCTGGTTGTAATTATGCGATAAATTTGTGTATAGGAGATTAGGAGGTAATATGTTAGGGTTTTTGAAGGGTTTTTATGTTGTGCCGAGTTTAATTTGTGTACTGGTGCTTGCGTGTGGCTGTGTTGTGGACTATGTAGGTAATGTCCTTCAGAAAATACTAGAGTGGTTAGTGGATTTCTGAATCTCGTGATGTTTTTTGTTCCTGGCCATGCATTCTTTGTTGCAGAATAGTATATTTGCTTGGTATTTGGTGTTTGCAGCTGCTGAATTTGTGCTTATTGAAACATTATAATGGAATGCCATTGCTATATATGTTTCCTGATGAGCCTAACATTTTTAGAGCTTAATTGGTTTTCTTTGTTTTATATTTTAAATTTGAATATCTCTGCTTGTAATTATGCAATAATTTTGTGCATATTGTCATGAATCAAGTGATTGATATTTGATGTCATGTGTCGCAGCCATATTGGCAGATGAAATGGGTCTTGGCAAAACAGTTCAGGTATGTATCCTGTTTTTTATTATTTTAATATGTTTCTAATTTTGTTTAGATCCCTAATTCTTTACTTTTTCAATTAAAATATGCCATATGTTGTCTTCCAGGCCATCACATATTTAACTTTGTTGAAACACTTGCACAATGATTCTGGTCCACATCTTATAGTATGTCCTGCTTCTGTTCTGGAAAACTGGGAACGGGAATTAAAAAGGTGGTGTCCATCCTTCTCTGTTCTTCAATACCATGGGGCTGGACGGGCAGCATACTGCAAGGAGTTGAACTCCCTGTCCAAGGCAGGATTGCCTCCTCCATTTAATGTTCTTCTTGTGTGTTATTCACTTTTTGAACGACACAGGTTCATTTCTATATACTTAAGTGCTATTTATATTTATTGTTGTCAAATGATAATTAAATTTTAATAATTTTTATTCTTGCTAGTGCACAGCAGAAAGATGATCGCAAAATCCTGAAGCGGTGGAGGTGGAGCTGTGTGCTGATGGATGAGGCACATGCTTTGAAGGACAAAAATAGCTTTAGGTGGAAAAATCTAATGTCTGTTGCAAGAAATGCGAACCAACGCTTGATGCTGACAGGGACACCACTTCAGAATGATCTACATGTATGTATTGCTTATAGACTATATTATAGAGTGAATTTCTTTGCTGCAGTGTCGCTGTTTTTTCATTTACTTGTTTGTTGTTGCTGAATTAAGCAAGCTTTTGCTACATTACTGGAATAATCTCTTCTTTTAAAAAAAATCGTATGTTGTGGCTGGACAAATATTACAAAGACAAGTTTATATACTAAAGCATATTTGGAAACTGTTCATTGCTAAAGCATGGTTCAAATTCTTTCCTTTCTGTTTAATATCTGATGTGTCAAACATATTTAATGCTTTAAGTTATCCACTGAATGTTACTGTAAGCTGAATGTTTAATCTTGTAAATTGTTTGATATGTCCTCTGTATAATTGGAAATATTCTTGTTTCTTTCCAATTCTCAACTGGCTTCTATTTTTGATTGAATACAATGGGGTGGATGGGATTATAGGCAGAACAAAAGCTAAAGGAGTAAACTACATTTAGGAAGAAGAGATGGATGGATAGACATCAGATATCTTGAGTGTTTTTTTTAATATATATTTTAAGACAGGTGAGTAGGATTATTAAGGGTTTGAGTCTTCGTCTTCGAGAGTGGCTTTTAAGAGGTGGATATTTGTAATTACATTTTGCAGATGGCACCTTTTCTTTTTGACAGCAAAGTGGTATATCTATTGCATTTCTTTCCTGTAGATTTAGGAGTTCTCTTGTTCAAATGTATACCTCTTTAAAGGTCACTTATTTGGATTTTCCACCTGGCTGCTTTGCTCTCTAGATCCAAAGGCTTCTTGTTTGGTTGGAAAGTGGAAACCCACAATTTTTTGGATTCAATGGAATGAAATAATCTTTAAAGGTGGGTTTACTTGAGAGTATTTAATTTCAATAGCTCATATTCACCATTTTACCAGCATTCTCCTCTATTTCATTTGTTCATCTTAAGATTAGTGATGGTTGTGAGGGACTTTCTTTACTCATGTTATTAGTTATTAATATTTATTGATATGAGGACCATCTAGTCAGTTGAGGAGTTTGTTAGAAGGAGTGAACTTTATTATAAGGAACATCTAGTTTGTTATTTTATATGGGTGCTGTTGCAATTTTCAAACGGAAAACTTAAAATTAGAGAGCTTTAAGTTGCATATTTTGTATTTTATGCTGGAATAGTTACGGTGATTCTAATAGGAAGTTTAATTTCTTTACAGAATTATGTGCAGTAAGTCCTTACAGAAGAGGTTTACCTCTATAATTCCTTTGAAACAGGAGCATAGAAAGAATACGCAATAGTTTAATCCCACTAGGTGAGGCTGGCTTCATGGATTATACAATGTCTTTGTTAAAAGCCAAATTCTCAATGATATTATTCACCATGAGATCCTTTTTGATAATCTTCCCCAAAGTCTCTTTTGGTCTCCCCTTCCCCTTTTCACAGGGCTTAACCCCATTTGATTTACCCTACCACTGCTTCCTGTGGCCTTCTTTTTATGTGTCCAAATCAACTTAATCAATTTTTTGTTATATTTCCTTCAATATTTTCCACACCAATATCTCTTCATATACAATCATTCCGCATTCTGTCCTTTCTTGTGGCCACACCCATTTTAACATGCTTATTTTTTCTACTTCCACTTTTTTTCTCTTGTCTGCTTAAAGTCCAATATTCATTACCATAGAGTATAGCTAGTTGTATAGCAATATGATAAAACTCTTCTTTGAGCTTGATAGGTACTTTGAGGTTACAAATAACTCCTGATACCACCTAGCTTTTATCTGGGTGACATTTTTCATTAATTTCCGCATCATTTTGCAATATTGGTCCCTCATTATTTATAATCTTTGTTATGACCTCTTAAGTTTTTACCTTCCAAGTCATTTTCCTTGTTTCTTGCTAAATTTGCAATACATACATACTTTGTCTTTATCCTTCTCAAGTGAAAATCCTTTGATTCCTACGTCTATCTCCAAAGCTCTAGGTTAGAGTTAATCTTTTCCCCTGGTTCAATAAAAAATGGTAGGGGTACCAAGGACACTTAGAGGGATCTGGTTTCTCTCTGTCCAAAGGCTCCAAATCTTCATTCAATCTCAAAGCCTGTGTTTAGGACTTTAGGAACTCTTAAATTATGGGAAATAACTTTGTTTTTTTCAATAGTTCTTTCAAAACCCCATTGCCAAAAATAAGCTAATCCAAACATGCTGTAAATGTGTTAACCCTTCTCTTTTGCTTTTTATTTTTTAATCATGTTCTTGAACTGAATTTACACTGCGCATCTTCCTCATGTCTCCCTGCTACCTGAGATTCATTTATATCCTTCAGTGAATATTCCCTTTAGCTTTCATACTGTCTCGTGGTTGTCAGTAGCCTTACTCCTCTGCATGCCTAACACTGCTGCTTGCCTAACAGTTCATTCATTAACATGATAATTTTATGAAATGAGAATAAGAAATTTATGTCAACAAAAGCTGTTGTGTGCTTGTTGATTATTGCAGTAGCCAGTGAATGTAGATTGTTGGTCTCAGCCAATTGATCAACATATTTGTATGATGATCAAAGGTTGGGAAATGGTCAGTCCTGATTTTCACATTGTTCCTTTTGAAAGTATACATGCAAATATACGACTTGCAATACTGAGGTTAGAAGTGTCTAATAGGCTTATGTATACAGTTACAATCAGGGCAGAGAAAAGGAAAATACCCTTTGTTATTATGTGTGTCAATAATGTACTTGAATCTTGAACAAAATTTCTATGACTCTTGTCTCCACCTGTTGATTTTTCTAGCATTAATATAAATGTAGTTGCTGATGACTTTGCTATAAATTTGTTGCAGGAGTTATGGTCATTGTTGGAGTTTATGCTGCCTGATATTTTTGCTACTGAAGATGTTGACCTAAAAAAGTTACTAAATGCAGAAGATGGAGATTTAATTGGTCGTATGAAGTCCATCTTAGGGCCATTTATTTTGCGGCGACTGAAATCTGATGTGATGCAACAACTTGTTCCAAAAATACAGCAGGTATGTCTGTCACTTTTGGTGCCTATTTGATTGTTTGTTATACTCTTCATCTTCAACATGCCCTTATTTCTATATCTAGTAGGCTAATTTTTGTTACTGTAGGTTGAATATGTTATAATGGAAAAGCAGCAGGAAACTGCTTACAAGGAAGCCATTGAAGAGTATCGTGCTGTTTCACAAGCTCGGATGGAAAAATGTTCCAATCTTAATTCAAAGAGTGTTCTTGAAGTTCTTCCTCGACGACAGATAAACAACTATTTTGTTCAGTTCCGCAAGGTTCTTGATTCATGTTTTGACTTAAAAATCCAGCTATTTTTTATTTTTTATTTTGGGATTTATACAACTCTCTTTTATTTGGTTTCAAATTTCTTTTGTTATTCAGATAGCAAACCATCCCTTGTTAATAAGGCGAATCTACAATGATGAGGATGTCATTCGCTTTGCTAGAAAGCTACATCCGATAGGTGCTTTTGGTTTTGAATGTACTTTGGACAGAGTTATAGAGGAGCTTAAAAATTACAATGACTTCTGTATTCACCGGGTAAATCTTCTACTCAGAACAATGCAGTTAGTTGGTTTTGAATGTACTTTGGACAGAGTTATCGAGCGTTTTTGTGAAAACACACATTTTGCCAACTCTTTTCTTCACTTACAAGATTAATTTTGGGGAATTTTTAATTTTACTGCATTAGAACCTCTTTAGCATTAGTTTTTCTTTTGAAATTCAGCAACCAGCACACTTGTTTATGCATTGAATATTTAGTTTATGCCTAAGTGGCTTAAATTTATTTAGGATTAGTTGCTGTACTTTTTGTAGCATTTGGTAGATATGTTAGAACAGTATGAGACATGACATGAGTTCTGTTCTATATTTGGTGCGTTCAATTAATAAAATAAAAGTGGTACATTTTGGTTCCACTGAAAGGGTGGAGCTAAAGGAAGCTTAGTGGAGTAGACTATTTCATTCTGTTGTGTTCACTTGTCAAATGACATGTGCCTTGGCTCTGTTGTATTGACTTATTAGTTATGCCTTAGATCAATGATGATTGTGTAAAGCTATGACTTTGATTATTAATGATGAAAATGTGTTAGATTTAGTATATGTGAGAAAATTTAGAGTGTTTCAAAGAGAATTGTGTTGTATTCAAGCAATCTGATTACAGATTAGTAACACTTAAGTCTTTATAGACAGAACAGAAAACTGTTCTATAACAACAAAATACATGACAGTTACAAGTGTAGCTAACTTGTACACCTGGAAACAGATTGAGCATCAACGGCCTTACAATGCAACATGACAAGCTAACAAAGAGCCAAGTGTATGTGTGTTGAGTTAGTCATTGACATTACATGGAAGTACAAGAATGGTTATATTCCAACCAATTGCTTTCTATTGAGCTTGGACTTTTACACGAGTCAACCCTTCTTTTGGCAACTCTAATAATGTTTTTGGCACAACAAACAAGGAAAACATAAAGGTCCAATTCTTCAAGTAGCTACTGAAAATATGCAACAACAACCATGCCTAAACTATCTGATTGGGTCAGAAAAATATATCAAACAGGGGCATTAGCCTATGCCAGAAACTAAAATCTTAACAAAATCATTTGGATTATTTTTTTAATGATTTCTGCTGGAGTTTTCTTCAAATCAATTTTTTCATTGTATGGTTTGCCCAGTAACTGCATTATATTATTTGTTTCTAGCTACAAATTACAATGTTTAATTGATTTAGGAGGTTGTGTTCACATTCTAATGAGGTAGAATGTAGTAACATTTGATTGATACAAGCTTTTATGGTGGCATTGTAATTAAAGAATTTTACTTGACGATTGTTGTTTCCACTGTGGATAGTATTGGCTTAAATTTCAAGCTGTAAATTTTTATTTGCAGCTTTTACTTCATTATGGTGTCAATGATAGAAAGGGGATCCTTCCAGATAAGCATGTTATGCTTTCTGCAAAATGTCGGGTATGATTTTTGTGGCTCTAAAAATTCTGTAATTGTCAACTATACAGCGGTGGCATGATTATATGCTGAGATTGAGCTACTCCATGGATAATGTAGGCCTTAGCAGAACTTCTTCCTTCACTAAAGGAGGGTGGTCATCGAGCCTTGATCTTTAGTCAATGGACTTCAATGCTTGACATATTGGAGTGGACTTTGGATGTCATTGGATTGACCTATAAACGGCTTGATGGAAGGTATTTCTGTTTTTTGGACATTAAGATTCTTTTTAATATCTAAATAATGTATGGCATGTTTTATATAGGATTATTTTGGTCAGCACTTTAACAAACAAGGAAAAAGTTAAGTCATCTGAGAATGATATGACAAAAAGTAATCTAGTGTGTGTGCATTGTAAATTTGTTGCTAAATTTATTTGAGGGTTGGATGTATAGTTGGAATGTAAATGGGTGATGCTTCTAAATACAAGCAGATGCAAGGTAATTCTGACCAAGTGTCTTAGAAAAAAGTGATGCCTTTTTCCTTACTTGTTTTACACTACACCTGAAGATGAAACACTCACCTAACACTCTGTATCCATTTACTTAACTTTTTAATTATGTAGTAATATTATGCATGAGGGTGAGTCTTGGTGGAATGCCAAGTTTGTTAGACAGACCCCACTAGGTCAGAGCCTCATGCACTGGGTCCCCCTTTATGCATTATGCTATACATGGTAGAATGTGGAAACTATGAAGTCCAATTTGTGAAACTGTGAACTGATTGGGGAATCATAGCTAACTTATTATACAAAGTGTACACAAGTTGAGGAATCTCTCTCTCTTGCTCTTGTGCTTGCTTGCTTATGCACACATATATATGGTGAAAGAATATAAGTTATTAGAGAAGCATTGAGGAAATACTGCATAGAATTCAAGTAACTAGTAAGTATTACTTACTAAGTAACAATGAGAATAGAACAGAAAAAAGCAAAAAGAAACAAGACAAATGCTAAAAAATCTCTGCTCTGTTTTTCTACTAATGTGCTTCTGCTTCTCTTGAAGCTGTGAGTGTAGCCAATGTTGTCAAAATTGAGATCCTATTGAGGATTGAGATAGGAGGAAAGAAACATAAATCGTGTGACATAACTGGGAATGGTAAGATTCTACTTAAATATAAAACTATATTCAACAACACATCCACATAATAACCTATATGAGAAAAGTAACTTATAAGTAAACTAATACTCAATGAACATAAATAAAAAATGTGTAAAACACTAGATGGTCATACACAAGTTAGTCACAATTTAAGTTTTTGACCATGATAAAAACCAACAATACCAAGGTAAGATACACAGACTGAATGTTTGAAAATGATAGAATTTATTATCTTTTCACTCATCCAAGACACAAGGAGGGTTTGGTTTATGAGCTTTGAAACCTACTCCCATATGTTTTATTACAAGACAAAATTATTCCTTAAAGTATATAATTTCCTTCCCCCTGTCTATCAAAGAGGATAAGTCACTCCGTCCACTATTGTGTATTCTTCTCAGGAGCACTTGCTCTTTGCAATGCCCAAATTAAATCTGACCCACCGATCATAGATTGGATTTGAGAGTGGGGAGAATGGTGTGACCTGTGATTCCAACTTGTTGGGTAGTGGCCATGCCATTGTTCAGGAGTGCCCCTACCATGGAAGAGAGGTGGATGATACAGAGGATGCTGGTGCAGGTTAACAACGAAGACAATGCTGTCCTCTTGGTTGGAAACTGGTCTAGAATTGGATGAAGGTAATTATCAATGTTCATGAAGGTTGATTGGTGTCAAGTCTCCATGATTTCATGGTGATCTCCATCATGATTACTGATACTAGATTCACCATTATGTTAAAGGTGTGGTGGCTAGTTTGGTGAGGCTGATGAGATGGACATTGAAAGTGTTGACAACCAGAAATCATATCATTGCTGGAGATTGTGGTGCCTGGCACTGACAATTAAGATGGCAGGAATAAAGGTGGATGGGATGGATGGAGGCACCAATTTGGTCAAGTACTCCTATTTATACTAATTATGTTACATTAGTACTGGTACGAGCCAAAGACTACTAAGGACTAACATCATAAACAGCAAGACTCCTAAAATTCTAGGAATAAGATTCTTGTTGTATTAAGGACAATACCATAGCTATATAGCCACCTGAGCAACATTTTTAGAAACCTATTCCCAAAATCAATAACCAGCTACAAAGCACAAATACTTCAATTTACGTCAGATACCAATACAACTGGATACTTCACCGATACTGGATATCGGTGAAGTTTCCGAATTTATGAAGCACCAATAATTTAATTTGCTTCATGTATCTGCTGATATCAATACTCTTGGATAATATAAAAACATAGAAACATTGTCCCTTGATGAACTAAAAATGGAAATTGTTCTCTTTATGAATGATTTCAAGAAAGGAATGAGGTTGATAGTACTGTTCCTATATGTAAGTAATAGAAAGTAATTTATGATAAACTTTTTCTTTTTAGAAATGTCTCAGAAGTATGTTTTGAATTTGCATTTTTAGAATTGCAACTAACTATTTATTATATTTTATGAATTTTTATACATTTCTAAATATGTATCTTACCAGTATTGCATCTTATATATTTCATATCACCGTATCAAATACAATTCTGCCTAATTAATGTGTGTTAGTCTTCTCCAATCCTTATAAGAATGAGAATGCAGTTATTGTAAAGTAATTAAGGGTATTTTAGTATAAAGATAATTAATGCAAGCTTACAGTTCAAACAAATCTCAAAGAAGAGTCTTGTATTTAGGGATGGAGGTAGTATTAATTATAATTACTAAAAGAACAAGCTTACAGTCCAACTTGATGAGGTGTGATTGCGTGTAAAAGTTTGCACCATTTTCTACTATTGTTCACCAGACACTGCTTTCCCTTGCTCTTTATAATCTTTCTGGTCCTACTATTTGACTGCCAGTACACAGGTGGCGGAGAGGCAAACAATAGTTGATACGTTCAATAATGATACTTCAATATTTGCATGCTTACTTTCCACGAGAGCTGGTGGACAGGGCTTAAACTTAACAGGAGCCGATACAGTTGTAATTCATGACATGGATTTTAACCCACAGATTGATAGACAAGCCGAAGATCGGTGCCATCGAATTGGTCAGACAAAGCCTGTAACCATATATCGGTATTTATTTATTATTTTTCTTCACTCCCATTAACATTAGAAAAAGTGCTAAGCCTTGAATGATAACAAAAAAAGTTGCTAAACCTTGTATGGTTTTTCTTTTTGTCAAACTCTAAGCCCTACAAACTGGATCTATTTGAATGTCTTAGTGACTATTTTCTTATGACATATTCCATTGAAGGCTGGTGACAAAGGGAACAGTTGATGAAAATGTGTACGAGATTGCAAAAAGAAAGCTAGTATTAGATGCTGCCGTTCTCGAGTCCATGGAGGAGATTAATGAAGGTGACATGCCCGAGAAGACCATGGGAGAAATATTGTCTGCAATTTTATTGAGTTAAAATATTGATCTAAGAAAAACAGTTTAATTTATCGTCACTCCTTTCCTATAGTTCCAATCTTGAATTAATCTGTTGATTTGGGATAGAAGAGAACTGGCAGCCTACAAATTAGTGAGATTCTTCTCTCCTAATTATGTTTTTTTCTTTAACTCGAGATTTTGTTTAAAGGGATCGAATACAATACAATATCAATTGACCAACCACTTGTTGGTTGGAATGAGGTGTTTATACCAAGAAAAAGAGAGATCAGAAATAAAGAAAAAAAAAACAAATATGATAAATTATGTATAAGAAAAAATTGTTAAATGGGTAGCAAAAATAAAAGCGGAAAAGATCATGGTTATATATATATATAGACTAATAATGTGTTTATTGCTTTGCTTTGCCTTTAACGGGGCAAAATCTAAACTGTTTTAGTAAAAGTAATGGATAAGAACTCACCTTAAAATTTGAGATTTTTTGAAAGTATAACTACAACACCATAATATTATTGATCACGTTTAGTTTAAGAACTTGATGTGCATTTTCTTTCATTCTTAACTTTTGGTGGGTTTTAGTATGACATCAGATTTAGAAACTGAGAAAAAGGTTATATATTTTACATCATCATTCAATTATAATCTAACATGTATGTATGATAAATTTGTTGAGTTTTAAAATATTTATCTAAATTATTTAAATAGTGATTTATGATTAAATAATAATAAAGTTATTTTAAATTATTAATATATAAGTATTAAACTTAGAAAATATAACAACTTTTTGTGATGTGAATTCAATTAAAAACTTAAAATGAGTTACACAATATATTACTCCCTTCAGTCTAATAATAAATATTGTGTAATAAGAAAAAATAAATTCTAAGTGTTATTTTATCTTTTCAATGTAATTCTAAATAAATTGAAGATGGCTGTCTCCTCTGACATCAGGTTGGGGAATCACACCCTCAGCGATAGACTGTTTTGCCAAGTATGAGTTAGGTTTAGAGTTTTTTTATTGGGAGCCTTCCTTTGCTTCTTTGAAGGTGCTCGCGGATGTAACTTCTATTAGTTTTCCTCGTGATTATTAGAGTTTTCTTCTAGGTGCGTTGGGGCTTAGGCCCATCCAATTCACAAAAAATTATAATACTAATTATTTTTTTTCATTAGTATCCGTAATAAGTTTTATTTTAACTTTTTTAATATGATATTAATAATAAGGTTAAATTATAATTTTATTTTCTTTATAATTTTAAATTCATAACTTTGGTTTCTTTATTTCTAAATCAAGATATTTAGTTTTCATATTTTTTAAAATAAATAATTTTAGTCTTTACGTAAGTTGTTGGCATAATGCTTATGTGATAAAGAATTAAATAAAATAAAAAATAAAAAATATCTTGATAAAAATAAAACTCATGATCTTTTATTTAAAGATAAGACAATAAACTATTAAAACACTTCCTTTATTTAGTTAAAATTATAAATACTATTTTGTATGTATCATTAGTCAAGAGTTATTAATTTTTAAAAAAATTATAAATTAAAAAATATTTAATATATAAGTATTTTTAATTTAATTTTAAATATTTTTATTTTGCAGTTTGGATATTTTTATTTTAATCTACCAATTTATAATTAAATTTTATAGTTAATAAATAAATTATTCAAATAACATATTTTTTAAACTGAATTTAATATACATATTATTTTTACTCTAGTTATATAAATCGATATAACTGCATCAATTAATATGCAAAATATACAAATTACATAAATTTATTTTAATATGTAAATTATTTGTATACATTATTTTATGTAATTTATAAAAAATAATTTAAATTTATTTTTATATATACATAATATAATTTTTTATTTTAATTATTAAAAGTAATAAATTTTATTTTTTTAGATTATTTAAATATTATTTTAAATCTACGTAATTTGTATAAATTACATAAAATATATTTTTTAATATATATATATATATATATATATATATTAGTTTATGTATTTTTTTAAAAATACTAAGAACAAATTTTTATATATAATAATTTATTAATTTATATTAAAATAAAATTTTATATTAAAAATAAATACATGTAAAATTAAATATTAAATATTAAATATTTTATTTTCATTTATAAATTTTTATAATTAAAAAAGTTATTAAATCTTGATATATGTAAAATACTATTTACAAAATTAACCAAACAAAAGTAAATATTTTTATAATTTATTGTCTTGTTCTTAAATAAAAGATCATAAATTTAATTTCTATCAACATTTTTTTTATTTTTTATTTTATTTAATCCCATGCTACATAAGCACTATATCATGACGGAAGAACTAAAAATACTTATTTAAAAAATAAAAAATAAAACTAAAAATATCTTGATTTAAAAATAGAGAGAACAAAATCACAAATTCAAAATTATATAAAAACCAAAATTATAATTTAAATTAATAATAATTTTAGTTTTATAAAATTACTACTCTATTTCATTTATTTATAAATCTTAAATTTTTTATTTGTATTAAAAAACTACTGCAACACTTATTATGAGACATAGAGTGCCACATCTTTGCTATTTTTACTATATTTTAATATTAAGAACCAGGATTCTTCCAAATCAACCTACTCCAGTGGCGTCCCCAAATAATTAACAATAGATTCTGGCTTCTAAGAACCACTTTAGCAACTCCCATTAGAGTTTATCTTACAAATATTTTGGATCAAGTATATTTAAATATTTTCTAAGCCTTATCCTTGATTTTTGCTCCATGCACTCCTTCTTAGTATAGGCAATCAAAGAAGAAAAATTCTAGTATATCTTTATTACATATGTATTGATGTTTAAGTTAATGTATAAAAATTCTATTATTTAATATCTCATTAATTATGATAAATTACTACTGTTGTTGCAACTATATGTGAAAAAAATCATTAATAATACTTTAAATTTATAAAACATTAATAGTTTTGGAAAAAGACTAGCATATTAATCGATATGAAATGAGTGTAATAATAATTAGTACTGCCTAAGGTCCTTTTTATAAATAAAAAAACAAGTTAGTTATAATACAAAACATTATATAATTTATTTCTTATAAAAAGAACTGGAGGAGATACTTTAATTTTGGGAGAAAAAAATGACTAACATATCGATAGATATGAAATGGGTGTAATATACCTTTGGACATATTCTTTCCAATATACTATTATTGGATAAATTACGAGTCTTGTTGAATTATTTGGGTTCCGCTCATTATTTTATGGAGATTTGCCTCTTTTAAGATGTTGATTTTCTGCGAAGTTGTCTAAATCTCAATATTCAATTTTCCAATTAATGATAATAATTGTAGTCTATCTTCAAAGTGTACAGTATCTCTTCAATTTAAAAAAAAGTCAAATTCTATTTTTTTAACCTCCAATTTATTAGAAAAAAAAACTTTAACTAATTTAAAATTTGACTGAGAAGTAAATAAAACTTAATTAAAAATTATTTCAGTTAAAAATCAAACTTAAATAATAGTTAAATGATTCAATCTTAATTTCAATAAATTAACTATTTATTTTCAATCACTTGATTACTCAAATCCTATTTAATCAATATTAGTTATTATTTACTTCCAATAATTTCATATGGACTGGTACATTTCTCGCATACAAATACTTTTATGAATAACCATATGAGATAAAGCTCGAAATAATGAGTTAGCTTCACCCACCTATATATAAATTATATTTTTCACTAAGATGTGATGATTTCGTTTTGCTCCTCTTACCGCTATCTTATTTAAAAAAATTAAAAGGATGATAAACAACAAAAAATAATAAATATTAATAAGTTGTTTTTCTTAAGTAATGTCTCGATTCCAGTTTTATAAATAAAAAAATATAATTGAAAGAAGATATTTCATCAAAGATAATCAGTCATATTTTTCAATACAGATTAATTATCTTTTCACACAAATAACATGCTAGTAAAAAAACAAAAATAATATATTCCTCTAAAGCAGAGCTAAGAAAAGGTCATTAACCACTTCAATAATTGTTGATGCACTTTCCTAATTGCTGGCATTAGAGTCCAAGACCTTCACAAACAAAAAGCAACGAAATTGTAAGAGCATAACTAATTACTAAAACCTATCGTTATTATACTCAGCCTTTTGCTTCTTGGGTAATTAATATGCACACGCCAACATGTATCCTTCATTTTTTTGTTCTATGTCTCGTCTGTTATCTAACAAACGATCTTGAAAGAAAGTGCAGTACCCTCATAAGCAAATAGTACTATACCAATAATTAAGGAGGCCCATTTTACTATAAGCAAAATTGCATTAAACAAGAATCACGTGTAGCCATGCATAAATTATGCTAGAAACGTACCTAATTTTATTTTATATATATATATATATATTCACTCATTTGTAAGAATGATGTAATGATATAAGACAACGATATGTTCATATGAGATAAATACACAATTTATTTAATGGAAGAATATGTTTAAGATTCTTACCGTGTACAAAATTTCCTTGAGTTAGTTACGCACGACAAACGAGATTAATTTCTTTAACCTAATGGGTTAGAAAACACCATAATCTTTGATTTAGGAAATAAAAATATACATGTTCACTATCAAATAGAGTGTTTAATGGGAAGGTTATGGTAACCAATGCCAAAAAAATATTTCTGTAGTTATCTTTCTTAACTTTTTGTTTCACTTGTCCGTAACTAATCAATTAAAGGAAGACTTAATTGTAATACATGTCCCTCTAATTTGTCTATTTCACCAAATTGATTTTCCTATTTTTTAATTCATTATATGAGTTTTCTTATATTTTAAATTTTTTTTTAATTTATTATATTTTTATAATCTTATATATATATATATATATATATATATATATATATATATATATATATATATATATATATATATATTATCTTTTAAAATATGATATATAAGATTAAATTCTATTTTCACATAAATTATAATATGTATATTTATATAATTTTTATTTTATATTTTATATTTATGTTTTTAAAATAATATTTATGATTTAGTGACAATATTTTTTTATCTATATTAACATATTCATATTATTTATTGTAACATAGATAAAAAATATTGTCATTTTATTTAATTACGTATCTTTATTATATAATATAATTCTTTAAAAAAATTATATACATGATTAAATAAAGTTAAATATAAATAAAAAAATACTATTATAATAAATAACAAGAATATGTATACTTATATTATATCTTTATTGTATAAAATAAATTTTGAATAATGTGATAAAAATATTTATATAAATATACATATTCTAATTTATGTAAAAATATAATTTAATTTTATATATTATATTTTAAAAGATAATATATAAGATGATACAAATATAATAAATTAAAAAAAATAAAATTTGAAATATAAGAAAATTATAGTGAATTAAAAATAAGAAAATTTATAATGAATTTTAAAATATAGGAAGACTCACATAATAAATTAAAAAATAAAAAATTAATTTAATAAAATAAATAAAATAAGAGGATATTAAACTTTAAAAGAATGATTAAAAAAAGATCTCGAGAGAACCCCAAAGTATTGGAAACGAAACTCTCTCATTTGTAGAGAGCCAAATTGCGTGAGGCTTTAATTTAATTTGTTGTTAAATAAATAAATAAAAGGTTGTTGTACGAAAGTGTGTTGGTAACAAGACAAATCACGAAAGAAAGAGGAAGCTAGGGGAGCCAAAAGCCGTTACTCATTATGTCATTATTGTTAAAGTGGTTCTTCCACGTACAAGAAGATACTATCAGTTACTTACGTTTGCATAAAATATGATGCTATTCATGCATCATCATCGATTCGATACTCTTTTTTTTTTTCTCTCTCTCACTCTCTTTTTACTTTGTTGGTAATTGAAAGTGCATAGCAGCTCACTTTATCTCTCTTGTTGATTCTATCGGGAAAGGTATGAAGTTTACCATATGAAAGATCCTGCCATGAAAAGATGGCCATTAAGACTACTGGCTGGTACGCAAGTACACCACAGTCTCTAAGCAGCAACTCACCAGTCAAAAAATAAAATGAAAAATAAAAAATTCTCTAATATTTAAGTAATTATTCAACTCTTTGGAAAAAACACATAGCTATAAAGATTATTTTTTTCCCGTCATATTAATCATGCAAATAATCAATTGACTTTTCTAATAATCTTTATGGTAAAACTTAACTGATTATTTCTAGTGGAGTATAAAACTAATGATTAATTCCCTATCTTGAAATCTGATCTGTTAACTAATTTATAATTCATCACATAACTTATGCTATGAATGTGGTGATTAATAATTTTTTTTTGCTCTTTTAAAAATATATAATTTTTTTGCTTTGTAAAAGAAATTGTGATTGATCTTTAGTGATATCTTTTTTCTTAAATGTGTATTTCATAATACACATAATACTCAGACTTTATTTAAAAGATTTAAACCCAGGTTGATTGTGACCAATTATATGTTTTCTCTTTTAAAAGTATGAAGATTAGATGTGATCTCTGTTTTCAAACATTATAAAAAAAAAAGTCATATAAGGAGAAAAATATTAAGTGCTAAGTTTATATAAATCAAATTATTTTTCTTATAATTTTTTTAATTAAGACAACAAACAACAAGCAATAATTAAATAATAATTAACTTAAGTCTTACAAAGCTAATTCGAAAGTATACAAGGAGGCAAGCTATAAATAGGATAAATATATATACCAATAAAAAAAATAAAGATTAGAAACTATCCATTTTGATCTTAATTTATGTCCACTGTCTAATTTTTATCAAGTTTAATTTAACAAACCGATTATATCAAAAGGTTAATAAAGACATCAAATTATTAATAAATAAATACAAATATATTCAACTTCAATAACAATATATGATGCATTATACTTATGATATATAATAATTGATAATATATATCAATTTTCTACAATAACATATATAATTGTATATATTAGTACAATGTAAACCAATTGTCTGTAATTGTTAGATAAAGATTATATGAATGGAATAAATTCAACGCCTAAAGTATTAGTATATGAATTATTTTACAGTAAAACTACTACTAAACTTATAGCTCCTACCTTTCTTTCCTTTTATAGTTTTGTCCAAAGCATAACATGTTAAAATAAATAATTAATCAAATTCATATATAATTAATTCGCAATATCCATGTTACAAAATTCAAAAACAATTTTCTTTTGAACAAGTTAAATAGATGAATATTTCATTTGGAGGTTGGAGCATAGATTAAAAAATCAGCTCAACTATGAATATATGAAAAACAACTCATTGCGTGTTTGAATAAGCGTTTATAAAATTAATTTTAAATTAAATTATTTTTGGTTAAAATTAATTTTAAAGTGATATAATTTATATTAGAATGTTTTCATTATAAAATCAAGTTAAAAATAAAATTTAATATAAATTTTGTCATTTAACGCAAAAGCTACTAAAGATTGTTTTAACTCAAAATTAATTTTAAAATTTTCTGTATTGTGAAATCAATCATACAAAAATAATCTAAAATTAATTTTAAACCCATACTAATTCTCAAATGTAAAATCAAACCCACAAATAATTTTGCTCAACCTGTCTGAGTCATATTAACTTATATAATATTTTGTTTAAGAAAATATTAGATTAATTTTTTTTCTCATTGAAAAGAAAATTATAAATCTGCTAATGATTTCATATTACATCGAGTTAACTTTTCTATTCTGATCATCTGCACATACCATTCAGAACCGAGTAATGCAAAACAGTTTACATGGTGAAATAAATAGAAATTTTTTCATATAATTTTTAAAATAATTAATATAAAGTAAACAAGTTATTCTATATAATTATTTGTAACTAAATGATATTATAAAAAAATCTTGTCTGATATATTTTTTATGCTCATAAATATAAAAACATTTAAAATTTTTTCTTATAAAATTTTTGATCTTTTTTTTTCTTGTAAAATTAAATTATATTATTTTTTTTCTCGGACATGCGAGAAAATGGAATCTAGTGTTTAACGACTGTGCACATGAGCAACACGTTAATGTTTTGATTGGCTACAATGGGGTGCACAGTACCATCCCGTAAACCACCCTCCCTCTCCAGCCCCTTCACCTTCACGGACACCGATAGCCACCCTCCTCTCCAGCAGCCTCCCCGTCGCCGGCACCACCATTGCAACCTCTTCCTTCCCTCTACCCATTCGATGTGTGTATGAGAGAGAGAGAGAGAGGGATCTGGTGAGAGATCTCCTGGACTCGTTGAAGCCCTGATACCTGAGCCTGGCCGACACTTCAACATCGAAGGTGTGAAGGCGCCGCCGGGACCTCATTCCTTCAGTCATCGCCGACGTTCTGGTGATGGGTCAGGCCGGAAGCTCCTGCAAATCCTCTTTTTGTGTGGTGTGTGTTGATTTGATTTGAAATTTTGTGGTTGAGTTGCTGGTGGTGGGTCTTTGAATTCAGGTTTGAGAGTGAATAGCTTTGGCATTAAGTTGTAGGGTTTGTTGAACTGTTAACAGAGACATGCGTATGGTGCTGTGGTGCTATGCAGCGGCATGGACTGAGGAAATGAGTTGTTTTACATCCTTTGTAATTACAACCGATATAGAATAATATTAGGTTGTACCAAATGGAACACAATTGTCATGGCTCACACACTGGCTCCGATGTGGATGTAGGTTGGAGAGGTAAAATGTAATATTTTAATTTTGTGAGAATAAAAAATTGATAAATTTTTTTTTTGTAAGGAGGGTTCCGCATATTTTTATATTTATGAAGAATAAAAGTATTTTAATAAAAATATTTTATATATATTAATTTTCTTTGTGTGTGTATATAAAGATGGTTAAAATATTTAAAGGAAAGGATTGAATATCACATAATTATGGTTATTTGTGTTGGTTTTAATTTTTATACTAAGATCACATTAAACATAATTAATTTTTTCGGTAAAAAAATATACAATTAATCCGAGTCAAGCATTTTAATTTTACATTTAGTCTTTCTAAAAATATAATATGACTATTTTTAAAATATGATCTCTATGAAACTTATTTGGTTCAGATTTGTTAAGTTATCAAATTCAGGTATTATAAATAAAAAAGTGTGATTGAAAAAAAATCTCAATGACAAATATTTTTTTAATAGAGATCAATCACAACAAAATTGAATAATTATTTCACGCATATAACATGATAATCTAAAATCCCATGCAAACAAAGAAATCCTAGTATGACAAGGTTGATTTTATTTTTTTTAAGAAAAAAACATTAATCTGTTGGTATATTGACTTTTAATTTTTATAGTTTAATATCGAATTTAAGATTTTAATAATATTTAAGTATGCAGAAGTTCCTTTTTATATATAAATTTTATTAAATTCTAAAAGGTATATTTACAATTCACAAACAAAGTTAATCTTTTTTTGCTTCTTAAATAAATCTTTCACCATCAGTTTCAATATAATAATTTTTTTTACATAGCCTTCAGAGTTAAATTCGTATTTGTAATTTTATAATCAATGGTAATTTTTATTACTATTATACCAGTAAATATACTCAATTAATTTTCAAATAAATAATTTAAACTTAAATTAATTAAGTCCCTCAAACTTTATATAATTAAATTCATTTGATTTTTTTAATACAAGTATATAGATAAAATAATTAAGGATAAGATTACTTTGATATGTGTTCTTCTGTAAAATATATGAATCAAAAAGTATTTTTAAATGATTTAAATGATCAGATATTTTAAATTAAATTCAAAATAAGAATTATTTATTTAGTATAATTTTTTTATATTATCAAATAATTAGAAATCATTCTTTATATATATATCCCATAAAAGATTTTGGCGCTCTAAACCGACCTAGTGACCTACAGGCTCACCTCAAATCAAATCAAATTGGTTAAAATGAAAAAAAAAAAAAAACAAAAAAAAGAATTGACATAATTAATACCATATGCACTTACCCTTTCCGTACGTATATATGTTCATGTGTGATTTTATTATTGTCTATTTGTCTATCATTTTTCCTTTTGAAGCACCTTTGGGTTTGGGGTACTTTCGGCCACCCCATGTCAGAAATTTGAGCTTCCTCTGAAAAGGAACCAACACAAAAGTAGGGCCCACAGTGTGGCCCACTTTCATGTGTCCTTCGAATGTCAAATCAGTCCTCTGTCTGCGTCGCCTTCAACAAGCAATTCACATGTCTGCATGTGTCGCTCTCCATCCTTTCTTTCTTTTTCCTTTTGTTATTTTTGTTTCCATATCAAATCGTATTTACTATTAAAAAAATTTAATTTCATATTATTTTTAAACAATAAAGTATATTTTTTGTTAAAATATTTAAAAATTTATTATGAATAACAAATTTTTTAAGTATTTAATATAATTTATTTATTTAAGATTCAAACTTAAAACATCTAGTTCGTGATACACCAATATGGTGGTATGATATGATTAATAATCATAAATTTAATCTTTTAAATTTTTTTTGTATGTAATTTTTTTTTGAATTAACGATAATCATTAATAACAATTATATATCGTGAGTAAAATTGATCATTTGAAAGATAATGGTGATCATCTTTGACTTAGGGTTCAAAAATAATTTATTTTGTTAGTTAATGTATATCAATTTTTTAAATAAATTTCAATATTTTAAAAATTAACTTTTAACTCAATTAAAATACCTATGTGTATGGATGATATCTATTGTAGAAGATATGATTTTTTAAATGAATATGAATATTTCAAAAGTTACTTAGAGTTCACCCAAAAATAATAAAATACATGTTTTAGTATATCAACTGTTTTATCTTTGTTTCTCTAAACGCAGAATGTATATAGTGATATAAAAATCTTAAAATGGGAATACCAATTTTAGAACCATAGTACTTCTTTATTCCATCCTCACATGGGTCTTTCTCAATTTGGCTTATTTTACGTACATGTTTATTATAATTTTCCTTATGTACCTGCAAAATGCTGTTTTTTCATTGCGTATTATTAAATTTACATAGGTTGGTGAAGCATATAGGCAACTAGGTAATTCAGTGAAGGACTGAATTTCGAAAAAATATTTGGTTGGAGGTCATTTTCTTTTAGTACGTCCTAGAGAGAAAATTAGAAGATACATTTTTATTAATGAAAAAAGTAGACACATTTTAGAACTAAGGTATCTAGTAAATTTCATAAAAAAAAGACAGGATTAAATAATCTTTTTCCCCTATAATACAAAGACTCTTTAATTTTAGTCCTTTAAAAAAAATATTTTAATTTTAGTCTTTTTTATTCCATGCTATTAAGTAACAATGGTAAATGATGATCGATCAATGTTGGTAGTGATTCACCTACCACGTCAAGAAAGAATCTGATACGACAATGTAATTTTTTTTTTATAAATTGTGTTTTTATCTGTTTAAATAATTGATGACATTCAACTAGTTGATTATAAATTTTTATAGATGATAAATAGTTTAGTTTAAGAAATTTTAAATTAATTGGCACAAAAGAACTATATATATTATATTTCATAAAAAACTATATATATATATATATATATATATATATATATATATTAATGTATGTTACAATATAACTAATAAGATGCTAATTAGTAATAAGTATTCATAAGTGAATAGATGAACCTTTATAGCTTGATATTAAGTCAGAATTTACTATATGGTTAAAAAATATATTTGATACAATAAATAATGTTTTTTTAATAGATTTTCGATCAGTTCAATTAGTAATTGACCAAATCCCATCATATTTGATATCAGTTGACTTTTTTGGGTTAAATGAACTGAGCATCAATACAGTTCACCAATTTTTGATCCGGTTCATTTTCTTTTTTGTTAACTATGGTTGTAACTGTAGAATTTTTGAATGAATAAAAATAAACACATTTTAAATATAAAATATGTTAACAAAATGGTACAATAACTATTTCCTGTATAAGGGGAAAAAATAGTTAAGGTTTACGTTTTTTTTTCTTCATGGTTTTCGTAAATGGGGAAGGAGAAATTGAGTTTACTTATGACAAATATAAACAGTTTCTCCAAATATAGCATCATCACGGGGAAAAAAGTGTATGTTTTCACATAAACTGATTGTTGTTTCCATTATTGGTAAATAGCATGATATAATTTTTCAAAGGAGTTTATTTGTTTTCATCAACTGACCTTTTATTACTTTTTAATTAAGGATTATCGATTATAATATTAGAGAAGATATTGAAAATGGGACAAGAGAGGAGATTAGAGCATGTATTCTTGTGGCTGTTAGTTGAAGTTAAGAATATTAAAAACATAGATATTGAATTTTTTTGTGGGATTGATAAAAAAAATCCCACCTCAAATTGGCAAAAAAATTGGAGAAGATATCTCTTTTTCAGCTTTTTTTTAGTTTCTTAAAACATTAAAAAAAATGTTATATTAAGAAAAACAATAAAGTAAAAAGTTTAATTTTGGATGGTTAAATTTAAATTATTGATTAATATAATTTTTTATAACTATTTATTTATTTCACTATCTTTTTCATTCTTGAAACAAGCAGAAATAATTTTATTAACTTTCTTCTTCTTATTTATTTCAAACTAAATTAAACATGTTTTTAATCTATTTTTATTTCAATTACTTCTATAATAATCATTAGATAAATATTCAAATTAAACAAAAAATTAATTTCTATTATTGACCGTTAATAAATTCATTTATGAAAGTATTTTTACATCAAGCTGCTAAAAAAATTAGTAACATTAAATAATTTAAAAATAACTAAAAGATTGAATGATGGCAGTTTTTTTTTTCTCCCTCTCTTTGTTTTATATCTAACCACTAATATATTTTCTCATTTTTCTTAGACAGGAGTGATCTTTATTTGAGTTTTAGTAAATTTTGGATTAAGAATTAGTCTCATTCTTTAAAGAATGAAAACTTATAAAAATATAATTTGATATCATCAAAGAGAGTCAATATATAACTTCAATTATGTTTGTTACCAAAAATATATTTTCATTAATAAAATTTCTTGCTTTTTTTTTTTTTTTATGCTTCTGCCGTCGTAGAACTGTGGGTTCGATGATTTTAGAAATTATCAGCGAACCACAAAACTAAGACGACAATTGACATAAAATTTGTTTCCTGTGCCTTGTGTTAATTTCATTGTGTCACCCAAGTTCAATTAAGAATATTTATTTGAATATATAAATTATTTTTATTCTAATTATATAAATTAATAAACTTTTAATATTTTTTTAGGAAACTTACATGTTAATATTTTCGTTTTAACTATAAATTTTTTAGTAAATAATTTTTTAATACCAATTATATAAATCAATAAAATTACATAAATTAATATATAAATTATTTTTTTAATTTATAAAAAATTATGTAAATTCATTTTATATATAAATAATACAATTTTTTATTTTAATTATAATAACGGTTAAATTTTTAATTTTAGATTATTTAAACATTATTTTAAATTTTCGTGATATGTATAAATTACTTAAAATAATTTCTTAAATAATCTATATATTATTTTATGTTATTTTTAAAATTTTATAATAAAATAAGAACAATTTTTTTATATATAATAATTTATTAATTTATATTAAAATAGAATTTTATAATAAAAATAAATACTTGTGAAATTAAAAATTAAATATTCTTTTAATTTTAAATTTTAATAGTTAAAAAAATTTAATAAATTTTGAATAATGATAATGATGGTTGTCATCATTGAAAGGTCATTAGTGCCCGTTATGGTTGTCATTAAAGAGTCATTTTAGTGACTATATGTACGATCTATTCTTACATTAAAATACTTTAATAAGGTTTTTTTTACAATGTGTATGCATATGTATGTACATGTTATTGCACTAATTAAATATTTGTTTGTTAATTTTTCTTAATCATAAAAATAATTTTATTTCTTTTAATTCCTAAAAGTAGGTTGGAGTAATTACATTTTTTTACGTGTATATTATCGTTTGAAAAAAACAAATAAAATTGAATGAAAGTAGTAAGGAAAAAAAGATTAATTAATATTCTAAGAATTTAGCTGTCACTAAAACTCCTTTAGTGATAAAATATGATATGTCACCAAGAGAGTATATATATTCTGAATCAAACGAAGTATTTACCGGAAACAAATTGTGTCATGAAAATTGGACTCAATGAACAGAAAATCAGTCTTTTTAGTCACGAGTTTTCATTGAAAGTCTTTTGTATTTTTTCACTCACGAAGCTTTACCGACAACTTTTTCAGTGAAAATTTTGGATCATCACTGACAAAGCCGCATAAAATAAAATGTTGAAAATAGGGAGAATAAGAATAGATCAATAAGATGAATGATTATTATATAAACATATTTACAACTGGGTGAAGCCGTTATCTAGTGGCTCGCTTAGGAGAACTGATAATACGACCATGAGAAACCTGATGAGTAATGAAATACATAACATTTCTCATTGCTCAAGAATATTACAATAATTATTTAAAAAAGAATATTACGGTAATAAAACAATTAATGTTTATACTTTCCCAATGCGTTAAACATTTATATAATCCAATGCTTAATATATTTATAAGACTAAAACTATAGTGCACAAACTTCTATAAAGAAAAAATAAAAAATAAGTTATTTTGTTCGTCCCTAAATATAAGACTATTTTAATTAATTTATATAAGTTGGTTAATGTAGTTAATAACATTGAAAATGTTAACATTTTATATTATTTTGTCAAAATTATCCTTAAGTTTATTAGGACTTATAATCTCTCTTTTCACTTAATTACTTACACATCTAATTAATTAATGTGTTCTAATCTTCTTATCCAATACTTATAAGAAAGATAATGTGTTTATATTTTAAATATATAATATTTATTGTAAAGTAATAAAGGGTATTTGGGTCAAAAATAATTGATGCAAAAGACAACTTGAAAAGAGTCTTATAAAAATAGATAAATAAATTAAAAAAAATAGTCTTATATTTAGGGATGGTGGGAGTATTAAAAAGTGTAGGAAGGACTGGAATGACAATGTATTTGGCTATTTGGAGAGAAGAAAAAACATGAGGTAATTAAAAAAATGAATGTGCTAGATTTGAAAGAGGAACAAGTGGGGTTAAGTGAGATGAATTAGTTGGAGGAAAAAAAGCAATAGTATGGGGTGTTTTGGTGTGTGATCACTTATAGTGAATCCCTCCTTAGACAAAAAATCTAGATGTAGGTGGGTGAAGAGGGAGATCAAAATTCATAGTATTTTCATTCTATTGTGAAGTGATGAAGAAAAAAAAATGTTGAGATCGAGGGCTTACTATTGATGATAGATGGGAGGAGAACCCCAAGGAGGTGAAGAGAGAAGTAAAGCATTTCTTTGAGAGAAAATTTAGTGAGGTGTCTTGTCCTAGACCAAGATTGGATGGTGTAAACTTCAAGCAAATCTCAAAGGAGGAGAATCATATGCTAATAGTCCAATTTGGGGAGCAAGAGATCAAGAAGACCATTTGGGAGTGTGATAGCAAAAAAAAAAAAAAAAACCCGGATCGGATGGAATTCACTTCAACTTCTTGAAGAGCTTTTCAGACACATTGAAGAAAGATATAGTGAGATTCATTTTTGAATTCCATGCTCATGGAATTCTACCTAGATATACTAATGGTTCTTTCATAACTCTTGTGCCTAAGGTAGAAGACCCATAAAATTTGAGTGAGTTTGGACCTATCTATTTAGTGGGGTGTATGTTAATGTTCTAACAAAACTTCTAGCCAATAGATATTGAAGAAATTATTGAATGGGGTTATAGACCAAAGACAAAGAAGAGGACTTAAACAAGGGGATCCCCTAACACCCTTTTTGTTTAGCATTGTGGTGGAAGAAGGTCTTTGTGGCATGATGAGACAAGCTATTGTGAAAAATTATCTTCTCTAGCTTCTTGGTAGGAAAGTCAAATACTTAAGTAAATCTTTTTCAATATGTTGACGACACTCTCTTCTTTGGTGAAGCATCCCTTTCAAATGTCCTCATAATCAAAAGTATGTTGAGAAGTTTTGAGCTCATTTCGGGACTCAAAGTCAATTTTCACAAAAGCTACTCTGGGCTATTGGTGTTGAAGATAATATTTTGGAGGGGTATGCTACCATTATGAATAGCAAGATTACAAAATTACATTTTGTTATCTTGGAATTCCATTGGTGCTAACCCAAGGAAGGAGGAAACTTGGAAACCAATTGTAGTTAAAGTGACTAAAAGATTAAGCTCATGAAAGCATGGAACATTGGGAGGTAGGGTATGCATAATTAATTCGGTAATTTCTTTTCTTCCTTTATTCTACATGTGCTTTATCAAAGTTTCCTTAGGTGTGGTGACAAAAATTGAGAGGCTCCAAAGAAATTTCAATGAGAATGAGAGAAAAATAAATTGGGCTAGATGAGAAAAGGTATGTAGGCCAAAAGAGCATGGGGGTTAGGGATAAAAAAATCTTAAATACTTCAATGAATCTCTTTTAGGTAGAGTCATAAAAATTTGGCCCAAACCTATAGGCCAACTCAGTCACCAAGGATTCAGGCCCGGTCGAGCCAGAAAAAGTAAACAAATTTACAATTGACTTAAAAATTCAACCCGATCCACTTACGATCTGACCCACCCAGGATGAACCCGTGGTGGGCCTGGTTCAGCCACCAACTCACCTAAACAAATACACTACACCTAAACCCAATTTAGTAAGTAGCCAACACTCACACACAACAACCTATTCTCCTTTGCTCGCCCACTTCTCTTCTCTCGCTCCCCTCTTTAGCAATCACCACCATCCATCGGTGTGCCACTACGGACCCTACGCCATCGCGACCTCGCGAGACCACTACCTTGTGCCACCGCTTATGCTTAGCCTCAGCCCTAGTCTTCCCTCACCACAACTTGTAAGCATTTTTCTCTTTCCCTTGGATTTTCCAAATTTCCCTTCTTTTGTTGCACATAATTGCTTGTTTTGTGGATGATTATGATTTGATTTTCTATTTCTATTTTGATTATTTCATTATTTGTTTTGATTTCCCATCTCTTCCTTGGAATAAGAGTTTGAAGCTCATCTTAGTCTATGTTTTTGTGGTTCCATTTTGAGTGATAAGCTTACTTTGTTTGTGTTTTTATTTTCTATTTATGTTCCTATTTATTCAATTTTAAGTTTGATGATTTTGTTTTTTTTATTTTTTCTTTTCCTAGGTGTTATTATGACTGAAAGTGAACGGTTGTTGAGCTCTCTTTTGGACCTTTTGGTGTTGTCATTGAAAGAAGTTGGTAGCTGAGAAGTAGGCTTTTAACAAGCAACTACATCATCACATTGCTTTTACTGATTGATTTTATATTTGTAGTGATTGGTTGTCTGGTTGTGTTGTGACTGCATGACTGGTTGTGTAAATTGTAATGTGTAATATAAATGGTGTGATTTGGTGTTGTGTAAGTGTAATGTAAGATTGTAACTTGTTTTTGAATTCTAATATAAATTTTGAATTATATGGTATCATAATAGAATTTGAAACTATTAATGAACACTGTATTAATGATGAATTAAATGAACACATGCCTCTTATTCCAGAAAAGACTAAGAATGTGAATAATGATAGAGCAAGTAAGAGGCCTAGGACAACTACATCCAAAATTTGGGATCATTTTACTAGAATTGGAATTGTAGATGGTAAATAAAAAGCTAAATGTAATTACTGTGGACAAGCATATGTTTGTAGTGGTACAAAAATAGGAATTTCATCCATGATTCGTCATTTGCCAAGGTGTGAAGTGTTGAAATAGAAAAGAAATGCAGTTTTGGAAAATATGATAATTGATCAAGCTGGGATATTGAAGTCTAGGGAAGTAGAGCAAAAACATGTAGAAGATTTGCTTTCAAGAGCTATCATTCAACATCAGTTGTCATTTAGTTTTGTTGAGTATAAGTGGATTAGGGAGTTGCTTTTCTATTTACATCCTGGGTTAAAAATTTCAAGTAGAAATACAACCGTATCTAACCTTTGGAGAATTCATGATAAAAGAAAAAAAATGAAACTTGCAATGCATAGAGCTCATAGTATGATTTGTTTAACCGTTGATTGTTGGACTTTCAAGAAGGGTATATTTGTGTGACTGCTCATTTTGTTGATGTTAATGTGAACACTCCACATGATGGTCATGAAATAACAATTTTTTTTGAAGTTTTGCTTGATTGGGAAGTAGACATGAAGACATTTTCTATAACTTTGGACAATGATAGTGTCAATAATGTAATGATAAATGCTATGAAAAACCAATTTATTTTGAAAAACAATTTTATTTGTAATGGTGAGTACTTTCATGTCAGGTGTAGTGTGCATGTATTAAATCTTATTGTTCAAGAGGGCTTAGAGGTAATTGGTAGTGCTTTGAAAAAGATAAGAGATACTATAAAATATGTGAGAGCATCAGAGGCAAGAAAGATTGAATTCAAAGAGTGTGTTCTTCAAGTGAGAAATATTTATACTAGGGTGGGTTAGAGAATGGATGTAGCCGATAAATGGAATTCCACCTATGTTATGCTTGAAAGGGAAATTAAGTACCAACATGCTTATGGTTGTTTGGCTATCCATGATAGAGACTATGTTCATTGTCCATCAAATGATGAATGGAAAAGGACTAAAAAATGTGAGTTCCTAAAGCCCTTTTCTGTCATGACTAATTTGCTACTTTATTCAAGTATGGAAAATTGAATGTTTTTTGCATGAATATGTTGTGACTGATGATCCGATGATTAAAAAAATGACTTTGAAAATGTTGGGCAAGTGTACCAAGTATTGGCATGAGTGTTATGAGATTCTCGCTGTTGGAGCCATTCTTAACCCACGGTTGAAGTTTGGAGCAATTCGGTTTGCTTATACTAAGATTGATCTTTCTACTTGTGAAAAGATGATTATTGCTTTAAGGAAAAAGATTGAAAAATTGTTTGACGAATGTGTGAAAGTAAAATCAAGTGAGTCAAATGCTTCAACTTCTCAACAAATTTCTCCTCCACCACAACAAGTTTCTTATATGGATGATGAACAAGTGATTGATGCATTAGGTGTAAGTTGGCTAAATTGTTTAAAGTACTTTCTTTATTTCATTTAATTTCAATTTTATTTAATATTTTCCATTAACTATTGTATTTCATTTCTCTTGTAAACATCTTAGGAATATGTTGCTTATTTGAGTCAATATGCTAATGACAATGAAAAGTTTTTGATAAATTGGATGTGTTGGGTTATTGAAGGGATTGTTGGGACTATTTTCCTAACTTATCTCAGATGGCTTGTGACATTTTTGAGCATTCCAATCATTACAATGTGTAGTGAGTCCGCTTTTAGTCTTGGATTTGGTGTGCTAACCAAGTATAATTGTTCCATTCTTCATGAAAATGTTGAATTGTTGATTCTAACCCAAAATTGGTTGCATGGTTTTGAAGAACTGGGTAATTATTATAACTTACCGACTACTTGTTATTAATTTTTTTACCACTTAACTGTTCATTGTTAATAGGTAACTTTGTTTTTTTAAACATAGAAAAAGATAATGTAATGTTAAATCACAAGAAATTGCTAGAGATTTATCCGTTAAAGGCTTCAATCAAGTTTAATGTTGATGGACAAGGACTCCAAGAGAATGAAGAAATGAAGTTGTGTTTTGTAATATTGTTTTAAGACTTCAAAGTTATAAACTAAGTTCTACACTATTAGTATTTTGTAATATTATTTTAAAACTTCAAAGTTCCACACTTTTAATATTTTATAATGTTGTATTAAGAATTCAAAGTTCAAATTTCTAAACTTCAATTTTGTTTATTTGGTGTCTTGTTCAAGACAATTTTATTTAGTGTTTTGTTTAAAACTATTTTCTAATTTTTTGTTATTATAGTTCTAACTTATGATAAAATGTCTTGTAGGTGTAGTGTGTGGAAAATTATTCAATTTAATTTAATTAATATTTTTCTAATATATTCAAATTTATTTTTCCAAATAAAAAATATTTTTGTTGATTTTTTTTTTTAAAATTTCAAGTGGGCTGGTAGGCAAACTCTTTTAATCCCCCAACCCATGGTTGGCCGAGCCATTTTTTAAGACTCAACATTAAGTGAGTCGGATTGGTTTGTTCCGTTTATATGATAGGTCAAGGAAGGCTAGACCGATTCATTATGATAGCTATACTTTTGGGCAAAATGAGATGAAATTTATTTTTTCAAAAATATACTTTGTGGGCCAAAATCCTTGAGCCCAATTATGGGGGTTGAAGGGGACTTATGGATGGAAATGTAACAAACTCTTCCTGTATATGGTGGTGAGACTTGTGTACTATTTGTGGAGGGAAAAAAATCTTCTAATTAGTTTGTATCTAATTGTAAACGGAGAATTGGAAGTTAGGAAAAGTGAGGTTTTGGCATGATATTTTGTTGAAAGATCTTCCTCTTACCATTCTATACCCATGACTTTATATAATTTTAACCCAAAAAAATGATAGTCTACAAAGTATGGGCTTATGGGAGAATGGTGTGTGGAAGTGTAATCTTATGTGGCGAATGCCTCAATTTGTTTGGGAGGAGACTACGGAAGAAGAACTACATGAAAAGTTGGAAAAATGTAGCTTAAATTACTCATAGGATACACGATTTTGGTCCTGTAGCCCCAATACATATTCTACAAAGTCTACTTATTGGGCCATATATGATAGTGTGGAGGATGGTCAAGCATAAGAAATTTTTGTGAAAATATGGAACATGCATGTCCCAAAAAATGTGAAATGTCTCATATAGAGGTTGGCGTTGATGGAAGCTTGCTTGTGTGGCTTCTATGGAGGCTGGATCTTTGAGCTTCAATGAGGTCCTTCAATGGTAATTTTACACCATGGAGATGCAGCGGAAGGCAAAGGAGAAGAGGAGAGGGGAGACACCATCCACTAGGAAATAAGCCAAGGAAGAAGGAACTTCACCACCAAGAATTGCCTTGGATAAGAAGCTTGAAGAGAATGCTTTAATGGAGGAAAAGAAACAGAGAAGGGGGGGAGCATGAAATTGAAGGAATAAAAGAGGGAGAAAAGTGAAACTTTGAAGTGTATCTCATAAGATTTTCATTCATCAAAGTTACAACAAGTGTTACACATGCTTCTATTTATAGACTAGGTAGCTTCCTTGAGAAGCTTTCTTAAGAAAACTTCCTTGAGAAACTTCTTTGAGAAGCTAGAGCTAAGCTACACACACCCACCTAAAAACTAAGCTCACCTCCTTGAGAAACTTTCTTGAGAAGCTAGAGCTTAACTACATACACCCCTCTAATAACTAAGCTCACCTCCTTGAGAAGAGAAGCTAGAGCTTAGCTACACACCCCTATAATAGCTAACCTCACCCCCATGACAAAATACATGAAAATACAAAAAAAAATCCCTACTACAAAGACTACTCAAAATGTCCTGAAATACAAGGCTAAAACCCTATACTACTAGAATGGCCAAAATACAAGGCCCAAAAGAAAAAAAAACCTATTATAATATTTACAAAGAAGAGTGGACCCAACCTTGACCCATGGGCTAAAAAATCTACCCTAAGGTTCATGAGAAACCTAAGGTCTTCTTTATCAGCTCTAGCCCAATTCTCTTGGAGCTTCTTGCTCATGGCTCTGGTAACTGGTCCTTTCCTAGGAAGGATTGCACCAGGTGCTTAAAAGGTTTCCTTGTAGATATAACTTGGAAATGAGAGGAGTAGTGCTAAATTCTTCTATTTGCCCACTATGTAATGTGGAGATAGAAACTAGTAATCATATATTTTTCCTCTTCTCTTGCATTCAAAATATTTGGTTAGCTTGTTGTCGTTGGTTTGAAGAATATGTGGTACAACTAGGCTTTGTCGAGTTGTATTTCTTGCAACATTGGGGGTTCACAATCCTCCATTAAAGGTGGTCAAGTATGGTTGGTTATTTTGGTATCTTGTGGAATATTTGGAAAACATGTAACCAATGTGTTTTTCGACAAGGAAACTTTGACAGTAATAAGCTTGTTCAAGATATTAAGCTTTTTGCTTGGTTGTGGCTAAAGAATTTGATGTCTTTTGAGGTGGGGACCTTTTTACAATATGAGTTAAATATCCAAGCTTATTTAAAGGTGGTTGTGCGAAAAAGAGGATAGGAGAAGAAATTTGTTGCTATGTCTGATGTAACTTTTTTCGTTTGGATGATGATATTGGTTGCTGAGATTAATATTTTTTGAAACTAAAGAAGTTTGAAGACAAGGGTCATGGCTCTAAGTGCAGCACACGAGATGTATATGGAAGGGAGAAGCGTATTGACCTCTGTCCCAATGATATATTTGTTTTTTTTTTGTAGAACTTTTTTGGTCTAATGCTATATGCCCATGGTTATATTATATTTACATTTGCTTTGTTAATATAATGTAACGACTAGAGATATATAATCTTCACAGGATTATATTATGTTCTTGTAAATGGTTTTGGGCACCTATTTTGCTCAATGATATATAGATTTACTTTTACCGAGTTAAAAAAAAATATTATACTCCTATACAAATTATTGTTTCCCCCCGTCCCCATCCCCAACAAAGTTTCACAATGTTTTGAAATTGTCCCCTATTTTCTTTATTTTGAATGACAATTTTATAGCGGTTTCCAATTAATTATGATAGTTTTTTTATGTTGGACAACATTTGCGAAAAAGTTGTTAGAAAATAAAATTTGTGGCATTATGAAACGTTGGTCATATGGCATAATAAAAACTATTCCTATCTAACTACACATGATAAAATAAACTTAAGATGAAAATTCGAAAAAAGAAAACAAGTGTGCTCTAATTCTATATACTTACAACAATACATAGGAAGTTGCATTGACATTACCTATGGCTTTCCTTGAGGAGGTTATCTTTGGTGGGTATTTTACCAAGCTTCATTTGCCAATAAAATATAGTTACTTTTTGAGTGTTTTAAACATTTTCATAAGTACTACCAACTCTATCCTCCATTGAGGAAGAAGTAGAGGGTTAATGTACACATGCTAGGATAAGAACTACTCAGAAGTTAATTTAACAAAAATACCTTATATAACTTTTTTCTTTCTGCATACATGTATCATTTTTCTTAATGTATCAAATTCAACAAGAATTGAAGTTCCTTCATTTGATGTTCTTTCCACAAAACTCATTGCTTTTTCTCCTAGTACCCTATTTCACCTATGGAATTATTCTTATCCGGTAACATTGAGAACAACCTTGGAAAATGATCACATAGAGAAAGATCACTTATTCAATAGGCCTTCCAAAGCAATGTTGAAGCATCCCTCCCTAATATTTTTGTGTATATCTTTTGCAAATCAATCCCCTCTCGAATTCAAACACTTGCCTGTAGAACACATGTCTTTCCACCAAAAATATGGATTTAATAGCAACAAACATATTAAATACCTAACCCACACCAACTTAATACCTTGTATGTAACACCTTATAGAGACTATTTCTACCAATATTCTCCATCTCCATTTTCCTAAAAGAGTTGCATAAGAGGGATGCTATTAACTTCTAAACCACCTCCTTTCTTCTTAGGTTTACACACCACTTCCTATTTGACCCAAGGGATCTTCTTACAACCACTAGTTACATCCTGAAGAAAGTTTCTTTAAAAAAGAACCCATTATTTCACAATAATCTTTGACATTTTCATGAATGAAATCCAATACATAGATATGGAATTCAGAATCAAGTTAAGAAGGACAATCTTCTCACCCACAAATAAGTACTTATTCTTCTAGGACATAAGTCTTCTTTGAGGCATCTCAATTGAAAGTTGGCATATGATGCCTTCCTAGGGTTTGCACCTACAAGAAGCCTAAGATACCAAAAAGGAATGGACTCCACCTTGCAATTTAGAAAAAAATGATGTGAGATAATAAACTTGTCATTCACCTACACCCTTATTATGCTACTGTTGTGAAAGTTTACCTTTAACCCTAATAACAATTCAAAAGTTCTTAACATTGCCTATAGGTGGTCTGAGCAAGCTTAACTTGATAAGGTAATGTGGTCAATGTATTGTAGATGTGAAATGACAATACCATATGTTGTATCTTTGAAGCCTTTAAATATACCCTTAAGTTGATACTCTTCATAAAGCCACTAAGGTAAACAAGAATGGAGTTGAAATGTCTTTTTGTTTCAAATCCCTCTTAATCTTAATTTCATCCATATATATAGTAGCCATTTACTAACACTAATTAACTCCCAAAAAAGATTTATGCCATGATCCATTGTCTCTATTTCTCATTGAACCCTAACCACCCAAGCATATACTCTAAGAAGTTCTAGTTTATAGTGTCATAAGCCTTTTCAAAATCTATATTAAAGTTGAGGCAATACTTTCCTTTTTTTTAAGAGGCACCAACCACTTCATTCAAGAAACCACCTCATCCACAATTTACTTGTTGTGAATGAACTTTGATTGGTTATTAAGTACGATAGTAAGCAATACCTCTATCAGTGTAGAGGCTAAAACTTTTTCTTCAATCTTGTATGGCCATTTTAGCAATGATATGGGTTGAAAGTCATTTAGTCTAAAAGGACTATCAATTTGTTTTAATCAAAGCAATGGAATAAGAAGAAAATTTATTAGGAAATTTCAAATTTTCATGAAACTCATTTATCCTCCATAAATATTCCTTTCTAGCAATTCCAAAAAAGCCTTTACAAAAGAGAAACAAACCTCACACGGGCAAAGACTCTTCTCATTGTCATATATCCCTTCTAACAACACTTTTAAAACTAGGATCAAAGCATTTAAATTAAATTGTTGAAATTGATTTTAAAAACCACTACTCAATATCATATTATAGCAATGGTTTTTATTATAGTATATAGTCTTAACTGAAAAAAGCCTCTTTAGCAACAGTTTTCATTTATTGTCGAAAATAAAAAAAATGTTGTAATAATTTGTATCCTGAATATTGAAAATAAAATTCATCTAAAAATGTGATTCGCTTAAATTTTGATCTAACTTTTAGGTAATAATAATAATAATAATAATAATAATAATAATAATAATAATAATAATAATAATAATATGTTTAATCTTCGTAGGTATAGCTAAATATAGTTTTGATACATTAAAATATTTTTTTTATTAATTTGTAGTTTTCTTAAATTTAAAAAATAACACCCCATCATCATAACAACCTATCTAAATATGACATGTTACATGTTACTTCTTCTAGGTTATGTTTAACCAAAGTAATTAATAAGCAAGCTAATATCTAAAGAAGTTTGTTACAATAACTGAAAAGCTAGTTGAAAGACTTGTTGAATAATTAAGTATTATTGATAAAATTATTTATTTAAATAATTGATAAATATAAATAAAAAAAATTGGTATGTTTATATGATATGTTTGTATGAATTTTAATTTATTTTATGAATAAAAATATTTTTATGGTTTTTTTATAATTTAAATTTTTAAATTAATTTTGAGCGCTTATACTTTTTTTTTATTTTTCATTTAAATATTACTCATTCTAAATACATTTTTAAGTTTTTTTTTCATATTATATATTTTACTATTAATCTTACATTATATCCTAAAATATTTCTAACTGAACCGAAAATAAAAAAATAACATTTTTTACAATAGGCATAGTATATTCTAATTACATTTTTTTTAGTTTTTTTTTTCTCATTTATACATTTTACTATTATTCTTATATTATATCTTATAATATTTCTAACTGATCCTAAAATAAAAAAGTAACATTCATTTAAGTAGGCATAGTGCTTTCATTATGTTGATTAGTATGACAATATCATTGCCCTAGTTTTAAATATATAGCATAGTGTATTTATATTGTCATATTAATTCATTATTAATATCTTGAAATATGATGCTAAAATAATAATATAAAAAATTAAATAGTATAGTGGTTTAAATAAAATAAAAAATAAAAGAGAATGATAAAATCTTACCATATGAAAATGAAAAATTTTATGAATATTTTTTAAAAAAAAAAAAAATAACAAATTACTAAAATAAGATTGTTTACCCGTTATTACTAAATAATTGGAGCAATTTTTTCATCTAATATTTTTCTTCAAAACTGGTTCAAAATGCTTGTAAAACATATACTCTCCAATGTAGTTTGTATAACATAATTAGTTTCACACTACTTCACTATTAAATGTTTGACGAAAACTATTTTAATTTTTTTTAAAAACAAGAATCAAGGTGAAAATTGAAATCAAATTATTTTGGATCACCATAATATTAATGTAGAATATTTGTAAGTTTTTCTTATGCCTAATTGATTTGCCGAAGAATCTCACTTACTGTTATAAGCAAGACTATAAGTAGAATCTAGGGATATCAAACTCGGCTCACACAGGTTAGGTTGACTTGTTGGTCTGGGAATGAGACACTCAATCAAGCCAAGACACTAGTTGGATCGGATATGTATATGACCCGATACGAACTAGTCTGACTCGACATGACTCAACTTTGAACTTGTGGCTCAGTGACTTGGTTGACTCAGCGGGTCATGCATTTTCAGGTTTTTTAATTATTATTATAGTTAAACCACATTACTCATATAAGAAAATTAAATTTAAACCTTACACTTGTGTTGTTTGTAGATTTACTTACATTTTTTATCAAATATAATCACATCTTAGAATTTGAGATGATAAAGTTGTTGTCACTTTTAATTTTTTTTTGGCTAATTTGTGTGTGTGTATTAGATTATTATGTTAGTGTACAACAATGATAGTTTTAATAAATAGATGATATTATATTTTAAATTTTAGCTTAAGGTTTTGTATATTGAATTCTGAAAAAGTATGTTGTGTTCAAAATTTTAAACAAATTCATAATTATGCTTTTAAATATGTCGAATTTTGTTAAAACTTTAATCTTAAGTATACAATTTTATAGGTTATGAAATTATTTAAATTTTTTTAATATAAATAAGATCACATGGGTTAACTAGTAATATAGATGGACATGTTATCCAATATCTTTAACAAAGTGGATGACCAGTTCCAGTATGATAACATTGATGGGATCTCTTACAATAATTTTTTATTTATTTAAAAGATCAAAATGTGAGACATTGCATAAGAGATTTCAATCCAAATTCGCTCGGAACATCGACACATTGGTAATTAAAATCAAATTTAATCATAATTATGAAAATTCCGTATTTAAAATTAAAAAAACATTAAAACTAATAACAATCATAATAATAATAATTGACAAATGGCCTATGGGAAAGGAAACAGGCAACAACAATACAAGTTGTGTGTTTGTTGACAATAAGATACGAAACAAGGAGAGATAAGGAGACTGTAAGGCCTACGGGTCGGTGGCCCCAAACCATCCTCTGCTAAGGGACACGGTAGACTGTGTTGTGTAAGAGTTGCATAATAGGGACATAAATTACCCTCCATCCATCATTTTTCCTACTTCACCACACTTCAAATTATTTTCCCTTCTTACAAAAAATGCACAGTTAACAAGGATATGAGGAAAATGTATTGCTAGAGGGGCAAGGAAACAGACAAAAGAGTGTGTGTGTGTGTGAGAGAGAGAGAATTGAGATAATATGGGTATGCGTATGGGTGGACAAGTATGCTAAGTATTATTTATGTAGAAGACATCAAATGATTGAGGAATAAGGGAAGAAAGGTAGCTAGTGAAGCAAAATTTTATGCATAAGCATAACAAAACAATAGCTAGCTAGAGAGAAGAAGAAAAAAGATGAGTAGGTATTCAGAGTGATATTGTTTTCTTCCTCTCTTCCTCTCAGAATTATTGCTGTCTCCTTTTGATAAAATTCTCCTTGGTGTTTTCTGGGTTCAATCTGAAACCTTTCAAAGAGACAAGATAGCAGGGAAAATCAAACGTATATAGCCTCAGTCAGGTCCTAATCCTTTCTCCTTTTCTTTCTTATGCCTTTTGTTTCTCTTCTTTTATTTCATATATGGTTAATTTCCAAGAGACAAGAATTAGAATTTTATTTTTTTATATTTAAGAACTTCCAGATTTACTCTCTCGACTTCGGAAATTAAAACATGGCTTCTGCTTCCTCATCCACACCCTTCTTGGGAATCAGACAAGAAAATCAAAGTCAGTTTACACAACAACACCAATCCTCCACTACTGCAGCTTCCTCAACTACAACTACTACTCCAACCACGGTGCCTCAGAAGAAAAGAAGGAACCAACCCGGAACACCATGCAAGTAGCTCTATGCATTCTTCATTAAATTTGATTACTTTAAAGCATTTACATGTTCATGGAAAATGCCCCTTCTGTAATTTCTTTCTAGATTTTCTCTCTCTCCAGAATTAACAAACATGACAAGGCTTCTTGACTTCCTCTAAGTTTATCAATACATTGTTCCTTTTATTTAAATTTTTAATTACTTTCTGTAAAAAACTCATAGTTATTTACTTGAAGCATCTAAATGAAGCGTATAATTTGTTGTTTGGAATTATTTAAAATATTTTTTTTCCTTTCTTGGAATGGAAACATATGTGCGTATGCAGATCCAGATGCGGAGGTGATAGCACTATCTCCCAAGACCCTAATGGCAACAAACAGGTTTTTATGTGAAGTGTGCAATAAAGGGTTCCAAAGAGAGCAAAACCTACAGCTGCACAGAAGAGGACACAACTTGCCTTGGAAGCTAAAGCAAAAGACCAACAAAGAGCCAAAGAGAAAGGTTTATCTGTGTCCCGAGCCCACATGTGTTCACCATGACCCTTCAAGAGCCCTTGGAGACCTCACTGGCATTAAGAAACACTACTCTCGCAAACATGGTGAGAAGAAGTGGAAGTGTGATAAGTGCTCCAAGAAATATGCTGTTCAATCAGATTGGAAGGCACACTCCAAAACCTGTGGCACTAGAGAGTATAGATGTGACTGTGGCACCCTCTTCTCCAGGTTTGTGTAAAAACATTTCACAACTTAATTATATGATAAATTACCTTTGGTTCTTATATATATTGAATGTTTGGTGTAGCTGAATTATAATGTAAACCAACTTTTCAGCTAAAGGCACTCTAAGCACATTTTGATATTGAGCAGGAAATAAGATACGGATATTCTAAGATATTACATATACACTTTCCACCTAACTTGTTTAATAAAAGTGTGTTTCTTATGGATCGATATTAAGACTAGTAGATTTGGGTATGTTTAAAGTGAAAAGAAAGAAAACAGATAATGTTAGCATGGCAATGAGGAAAACCATTAATTTTTTCGTACTCATTTTCTAATATTCTATGCAATTTTTTCTTTCTTTTATCTCTGTTTTCTTTTCAATGAAATGTCACGCGAGCTTTCTAATCCAATTTTCTAAGATTAATTAATGTAAAAAGGATGTAATGCAGCAAAATGATTACCAAATTTCTACTCAATTAAAACTTTGAGGAGAATCACAAAAGACCTTTTTTAGTAATAAGAAAAAAGGGTTGTGAAAATAATCAAAATTGAAAAAAGAAATTCTCTAACAAGCAAATATATATCAACAAATTCTGATGTTCTCACTTCCTTTTTTGTACATTTTTTTTTCAATCTTGTAATTTTTTTATTTTTTTTCTATTACATCATCTATCCATTTCACATTTCATAATTTTCTCTTCTTTAATAGGGTGTACACCGTGGTGAGTGTCAACAAAAATGTTTTTCCAATCTTAAAATTGAGCAAGACGGTTCTACTTTTTTTTTCTTGTTAGTTTTATGTGTGGGCGTTAGTGGAAGTGGCAGAAGACTGCTCGCACGTGAGCACAGTTTGTAGCAAATGTTTTGAAAGTTTTTTGAGAAGGAAAATAACAAGGCAAAGCTCAACTTTGTGTCCTTGGGAACAACGCCCCCCCCCCCTCCTTATTCCCCATATTCACGTGTAGTTATGAGCAACAATGTTGGGGGGGGGGGGGGGGGGGCACAGTGATACTGGGTTTGTTCTCACACATGACTTGGAGTTGCATTGTTTTGTTTTCTTTCGTGTTGGATACACATATAATTCATAAGTATGTACGTGGTTTCAAATAGGGTACGTTAATATTCTTTGCCATGGGTACAATACAATGCATTCTACCTTCTTAATTGTCACACACTGGCCCTTTATTTCTACAAGTGATTTATTATGCAACAAATTGATGAAATTCTCTCTGCAAAATTAATGTTTGCATATGATCTATAGTTTCATGTTTTTTTTCTCTCACTGAGAATTTTCCGAGAATTTAGCAACCCGTTTTGCTGGTGGTACGATCGTTTTCACAAGAATTTTCTCAGGGTAGAAAATGGACAACTCATGAAGCAGTTTGCATTTATTGAGGCTGGACCCATGCTAGCCTTATTATTGTTGACTTTCATCAAATGTGTAAATAATATTCTTTCTCCTCGGTGATCAAAGAGAGGACTCAAAGTGGTAGTTCGATAAGGAGTTGTTGGTGTGTATCAGACTTTGGCATAATCCTCTGGGCCAGCTCCTCTCTCACTGTCATAGTTTAATTTTTATTTTCAAAATAGTAGATCGAATTTCAACAACTATAAAAATATTTTCCAAATTCAATATGTTTAATTTTTGTTTATTTTTGGACCCTATATATGCATTTGATCACGATATATATATATATATATATATATATATATATATATATATATATATATATATATATATATATATATATATATATATATATATAAAATTTTATGTGAAACAACCTTTTTCTCAAATTCCGGCATCACTCATCGATCTCCACGTAATTAAAGACCTCACTTTTTAATTTTATATCTCATTCTTCTTTTGGCAAGTGTGAAATTGATTATGTTAGTGTTGTGGTGGCATTCTCACTAGCTAGGTTCTAATTAGGAAACTTCTTCTGATTGTTTGTTAGCTCTTAATTCTTTATTGTTTGAGTCCAATTATGTGAAATGCTCATGTATAGGGGACCACAATACATTTAGTGCAATGAGTCTTGGTGGACACAGTGGTTGTATATATTTTCACTTCTCAACCCTTTAAGCAACATATACTTGCAATAAGATTTGATCTGATACAATTGGATAAATTTAGTTAATTTGGATTATTTCCCTTGTGCCAATTTGTATTAACTAGCTAGGATTGTGTTGATGCATGCAACATTTTTATTCTTTAATTCTAAGACATTCTTAATTTGTTGCAGGCGTGACAGTTTCATCACTCATAGGGCATTTTGTGATGCTCTAGCACATGAGAGTGCAAGACACCCTTCAAGCGTGAATCATTTGGGAACTCATCATCTGTATGGCACAAACCACATGAGCCTAGGCCTTGGTGCTCAACTTCAGAACCACCAAATCTCAGCCACTAACAGCATATTGAGCCTTGGAAGCGAACCAAAGTTTGAGCACTTGATCTCACCAAATCTGCACCACTCATCATCATCATCATTTGGAGTGCAATCACCCCAGTCATCATCGTTCTTCATGACTGATCCAAACCATGCATTTCAAGACCTCCAATCTCAGAACCAAGGACACTTATTCTCAAACAAGCAACTTCATGGTCTCATGCAACTCCCTGATCTTCAAGGAAACACCAATAACAACTCCACTACTTCTGCTTCATCATTGTCTGCTTCAGCTAATAACACCAATCTCTTCAACCTAAGCTTCTTCCCTAACACCAACACCAGTGGCAGCATAATCAATGATCAATTCAGCAACATAAGTGGAGGTAACAATAACCAAGGAACAGCAACACTCTACAGCACTAATAGCCCCGTGAGTAATAACCATGTTGGTAACTCAAGCTTGTCTTCACTCTTTGGAAACTCATCAGTGCAACAAGATAACATGTCCCCTCACATGTCAGCCACTGCATTGCTTCAGAAAGCTGCACAAATGAGTTCAACCACAACCACCAATAATGAGTTAGGCATGAGATCAAGCATAGAGAATGAGCACAGTAGCCATCTACGTGGTTTGTTGAACTCTCTTGCCAACGGAAACAACCTTGGCCAGTATCACAACGTGGTGGAGGAGCCTAAGAAGATGTCACAAAACAATCTTGGTTTGTGCTTTGGAGGGTCTGATAAGTTGACCTTGGACTTTTTGGGTGTTGGGGGAATGGTGAGGAATATGAACAATGGTGGAGGGTTTTCACAAAGAGAGCAACAACAACAACACTCCATGGGAATTACTATGAGCCCCTTGGATCCTAAATTGGAATCAGCACAAGCAAACCAACACTATGGAACCTCAACACTCTAATAATAAGTTGTTGGATAATAAGAGGTAAAAACACACGTGATTCATGTCTATGCTTTTGAAAGGGATTTTGTTTCTTCTCATATTAAAAAAAATGTTGGGTAAATTTATTAGGAAGAAAAAAATGTTTATTATTTACAAATGTCCTAGTTCTAAACTTTTCTTTTTATTTTTTCCCATGAAGAAAGTTCTATTGCCACTTGGTAAGTTAGGGTTGTTATGCAATTCATGTATTTTTCTTGAAACATATATATATCGGTCCCTTTCCTTTTCCCTTTCCCTATTCACTCACTTTCACCACTATGGAAATTCCATTTTCTTTTTCTTGAAACATATATATATCGGTCCCTTTCCTTAAGCTACTAATTACTAACAGTAAAATTAGCACGTGGTAAAGACCAGTGCTCTGTACAATTCTCACAAAACGAGGAGGCTGGCTCTCACTTTCTGAGAATCTTCACATGTTGGCTATATTCCAAGGGAAACGACAAAAGTCTGTAGCTGATCTCATTTCAGTTTAATTATTATTCTCTCCTTTCATGTGATAACTCAAAGGTGGTGTTCAAACTTTAAAATAAATAAGGTTTGTTTTTGCTTGACTTTACCTAATATACCGTATACATATTTTTTGAGAATAACGCTATGTATGATATTAATAATTAAGTTTTATAACTAAGACTATAACTACGTGACATAATTTTCAGGTACTTAATTAATTTAATTCTGTTGGCATTCCTTTGATTAACAACGACTCTAGCATTCCTCATCAAGTTGACTACCTTTGAAATTTTCATACTCTCTCTCTCTCTCTCTCTCTCTCCCTCTCTCTCTCTCAACTGGTTGCATGATAGCATGCACTGTAGCGTACTTCCTTAGTCGTAAGGGTTAGGTCTCACATCATTTATTCAAGTTCTGAATGATTTTTAGGAAGTTAATGAAGGTGCTGGCTGACCGTACTGTATCGAGCAGAAAAAAGTAGCCTGTAATGTTCGTTAGAGCAATTATAGGTAAACATTATGTGACACTTTTGTCGCATGTGTGATGCCATCTGATTCCACATATGGGAATCATTTAGTCCGTGACCAAGAAAAGCAAGTAATGTTACATCTGTGGCATTTTGAACTAAGGCGGTCACTTTTACAAACTTATTTTCAATATAGATCTCTTTTTAAATTATTTCAAAGATGGGTATGTTTTTACGTAATCATGCAAAGCCATGCAAGTGTATCGTCAACATGAATGACGAAATCCGTAAGCCGTTGACATGTGGAATGACATCGCCAATGGAACTAGCGATATCAGTGTAGATATCGCCAGTGGAGATGACGATTTTGGTGTGACAAGTTCTCGCCACTCTCACTGGCGACTTGGCCTTCAGGTGTGCACGTGCTTCGAGGAGACAGCTAAGGGACGCAGGCTATGCATGGCAGGAAGCAGGCTATGCTGGCAGGAGGCACGGGTGAACAGGAAGGTCTCGCCAACACATGGTGCGAGATGAGCTTATATTCGCCAATGGTATTGGCGATATAGGTGTGTATATATAGCTCTGTTTTTGGTTTAAAAATTTATCAGAAAGCTTTGGTTTAAAATTTGTGAGTATTGAGTGTTGAGCATTCAGGGTTTAAGTTTAAAAATTTTCTGAGAAAACTTTAGCTTGAAAATTTCTGAATATTGAGTGTTGAGTGTTTGTATTTTTAAAGTTTGTCTCTGAATCAATCAGTAATATTTTTATTTTTTGGTATTGTTTTTATTGATTTAAAGTGATTATTTTGAATTTCAACTGACATTAATTTTACTTTGAAAGCTTTAGCTTTTGTTTTTATTTATTTATTTTTCTGTCATTGTTTTATTTTATTTATTTTAAGTTTGAAATAAAATTTGAGTTTTGAGTATTTTTTTGTATAAATTTGTTTAGTTTGATGTTATTAATGTTAACATTAATTATTTATAATAGTAACTAAAATGTGTAGTTTGAAAGTTTCATATTTTGAAAGTTTCATATTCTGCCTTTAAAATTTGTAGTTTATTTAGCGTACAAGTTTTTTAAGTTTGTGCATGATATAATTAATTTTTTGTTACAATAAATTTATAATCTGAAGTATGAGTGTAATATTTTTTTAATTAGATTTATTTATTTTGAAGTTATTATTTTTAAAAATAATTAATTATAATAGCAACGTTGTTAATGGTTTAATGTGCCTTTAAAATTGGTACTTTAAAAACGTAAAAGTTTTTTAAATTTGTGACATGATATTTATTTGAAGTAATTAATTTTTTGTTAGAATAAAGTTTTAATTTGAGGTTTCGTTAAAGACGTCTTTTGTTATTAGATTAATTTAATTTCAATATATTATTGTTATGATTAATTATTTATTATATTGTTTTTGTAGGTATATGATAAATTCGGTTATAACAATCTTGTATTTCAATGGAAGGGTATATGAAGAGACTGATGGTGTAATCTTTGAAGGCAGTAAAAAAGCTATTCAAATTAAATGTGGAATTAGTTTTAATGCTTTGAAAAAAAAATTGGAGATAAGGTAAAGTTACAAAATAATGAAATTATTTCTGCTATCAGTTGTAGATTTTTAGTTTCTGGAAAATATGTTGCTTTGCAAATTTGTGATGACGAAGATGTTGAAACCATGCTCGAAAGTTTTCAACAACAAAATCAAATTTCAGTTTTGGAATTGTACATAAAAAAGGATGTGGCTGGTGGTTCTATGTTTCATTCTGCAAATTCTCTTATATCATGTAGAAATAATTTATCTAATAATGAGGCACAACCGCCAACAAACGTGAGCAACTTACATGGTGATGAAGACGATGATGATGATGATTATCTTGTGTCTAACTCATATGTTGAAGAGTCTTTAGACGAAGATGATAGTGTTGATGTTATATCTGATACTGACAATGAAGTCACCGACATGATTCAACCAGTAAGAATTGTTCACCCAGTAGAAGGTATAATTTATTATATAAAAAAATAGGTGAATACATTTATCATTTGATGTCAATTGTATTTAATGTTAAATAAGTATGATTTGAATTTTTTTTTTAACTATTAGGTGTACAACGAATTGAAAATCCATTTTGGAATGATGCTATGCATTATAACAATATCAACTGGAGTCATCCTGATGAGGAAGACATTTGTGGTTTGGAGATGCCATCAAGTTTTAATGTTGGACAAGAATTATATGTTGGCATGAATTTTGATACTAAGGATGCGGTAAAAAATGCATTGAAACAATATGTTATGAAGGTGCATCAAACTTTCAAAGTTGTTGAAACCAAAACAAAAAAGTATATTGTTTGTTGCCAAAATAAAGTGCAGAGTGTCCTTGCCCGTTCTATATGAGGGCAATTTTATTTAAAAAGACTGATTCATGGAAAGTCACACAATGGGATGGATCACACACATGTCTCAATATGACCATGACACAAGATCACGAGAAGCTTGATTCAAATTTAATTGTCACTTGTGTAGTAGGTATGTATTTTATTTTCACATTATGCTACTTTTGCGTTAACTATAATTTTAATTTTGTTATTCTATTAACAGACATGATAAGAGAAGATCCATCAATAAAAATTTCATTGATTCAAGAGAGGATTAACAGTGAATTTGTGTACAAGGTGTCGTACAAAAAAGCTTGGTTGGCGAAGCAAAAAGCCATTGCACTTGAATATGGCGATTGGGAAGAGTCATATGCGAAACTTTCGTCTTGGCTAACACACATGCAAAATCATTCTCCTGGATCATATTTTCAAATACTACATGATGATTTTATTGTTGGAAACACGGTTAGTCGCAAAAACCGTCAGTTTCATAGAGTGTTTTGGACTTTTGGTCAATGTAAGGAGGCTTTCAAGTTTTGTAAGCCAATCATACAAGTTGACGGCACACATTTAATTTTTACGGAAAATACCAGGGGACCCTCTTAATGGCCACATCACAAGATGGAAATGGTGGTGTCCTTCCTCTAGCATTTGCCGTGGTCGAAGGTGAGACGTTAACAGCGTGGTCATGGTTTTTGGCACACTTGCGTGAACACGTCACAGATAAAACTGGTATTGGTCTTATATATGATCGTCACGCGAGTATAAAGTCTGTTGTGGCTAACGAAGCACTTAGTTGGCAACCTCCCCACGGTTATCATGTTTACTGCATGCGACACATAGCAAGCAATTTCAATCGTAAATTCAATAATGCCAAACAAAAACAAATGTTGAAGAAATTGGGTAAGATTTCATTTATCATGGTCACGTTAATTTAAGTTTCATGTATACTTAAAATTGTTGTTGCTAACTAATTTCATGCAGGCTACACTCCTTGCAAGCATATTTTTGATTTAGAAAAATTCCGTCAATTGAGTCCAGCCATAGCAACATGGATTGATCGCATTTCAAAGGAAAAATGGACCATGGCTTATGATACAGAAGGATGTCGATATGGCCACATGACAACAAACCTCTCAGAATGTATAAATAAGGTATTGAAGGATTGTCGCAACATACCCATAACAACGTTGGTCAAATCAACATATAGTCGGTGTCGAAAGTACTTTGTTGATCGTGGCCGCCAAGCCCAAAGACAGTTAAATGAAGGACAAGTATATTGTTCTAAGATTGTTAAAGAACTTAGACAAAATCAAGAACAAGCTTGTTCGCACATCGTTCGCGTGTATGATATCCACTCGACAAGGTTTGAAGTAGAAGAGACCTTCAATCCTATGACGCAACGTGGCGGACAAAAGTGGACAGTTAACTTGAATGGCCATTATTGTCAATGCGGAAGGTATTCTGCGCTTCACTATCCATGTTCACATATTATTGTAGCTTGTGGTTAAGTGAGCATGAACTACTACCAATATATAGATGTTGTTTACACAAATGAGCACATCTTAAAAGCATACTCTGCACAGTGGTGGCCTCTTGGGAATAAAGCGGCAATTCCTCCTTCTGATGATGCATGGACACTTATCCCTGACCCAAGTACAATTCGTGCAAAAGGTCGGCCAAAATCAACAAGGATTAGAAATGAGATGGATTGGCTTGAACCATCTGTCCACCGATAAAAATATAGTAGATGTGGAGCAAAAGGTCACAATAGGCGCCGATGTCCAATGCAATTTGACCGTGAGAGTAATTCATTTAATTGATTTATGTATGTTAGATGAGTGACTTGTATTGGGTTAAGTTGTCTTCAATGTATTCACTTTGTCGGGTTCAATGAAATCGTTAGTTAGAAACATTAATTATTTTGGTTTTTGTAATTTAGTTATTTTTTTAACATTACTTATTTTGGAATGTAGCAGTCACTTAAACCCTACGTGGTAAACCCATAACCCTAAACCCTTCGTGATATACCCTTACCCTAAACCCTAACCATAACACATAAAAAACATAAAACGAAACCCCTAAACCCTAAACCCTAAACCCTTACCTAAACCGTAACCCCTAAACCCTAAACCCTAAAACCTTAAACCCCAAAACCCAAACCCCAAGCCCCAAGCCCCAAACCCTAAACCCCTAAAACCTAAACCCTAAACACTAACCGCTAAACCCTTACCTTATACCATAACCCTTGAACCCTAAACCCTAAACCCCAACCCCAAGTCCCAAACCCTAAACCCTAAACCCTAACCCCTAAAACCATAAACCCCAAAACCTAAACCCCTAAACCCTTACCCTATACCGTAACCCCTAAACCCTACACCCTAAATCCTACACCCTAAAACCTTAAACCCCAAAACCTAAACCCCAAGCCCCAAACCCTAACCCTAACCCATAAACCCCATAAACCATAACATTAAACCCATAACCCTAAACCCCAAAAATCCAAACCCCAAGCCCCAAACCCTAAACCCTAAATCCTAAAACCTAAATCCTAAACCCTAACACCTAAACCCTAAACCCAACCCCAAGCCCCAAACCATAACCCTAACCCTAACCCTAAACCCTAAACCCAGGTTGAGTGAAAGTGGGGACTTCAATGCTGTAGTTAAGGGTATTCAAATTGATACTAAAGGAGAACTATCTACAATGATGAACTATGGACTTAGTCAATGTGGACTATCTGCACATATGGCATTGGTGTTCGTCTTTAGTTACTAAAATTACTTATTTTTTGTTTGTCTACGTTAGTTTTATTTTTAAACTTAATTTATTATTATAGTTTGATGCGCGACATAAACTGTATCCATTAGTAAGGCTTAATAAATGAGATACGATAGATTAACTGTCAAAATCAAATGTCATACATACAACAACAAATTTAAACAGAGACATTGAAATCATTCATTATGGTGTCCGTGATGTTGTGAGGATGTGCCACATGGTTGATCCCATCTTCGCGCTTGACGATTAGGATTTCTTCTGCCGCAATGTCTCCCCGCTTCTACTTGCTTAACCTCAGCAGAAAACTCATGACGCAAATCAATACCTAATAAGTCACCCATATCAGGTATTGCTTTGGTACATTCCATTGTGGAGCTAATGGGGCGTTAGGTGTTGCCATTGGGGCATCATGTTGCTGTGAAGGGGTCATAGTCGGCCATGAAAAATGAGGATGTGTTTCCGCAACACCATCGAACGAATGTTCGCTTGCAGACATATCAGTGTGATGACCTTCGAAAGGATATTGATACATCTGTGAAGGATACTGATAAAATGTTGGTGGCATGTAATACATTCCATGGCCACACTCCTCTATTTGATGGGAAAATTCTTGCCCTTCAACAGCCTGTCGTCGTCTGTCAAAACCCCGAGTTTCAACACTTGATTGAAGCATGTGAAACTCTTGTCGTTGAAATTGACGCTCTGATGCTGGACCATGTGCCACAGGCTCAGTGATTCTTTCTTGCTCTTCGGATAAAATCGTTAACTTCTCCACATAAGGCACGAGATCATCAACTGTCCATGTGTTCCTCCCTTGTGGTGACACCATATACTGTAATGTCTCCGCAACTTCACCCTGCACATATTAGGGTCATCAAATTAATGTCGTTGCTTTAAAAAATAATTTGAAGTTAAATATTAAAAAAGAAATAAATACCAATGTAGTTGTGTTTGCATTCTTTAGGTCGACAAGCATCTTAGTTTTGCGCCTATACCAGACCATGTAGTCGGAGTTAAAACTCAATAGGCCCTGCTGTCGAGGATAAACGTCGACCCTAAACTCAGCTTGATTGTTCCCTTGACTGATCATTGAGGCCAACAGTTGGAACCAATTTTCATCGTGTTTGCCTTTTAACGTTAGCCCATGGATATTCAGTGGTTGCGAAGGACACTCGAGAATAGGTTGTTGCATTCCAAATTGTCGTAACACCCTATCGGGTTGGTGCCACTCAACAATATGGAAACAAATGAGTGGCACCACCGCGCACCACGCTACACTACCAATCAAACAAATTGGAGGCAACACTGACATAACAGTTGCTGTGTAAGGCTCCCACAGAAATTGCATACAATAACATAGTTGTTAATTTTCACTTAAACATGTCATCTTATTTATTATTTAACGAATACATTACGATCTTCTTACCTCATGTCGTTTCATGATATCCAACTTGCGACGAAATACAATCAGATCATCATTCCCAATATGTTGATTTCCACGTCACAACCACCTAACAAAAATATGAAATCATTAGTGGACACGCGTTACATTATTAATTATTTTCAAATGAAATCTTATTTTTAAAACAACTAACCTGTGTCCGAGTGGCTTATTTTCTATCACGGGAGGAGTTCTCTTTGGGGCCAAAGTCGTGCATCGTTCCCATGCCCACATTTGTATTAAGATGCACATACCTCCGATTGATTTAATTTTGTAATCGGTGGTGCTGCACATCTTCTCTCTATATAAAAAAGTGAGCACAACAGGTCCCCAAGCATACGTGCTGCACTGTTCAAAGTCACGTAAAAATTGCAGATGCGTTAGGGACACTTTGTTGCTGACACTTTGTTGCTGCTTTTGTCCACAAATAGGACACCTCCGATGAATCTAAGTATCCATGCACGGGTAAACCTTTGTAGTTGTTCTAGGTTACCGTCATGGTTATTTATTTGTGAAAAATGATGAGCCAACCAACTTAATTTTACCACACTGCCTTGAAGTTCACCTTCCTGTGGTCTGACTCCCAACAATTCTTCACATAAATCGGCCCAATCAAGATTTGTTGAACCAATTAATGGTGCCCCGTCAGTACGAAGACCTAATAAAACTGACACATCTTGAAGAGTAATGATAGCCTCTTCGCATCTCAAGTGAAACGTGTGTGTTTCGGGTCTCCATCTTTCAATCAAGGCAGTAATTAATGACGCGTTTATTTTTTTGTAACCCATCTTTATTATCCAATAAAAACCAGATTGCCGAAGTAGAGGAATAATTTCCTCGTTTTTCTTCTTTCCCTTGATACGTGGGGACAGCTCGTCTAATGTGTAATTTTCGGTCTTCTTCTCCATTCCAAACATGTTCTGAAACATGCTTGGGTTGCATCCATAATACATCACTGTCAATCAGGGCAGACTTAATTTGTATATTTGATGAACATGATGACGAAGATGCAATTGATACTGCAAAATAAAATATAATACAATAAATTCACAATTTTTTTTTACATTATTTATTCACTAATAAATCAAATTATGTAACACAATACGTAACAAAAATTAATATGTCAAGAATAAATTAAAATTTATATACTACAAATAAAAATATATTTTTCACTAATCAATATTTTTCACTCAAAAAAATATACTACAAATTAAAAATTAACACAATAAATATATACTACAAATTAAAAATTAACACAATAAATATATACTACAAATTAAAAATTAACACAATAAATATATATGACAAATTAAAAATTAACACAATAAATATATACTACAAATTAAAAATTAACACAAAAAATATTGTTCACTAATAAAATACATACTACACATTTCAAATTTTAAATATCTTCTAAAAATAAATTAAAATACATACAAACACAAGTTTAAATAAATAACAAATTATATATTTTTTAATAAAAAAATTATATTATACAAATTACAAAATTGAAATATTTTTAACAAATGAACGTACCTAACATTTGTAAAATTATTACAATACCTAAAACTATTATTACAAACTATATAAAATTAACGTACCTAAAATTATTACAATACCATAACAAAATATATAGAATTATTACAAACTAAATTAACATATCAATATTAACTTCTAATACTTAAAACTAAAACTAACAACTTAAAATATCTAAAACTAAAATTAAAACTAACAACCTAAAATACCTACAACTAAAACTCACAACTTCAAATACCTAAAATTAAAACTACCGTAATTTATAAAACAAAAACTAACACTAACATACAAAAATAAAAACTTAGGATACCTACAAGTAAAACTAACAACTTAAAATACTTAAAACTAAAACTAACGTAGTAAAAAACTATCATTTGTAAAACTAACGTATTAAAACTAACATACAAAACTAAAAAATTAGGATACCCCAAACTAAAACTAAAATTAAGTACAATAAAAAATTATAACTAAAACTAACCTCTAATTATAACTTACAAATAATATTAACATAAAAACTAAAATTAATTTACCATATAAACTTATAGTATCTAACATAAATAATATTAATATCTAAAGTAATTACAACGTAAAAAATATTAATTAACTTACCTGATTTGATACAATGAAAAAACGGAAGATGGACAACAATAACAACCACACCCAGCAGCATAAGCACTAACACGAAGGATGCACGAAGGATGAAGAGGTGAGATGAAAGTGTGACATGTTTGGTTCAAGGAAGCATTTTATAAAGCAGGAAGAAGAGTTGCACGTGAATCTCGCCATTGCAACCAGCGAGATACTGCAGCAAGAAAAAGCTGCTCCCCTGCGCCACTGCACCTCATAGTTGCACCGCTAGCTAATGGAAGCTTGCTTGTAGAGCTTCTATGAAGGCTGGATCTTTGAGCTTCAATGAAGTCCTTTAATGGTGATTTTCCACCATGGAGATGCAGCGGAAGACATAGGACAAGAGGTAAGAGGCGGCGCCATCCACTAGGGAATAAGCCATGGAAGAAGGAGCTTCACCACCAAGATGAGCCTTGGATAAGAAGCTTGGAGAGGATGCTTCAATGGAGGAAAAGAAAGAGGGAGAGAAAGAGAGAGGGGGGAGCACGAAATTGAAGGAAGAAAAAGGGAGAGAAGTTGAACTTTGAGTTGTATCTCACAAGACTCTCATTTATCAAAGTTACAACAAGTGTTACACATGCTTCTATTTATAGACTAGGTAGCTTCCTTGAGAAGATTTCTTAAGAAAACTTCCTTGAGAAGCTTTCTTAAGAAAACTTCCTTGAGAAGCTTCTTTGAGAAAACTTCCTTGAGAAGCTAGAGTTTAGCTACACACACCCATCTAAAAACTAAGCTCACCTCCTTGAGAAGCTTCCTTGAGAAGCTAGAGCTTAGCTATACACACCCATCTAAAAACTAAGCTCACCTCCTAGACAAAATACATGAAAATACAAAAAAAAAGTCCCTACTACAAAGACTACTCAAAATGCCCTGAAATACAAGGCTAAAACCATATACTACTAGAATGGCCAAAATACAAGGCCCAAAAGAAGGAAAAACCTATTCTAATATTTACAAAGAAGAGTGGATCCAACCTTGACCCATGGGCTGAAAAATCTACCCTAAGGTTCATGAGAACCTTAGGGTCTTCTTTAGTAGCTCTAGCCCAAACCTCTTGGAGTCTTCTATCCAATACCCTTGGGGGGTAGGATTGCATCATCCCCTCCACCTTGGAAAGGATTTGACCTCAAATCCCGACGTTTTTCATACTCTGGGCTCCTTCCCTCGACATCTGTAAAAAGAATAAAAACATATGTATTAGTGGTGTTGGGTATGTTAGAGTAGGGTAAGGTCTGAAAACTCCTTTCATGGACATCTTCCCATGAGGGAACATGGTTCCTCACCAACTTAATGAGTGGTGCTACAAGTATAGAAAAATATGGGACAAACCTTTTGTAAAAGTTTGTTAAGTCATGGCAGCCCCAGATTTCCCTTATACTTGGTGGAGTGGGCCAATCAGGAATGACCTTTATTCTTTTAGGGTTCGTGGGAACCCCTTGATCACTATTTAAAAAATTAAGGAATGTAATGCAATAAAGCGTACCTTTTTTCTGTATTTTTATGTTGATTATTCCTACAAAAAAATATGACAAACCTAAGGTGTCCCATATGAGCACCTAAGTTTGTATTAAAACCAAAAATAAGAACAAACCTACCTAATGAGTCCCTATGTACATGAATCATGAAGACGTTGGGTGCATGTCTGATTTTATAAAAGAGGGTTGCAACACTCAACAAATTCATCATATCACTTATTGTAGGGATTTGGTGCCTAATAATACCTATTTTGGGCACCAACAAAGCACAAGCATTTAAGCTCTTATGAACCAAACCCTCATCCAACAACTCATTTACTTGAGGAATAACCTCAAGCCCAAGAGGTGTGGCAGTGCTAACAAGTGTCTTTTTACAAAGGAGAAGATGTGGAGGTTGTCTAAGAGGGGAAGTTTCTTTAATATTTGTCTTTATTTCAAAATGACTTTCCTTCGTAACTAACCTCTTGGAGGAGACACTTACCTCCTTACACTCCTCCTTAACCATTAAAGGTTGTCCTTCTTCTTGGGGGTAGATTTCTTCACTAGATTCTTCCCCTTTTGCTTCTTCACTTTCATTAGAGGAAGGTGACGTAGTAGCCTCATCTTGGCTACTATAAATGTCTTGGCTCCCCATAATCATGGTTTTTGTGGTGGGGCATTGAGAAGTAATGTGTCCTCTTCCAAGACATTTAAAGCACTTTATAGAGCTAGTCTTCTCTTGCATACTAGCCTTAGAGGATTGCTTTTCTATTGTCTTCCCCTTATCATCTTTGGGCTTAGAAGGTGTCACCCCTAAGATGCCTTGACCTTGTTCTTTCTTTGGATAAGAGTGAGAGCCATAAGATTTTGATGTAGACTTCTTTTTAAGTTGTTGCTCTACCCTTATTTCCCAAACTAAGTTAGCCTCTACATTGTCCTTCCCATGGAAGTATGGGAGTTTAATGTTAGCCTCTTGAGGCTTTCTTTCATTTTCTCTTCTATGGGAGTGAGGTCTAAGATGTGACCTATGCCTTCCTTCATAATAGTCACGAAGTTCTTCACTTAGGCTCTTGCAATAGTTATGACTACTATAGGAGGCATGTTTTTCTCTTTTCATTTCTTTCATTATTTTTCTTCTTTCTTCCTCTCTTATTTTCTTTCTTTCATCTTGACTTATTTCTTCCACTCTTTTTTTTTCCTTTTTCTTTTCTCTCTTGTTTTTCTTTCCATAACTTGAGGGAACTCAACTCATCTAAGATTCTAGATAAAGGGTCTTTATGACTAGTACCCTCGCCATTAACACTAGATGAATGATGACTCATGTTGGTTCCTAAGTTGTGGTTCTTTCTTGTTGGAGGTTTGAAAACAAAAGGTAAAAGAAACTATGGTTGAAACTAGCCAAAATAAACACTAAAAGAGGTGTGAAAGATAAGGGAAAAAACTAATTGGTAAAATGCAAGCTATCTAAGTGGTTTGACAATGGAAGGTAAAGGAAATAAGCTATGAAAGTAAGCAAGAAAAGTAAACTAGGTGAATCCTAAGAGTGTTTGGATGACCACATTCAAGGTTCCCAACAAAACACTCACTATCCTAAGGAAAAATTGCCTAAAATTATTACACACAAATGGAAGTTTTGTAACCTATTGGAGGCTCCCAACACACTTCCAATGAAAGGCCTTTTTGTTACAAAACTAGAAAGCAATGAAGGTAAGTAAATTGCAAATTACAAAACGGTCGTCAATTTTGGTGGTTGTTCTCTCTTTGGTGATTCACTCAATTTGGAGTGCTTCTTAGTCCAATAGCTCTTAAAGTGGTTGGCCCCTTTCTTCTTGACTCAAATTCTTCAAGGGATGACACCAATCCTCCTTCCAATTTCCTATATGGCAACCCATAGACAAGGAAACAAAGAGACAAGAAATAACCAAAGACCAAAAAAAATGAAATGAAAGCTAAACCAATGGAATTTTAACAAGACAATTTTTCAAGGATTACTCAACAATTAAAGCAATGAAAAGGACATAGAAGCAAGCTAGGACTCAAAGAGAAACTTAGAATGGCTCTAGAGTAGAGTAATAAAACTATAAAAAAAAGACTCAACAAACCTCTAGCTTTGGCACTTGTTTTCACAGTAATTTTCAATTGAAATTTTGGAACTAAGATTGGTATAACATAGGCACCAATTATAGAATAAATTTTGAGCCAAAACAACAAGCACACTTCCCTTTCACTTTTTTTTCATGGATATTGATTTTTTTGCCAACTTGTGTGATTTTTAGTATTTTTGCATTTTTTCCAAATCACTTGGTTCTTTTTTTATAACTTTTTTCCAGATGTCTAGCAAATTCAGTAAAAAATTTCAGCTCAAAATTCGAAGTAACCAATTCTCAGTAATTTTTACAAGTTTGTATGTCCAAGCTGCCACCACCAACGATTTTTTTTAAAGCATGGTATATTGATTGCCTTGGGCTTAATAAAAGGAACCGAAACACAATTCATGGTTCAAGAACAAGAACAAGAAATTTGAACCATAGAAAATCAAATCTAGCTTCTATAGCAAGTTTAATCAGTGGAAACTCTAAAGAATCATGTTAACAACATTTAGCACAAGACATGTGAGGAGATACATGGAGAAAAAAATGAAGAAACAACAATGGAAGAGAAGGTAAATCCAAAAATTAATAGAGGTTTAAGGAGCACCTGCTTGAAGCTCTTGTGCTCTGATACCACTTGATGGAAGCTTGCTTGTGGAGCTTCTATGGAGGCTGGATCTTTGAGCTTCAATGAGATCATTTAATGGTGATTTTCCACCATGGAGATGCAGCGGAAGATAAAGGAGAAGAGGTAAGAGGCGGCGCTATCCACTAGGGAATAAGCCATGGAAGAATGAGCTTCACCACCAAGATGAGCCTTGGATAAGAAGCTTGGAGAGGATGCTTCAATGGAGGAAAAGAAAAAGGGAGAGAAAGAGAGAGGGGGGGAGCATGAAATTGAAGGAAGAAAAAGGGAGAGAAGTTAAACTTTGAGTTGTGTCTCACAAGACTCTCATTCATCAAAGTTACAACAAGTGTTACACATGCTTCTATTTATAGACTAGGTAGCTTCCTTGAGAAGCTTTCTTAAGAAAACTTCCTTGAGAAGCTTCTTTGAGAAAACTTCCTTGAGAAGCTAGAGCTTAGCTACACACACCCATCTAAAAACTAAGCTCACCTCCTTGAGAAGCTTCCTTGAGAAGCTAGAGCTTAGCTACACACCCATCTAAAAACTAAGCTCACCTCTTAGACAAAATACATGAAAATAAAAAAAAAGTCCCTACTACAAAGACTACTCAAAATGCCCTGAAATACAAGGCTAAAATCTTATACTACTAGAATGACAAAAATACAAGGCCCAAAAAAAGGAAAAACCTATTCTAATATTTACAAAGAAGAGTGGATCCAACCTTGACCCATGGGCTGAAAAATCTACCCTAAGGTTCATGAGAACCCTAGGGCCTTCTTTAGTAGCTCTAGCCCAAGCCTCTTGGAGTCTTCTATCCAATACCCTTGGGGGGTAGGATTGCATCACTAGCTAGCTTCGTCAGTGCACCTCACCTGTGTCGACATTGGAACTGGCGAGACAGTGTCCATGTCACGGGTCTCGCTGCTACGACTGGAGGCTTCCATGGATGTCTCGCTACTTCGACTGGCGGCATCCAAGTGGCAGCTGTCTCGCCATTCATCCTGGTTGCTTCATCCACGTGTTGCCACGCCAATGATACCGCCATGCAGGCTGGCGGGATAGGCTGGGGTTACGTAGAAAAACAGACCCAGCTTGGAAATAGTTTAAGAACAGACCTATATTGGGAATAGGTTTGTGAAAGTAACCCAGTTAGGTCAAAATGCCATTACATCGCCTTTGACATGGTTTACTATGTTTTCCTTTTATTTCAAGCATAGTTTTAAAAATTGATTGGATGATTAATTTGGATAAGACACTGAATTAATAAGTTAATAATTGAATTAATAAGTCACTAATTAATTTGTACTAATTCTCATGAATTAAAAAAATATAAATTTTTATACATATCTTAATAAAAAATTTCCCCCCCAAAAAATTAGTTCTCATAAATAGAATTACAATATCAAATATTTAAAACAATTAAGCATAAACACTCCTTAAATACAAAAACTTGAATAAGAAAGATATTGAAATTTAATCAACAATCACATTGCAACAATAAAGCCAAATGTGCAATAAAAAAGACAACATATAATAATGAAAAAAATGGTTGACAACATATTAATAAAAAATATCATATTACATAAGCTTGTAAACAAAAGGAGATGAAAATAACAAAGATTCGACGATAGTGCGGGGCGACATCAATGGTGGTGGGAGGGAGTGACGTTGATGACAATTCAAAGAGTGAGGGCTAAGAACTTTAAGGTTTTTCAAAGGAGTGAAACATCCAAATATAACACTTTGTTTCCTTGTTTGTTTAGTCATTAAAGGTGAAACAACATCATTTTGAATAATTTGAGGAAAAAAAACTGTGATCCAATTTTAGTCAATTAATTATGGATTCAATCACATTGAGTTATAAACAGTTTGATTGCATGTCAAGTTCGATAATCATTTCAACTTAGTCAGATAATCAATTTGCAGTTTGCGGTTTAACTAGTCAGACCGACCGAGTTAATCCAAATTTTAAAACTATGATTTCACTCTTTTATTTTTTTTATTTTGGATATTCTGGAATTATTCATTCAATGTTAAAGAAAAGGGTTTGAGTTTGAACATTCGAGGACATTCTCATTCAATGTTGGCACAAGTGGTTTGACACTTGGATCTCTTAATCAAGATCTGGGGTTCGATTCCAACTTGGGCGGAGTGGTAACTAGATGTATCAATTTATTCCAAAAATGGATTGATTCAGTGGGATGAAAATTACACCTCTAGGTTATAAAAAGAAAATAAAAAAATCTAAGTTAGCTGTCTATATGGGCCAGAAAGCTCTACGACCCAGATGAATATTACCATAGCCTTAGACGTGTTTGGACCAATACTCTTTCTTTTGCTACATTCAATCTGTTGTTTATTTGTATTCTCATCCAAACTCACGTATCTGGACATGCATCTGTTCCATGTAATGCTTCTACACTTCCAAAAGTTCCTCCTTTTCTATGTTGTGTTGCATTCTCCAAACCTTTCCACTCCAGCGTGTTGGAAAATGGACTGTCAATCAATAATATCAATGTTTGCAGAGTCTTTAGTTAACTGTGTGTTGAAATTGTTACAAATTTTTAGAAGAAAGTAGCATTAAGATATGTATAGAGAGGTAGTGATTATTCTAGAAGTCCTAAAGATATATATAAGAAAAGTTACTAGAAAGATGTAGAATGTAAGAAAATATTTTATAATTAACCGACATTACTAAAGTTGGTGAATGTTCTATGTAAATATGTAATCTGCACACTATTTATTGAGTTTGAGATCAATACAACTCCTCCTATTATCTAAGAGATACATGGCCAGCTACATAAATTCAACTACACTTGATCTCTTCTAAAATTTCTAAGTACACCTCCTTTTTAAATCCCAAGTCAATAACCATCCATCAACTAACCACCTATTTATTCTCCTAAAATACTAACACAGCGAAATATTTATATAAATTGGATTGAGAGGTACTTTGAAGTTCACATTACTTTTCTTAATAATTTTTAAAAGTATTTTTTAGTGAATAAATGGGGTTGTTGCTGAACCATAAGCTTATAGTTCCAGCAACGACAAAAGCTAAAAAAAGATAGCACCAATATTGCTGGAATGGATAGTTTCAATATTTTTCATATGTAATCCTTTATGTAGATGTTGGGGTGAATGCACACTAAGATGGAAGAGACTCGCTAATATGCCCAACGTTCCTACTGCAATATAATGAGAAGCTATACTGAAACAAAAAGATAAAAACCTTCCACGCCTCACACAGATTTACTGATTGTATCCTTCTGGTCAATCCATAAGGATCCACTACTACAAAAGCAATTATTTAAGTCACGAGACCTACGACGGTTGTGCAAAACCGCCTTAATATAAGGCACAGTGGCAATTTTGTAATTAAGGGGAGAAATTTTATTTTTTAAGTCGCACGTTCTAAGGCGGTTACGAATAACCGACTTAGAATGAGTTGTTATTGTAAGACAACGACGGTCTTACGGTAAGCCCGTCGTTGTTCCTCACCTGGCCCGTACTTGACTTTTCGAATTAAACTCATAACCCTTCTCTCCCTCAACCTTTGTTGCCTCCACCATTGTTCTGCCTAGGTCTAACCCCTCTCTCCCTCGACCTTTGTTGCCTCAAACCCCTCTCTCCCTCAAAGCTCGCTGTCCCTCAAACCTTGCTCTCCCTCAAACCCCTCTCTCCCTCAAACCTCGCGGTCCCTCGCCAACATCCATTCCGTGCAGTGGAGCTCACGCCTGTCGTGTAGTGGAGCTCGCGCCTGTCGTGACCTCGAGGAAGTTTATCTACTGTGCGCCTTAGGTCATTGTACCGGTAAGTCCCCGTATTCATCGTAACGTTTGCTTAGGGCACATCTTCTGTGCTCCATTGGTTTTGGTTTTGGTTTGTTGCTTGACTTGAGAAGTCATGTGATTGCTTCTATTTTTGTCTCTAGTTCAATGATGCTCAATTTTTGGGCTTAGCTTCCTCAGCTTGTTTGACGTTATCTTTTACCACTTTTCTCTCTTGTAATTAAGAAGCATTTTATTGATTCTACATGAATCTGTGCACATGTTGAACTAGGCAAATACTTAGCTGATTTGATTTCTCACTAATTGGTGCACTCAAATTCTCCTTTCTCTGTTAAGTCGTTTACTAATTGAGTATTATTGTTCAATGCAAATGCTTTTGAGTTCTTTGTCCCTTATTACAAATCATTTAGACATAATCTTTAGTTTTTTTTGTAAAGCTTCCTTTTTATTTAATAAATACTAACTAATAATAAAAAAATATGTTAAAGAGTGATTAGCCGCCTCTTATATTCCATATACATATGTGAAGCATTGAAAGTTCTCTGAACTTCTATACTATTTTTTTGAAGTTAAGACAGAGGAATACTGTTTTGGAGTCAACTCTAGCCTACGATTAAGTACCGATGAAGTCAATCAGAGTGTTCCTAATTAGTAGTAATACTGTAGTAATTAACCCATTAAACTAATAATTGAGATGCTTGATCATTAATGCATTCAGATGAGGGACAAAAGGTATGTGCGAAATATATAAAGTTCTCTAAGAGTAACAAAAGGTATGTGCTCTGGCTACTATAGATGACTTGGATATAATGTAACCAAATATATTCCAAAAGATTAAAGTGTTAAATGAAGACAAATGAATCACTTTGTATATTATGTGTGATGTGTGATACAGATTCATTTTGTTTATATTACAAGGAAGGAAACCTGATTTATAGCTTAAAGTTGTATACTGTCAACATAATTGGAAATTATTATAACTTTATAAAAAGCAATAGTCTTACCAAATATACTTATACATAGTACATTCTAATTAAATTCAATAACTGAATGATGTATCAATTGATGCATATATATTGCACACACTTGTTTGTCATACCTGTTTCCCACTTATTTGTGGTGGGTGATGAGCCTTTGCTCCACCTCAATACTTGCTTGAACCCAAATTCTGCCAAATGGGGTTCCATATTTTCATCAAATACAATGTTGCTGGCCTTCAAGTCACCATGAGGTATAGCTGGGTAACATTCGTGGTGAAGGAAGCAAAGTCCTCTAGCAATTCCAACTACTGTTCTGAATTTTGCAGCCCAATCCCATTTCATTTCCATTTTCTCAGCCAAGTTCCCATTAGGCAAGTAATCATACAAAAGATAGACTACATGTGGGTTGTGGCAAAACCCCAACAATCTGACTAAATTCTTGTGCCTTGCATTTCCCAGTCTTATTATAAATTCCGACACAACCTTGTTGCTCCTCTCTTCCCACTCAATCTTCTTGACCAAAACTGTTATTCCTGTAGGCAGAACAACCTTTGTAACTGATGGTGATTGAACTTCTGTAGGTTTTGTTGTGGCACTGAGGCTTGACATAACATCATTTTGTTGTGGCACTGGTCTTTTTTAAAATGGCAAACATTCTGATGATTAATTATAAATTTACCATCTCATGTAGTAATTGAAAGACAACTCACAAGTCTGGCAAACATAAAATCATTTTGTTTTTCCACTAGAATTGTATTTTTGTTGTTTCTAAGTAGGAATAAGTGTTGAAACTCTTTTTGTGGACCTCTACTTAGATTTCCTTCAATGGCTGTAAGTATAACTTTACACTTTATCCTCTAAACATATCATTAATCAATGGTTGTTCATCAATCATGGTTTGATTGAATAAAGATGCACTCATGTTTAGCTTGCCAACATATTTCAGCTTTCTTCCTAAATCTGCTCTTTTTTTCTCACATTCACTTTATTGCTTACGATTTGGAATAGTGACAAGTAAAGACAAATCACAACTCACGGTCATCCAATTCCAAGAATAGAGGTTTGTTCCTTTCTTTATAGCTAATTATATTGGCTACTTCTTTTGTTCATTTATTCAAGATTTAAAGAGAAATAACATATCTAGAGTCTCACTTGTAAGACACCAACAAAAAATGATAGAGATATGTCTGATAGTTTTTCCACTGCAAGGAGAGACAAAGAAAGTGCACATAATTCCTACTCTAAGACAAATAAAAATGACCTAGTTAAAGTATTAAAAATATTTCTATTATCCAAAAAAGTGTTCAATATTAATAAACTAAATTTAGTTTGTCTATCATGTAATAAACTAAATTTAGTTTGTCCATTGACATCTGGTAAATAACCAGATTGAGATAGTTTGGTGTGGCCATGACTATAGTTCTAATAGCAGCCATGATATTAAAAGTCCCTTTTTGTCAACCTAAATTCAGTTTAGTTAAAAAAAATTCAGTTCCCTTCTCCCTAATTTTGATCTCATGTTTCCCACTTTTTTCTCCAATCTCTCTTCATTATCTGATTTTATTTCAATGATTCAACTCTCTCCATAACCTGTCCTGACATGTTGGAATTTTCTTTAACCTAGTTAGATTGAAGACGAGGAATATCAATAATGAGGCATAATATTTTGCCTAAATATAGTTCATTCTATACTTCAAATTAAAATTTGCAAACCTTTGATGCTGCTACTTTATCTATTGCAGTTTGGTGCTACCATTTTCAGATCATATTAAAACTAAATTTGTACTGTTTTTTGATATTTTAATTTCAATCTTACTCCTAACCTATAAATATTGTGAGTTTAATCTTATTTCAAATAGTTTTCTCTTTTCTTTAGGCTTCTGAGTAGGGGTGTCCAAATCCAATTCAAACCATCTTGAAGATTCACATGAGAAATTATTAAAGGAAAAAAAAATTGTCTAGTTTATAACATAGCTGAACTGCATAATTTGTGAAATTGAGAGAACATACTTTGGCACCCCTAAAACATGCACTTTGGTCTAGAACTAGTACTACTTATCTATGATTCTCGTTAATTAGTTTGATTTTTAAATGATGATTAGTTGAATTTTATTAATTTTCTGATAAATTAAAAAACTTGACATCACATATGCTGAAAATTAACTAGGACTACAAACACGTACCTAATAGTCTAGATACTTTCTACCATCCAATAATTTCTCATGCATGCACCTCCAAAAGACTAGGCAAAGCCTGCATACTAATTTTCCAACTCCTCTGGCTATAACCTTTTTAAGTGATTGCTATCATGAGTCAGAAAGGGCTTTAAGTTTCAAGTGTATTACCAAACCAGCCAAAAGAAAAATGGAACCTAAATTAGAAATTAAATAAATAGCAATTTGAGTTCTAAAATTCAATATTTTAAAGCTGTAAACATGTTTTTCTCTCCAAATTGTTCAACTGATCAACTTATAATGGGTGACATTGACAAGCTGGCTTAATGATGACTATAGACTAATTGGCGGAAAAGACGTATATATTTGGACTTTATGTTAGAAATAGTAGCCAAGATTCTTCTCATCTGAAGCAGTTGAGATTCTATTTTGTTTGTTTTCTTATTTGGCTCTCCAATTCTATTTTGTTTGTTTTCTTATTTTAGTAAAAAGCACTACTTGTTATTTTTATGTCAGAATCAATGTTAGAAACTAGTTAAACCTAGGGAGAATCAAGGAGGAAACTTCTAAATGTTTGCCATCAAGTTAAATGGGAATGAAGTTACTGATGTGGTGCTTATATAACACTAAGAAACAATTTTATTGATGTGGTGCGTATATAACTAATAAAATAGGCGAAGAACCCTAACTTAAAAAACCTGTTCTCTTCAAGTAACGCATCTTTCTTTCTTCTTCAACTAATTTGCATTAAAAGTATCCTCAAGTAACTAAGAAAGCAATCAAGAAAGAAAGCTTCTTGTATTCATTCATTCATTCATTCATTATGTGTGTGTGTTCGAGTACAAAATTTATTTCTGGAATCTGAGGTGTTTCATATAGCCATGTTGCTTACTTGCTTTAGTATGTTAATTCGGTTAACAATTTTTTGGGTAAGTAGCATAGCTTTGTTTTACTATTCTTTTAGCATATTAGTTCTTCGGGTCAATGGAAGACCCATTACACCCTTCAACAGAAAATTGACACACCAAGATGGTGGAACAACAAGTAAATGTAAACTTATGTTATAAGAATAAGCCACTGAAGCTAGATAATCAGCCACCACATTAGCTTCTCTGAAAGCACGAATTTATTAATTGTTAACAGAATACAATGACATTATTTTATCCATGTAGCTGGTCTTACCTAGGGGAAAAGGCTTCTGTTTGTTTTTGTTGAATAATGTTAGAATAAATGAAAAACATCCAATTGTATCTCAATTATATGTTAAGATTAGTTCCATATTTTATTATTATCTGAATTACCTCCCAGGATTGGCTTTCATATTTCCTTATTATTGACAAGAACCAAGAGAGAACCAATCCTCAAAAACTAGCCATTGCAGTTGGAGAGCCCAAGGCCTTTTTAAATTGACACTTAAATCCCATATTTGCAATGTGGGACTCCAGCCCCATACCTTGCAATTGGATTCTAACAATTATCTCATGATTTGTTTCCTATTTAATTAGGATTATGATAGATTATTACTATAAATAAAAGTTAGTGCTTTATGTTTTATATTATATTGTAACATATTATATAAAATCAAGTGAACATCAATTGGATTCTAACAATTTGAAGGTTAAATTCTCACTTTTTTAGTTAGGCAACATGTCACACACATTGCTATAGTATATTTAAAACAATAAATTAAATCTACAAAAGTATAGAAGATTAAATATTAAAACATAATAAATAAAATTAGAGTAGGGATAGTTGACACTAAATGAGAATTCAGAAAAAAAAACATGTCTACAAATGAGTTGAGTTTGCAGCTTGACTCTAATACAAACTTTTCTTTTTTACTGGTATTCGACCCGAACCAAACTTATGAGCAGTTGTTAGCTCAGTTTGATTTAAAATTATGACTATTTTAGATATTTTTATTTATTTATTTATTCATTTACTTTGTACAATAAAATTAATTATTTCAATTTAATAATCAAAACCCTAAACCAGACTCGCTACCCTTTCATTGCAGCCTCGCATCTTTAGTTCTCTGCTTGCCGTCACCTCCGTCCTCCGCTGCACCTCCGTCACAGTCCATTCCTCTCTCTTTCTTGGAGCACTCACTTTGTCTACGTAAGTAACCCTCACCCTTCTTTATTATTATTTCCACCAATTCGTTATCCGTTGCTACAATTCCTGATGCAGCAAATTGAATTTTGTTCGTTACTAAGGAAAATTACTTTATTCATATAGATCTCTGCTAGGGTTCACATTTGTTTGGTAATCTCTGCAAGTGCCTCTCTCGTCCTCATTGCGGTTCACATTCTCTGCCTGGTATCTATCTCTGCAATTTCAACTTTCAACATTATTACTCACTTGTTTCATTCAATTCATTGTTCCTATGTTAGATTTTTATGTCCCTTTAGACTATACTGTAAGTAAAACAGTCACATTGCTATAGTATATTTAAAACAATAAATTAAATCTACAAAAGTATAGAAGATTAAATATTAAAACATAATAAATAAAATTAGAGTAGGGATAGTTGACACTAAATGAGAAATCAGAAAAAAAAAACATGTCTAGAAATGAGTTGAGTTCGCAGCTTGACTCTAATACAAACTTTCATGTTGTACTCTATCCTAAGCACATGAAGCTTGCTGCATGCTTTTGTTACCCAAAACAGCAGGCTTTTGTTACCCAAAACAGCAGGCTTTGAGTTCAACTTAATATTAATGTAATCAAACTTTTCATAAATTTAATATTATTATGATCCAAAAAATTATTATTAAATTTTAAACTAATCGAATCAAATTTCAATTCACTTTTGTTAGGTTGAGTTTGATAGGCCAATCTTTTATAATCCATTTTTCTCACATATACAATTCACATGCAAACTGCAACTTAAATTGAAAAATAAAAGGAATCAAATTATCTCCCTCTACCAAACTTGTCAATCTCACTGTGATGTATCAGGCAAACATAAAAGCAAAGGCCAAAAACATCTCCTTGTTCCTTTCTCCTTTTTTTAGTGGGTTTCCTTTTTATTTTTTTTCTTTCCCTTCAAATTATAACCAGTTATTATAAAATCACAACTCTTTAAAAAAATGGATGGAGAAGATGGGAATACTTTTAGATATTATTATTATTATTTGTCGAGGACTTGAAAATTTATTATCAGTAAGGAAGAAAAGTCCATAGTCAATAGGATATATGCAATAATATTCCCCTACCCTCGGTTTCCTTTATAATATAAGATGAGCTCATAGTTTTTAAATTTTAATTTAACAAAAAGCAAAATTGAAACCTTTCAATTTTCAAATAACATCAACAGAAGAGAAAAATAAAAAGAGAAAAAAAAGCTGAAACATTTACTTCTTATACAATACAAGAGGTCACATGCATAGACCTTCTCTCCCTCTCTCTCTTTCTCTATCAACATTCAACCTTCTTTTCTTTTCCTCTTTCCACAACCATTTGTGAGATTCCTCCAATGTTCTTCTCTCTTCCATTGGATTGTACAGATTGCCAGCTACAATACACACATCAATCCCTTCAATTCCTTCTCTCTTCTTTTGTTCATTTATTCAAGATTTGAAGAAATTTCACTCATAAAGATGGATATTTAAAGTTTTCGTTTAGATCTTTGAACTCTCATGGCTAATTTTACAAAAAATTAATATATTAAATTTTTTTTCCTAATTTAACTGGTAGCTCTCTTTAACAAAATTTTGACAAAATTAATTTCATTCAAATGTCCAATAATAAGCTTTTTGTTTCTTAGTTATCAATTTGATCTTCAAATTATATTAAAAGGTTTAATTTGATTTCATATTTCAGCGGCTTTTATTTATGAACAGTGGCAATTACTATATTTATCATTAGTTTAAAAAATAAAACAAATTTCATTTCTTTTTCTTCTTCACTTTTGGTTCTGTGCTTCCTTTCATCCTCGGAAGGATTTCCCAAAGCAAAGTGACGAGCATATATAAGACATTAGAAATTGGGTCTTTGGGGAACCTTTAAATCCTTCTAAGATCCCTGAGTATGCCTCTAGAATTCCATTTGTCAAACAATTAGTGTATTCTGTCATACTGTCATCAGCAGCAGATATATCCGCAGCGAGTTCTGCACCACTCTAAAGCATAGGCATTGCATACAACAACTACTTCTAAAAATTTTCTCCAATTGCCAAGGCTATGTCTCCAAAACTTGAAAAAATAGGAGGCTTAACAGACCTATGGAGCTGATTGCTGGACAAATCCACATGCAGTTGGGTAATTATCCCATCACAATAAAGCAGTACTTTCTCCTCGAAGCATCTACATACATCACCAACCACACCCATTATATTAGGGACCACCTGAACCCAATACAATGATTGAAAATGTGCTGCACCTATTTTTTAATTCCCTGCAGCTGCCATCCTTTCCCAATTACCCAAAAGCATCTCTCAAATAAATGTCCTGCAGAAAGACTTGCACCATACTACCATACTTAAGGACCTTTGTTCTACTACCATTCAAAACTTATGTTCTTCATTTCGGCTGCCATCACCCCATTGTGCATGAATTGGCAGTTTTGCTTTGGTTTATTTGAATGACACTTTTGAACATTCAATCCAATGGTAACCAATACAATTTTGTCACTTGGTATGAAAACATTCACTTCATTTACCCCCGTTAATCCATCCATGTCTGTCTTAAGAATTGCTTCGTCATCTACTTTAGGCAACCAAGCTGTATATATACCCGAATCTATCATAGGTACGAAGACTGAACAGCTGAACAGGAACACACTCTCCACTATTTTTGTTTAACTACTATACAAAATTAATTCCTATTTAGATAAAGATGAATATGGGATCATTCTTTATAAGTTAAACTCTTTTAAACTTTGAATTCTTAAAGTATTTTTTAAATTACTTATAGAACCTTTCGAGATTAAAAATTTGAAAAAGTGTTTAATACACTTTGGAATTAAATTTTCAAAAAATATTTTAATAAATTTTGAAATTAAATTTTTCAATATGATTTCAAACCATTTCTGAAATTCGATATGATTAATTTTGGAGTAACAATTAAAAAATAAGATATAGGGTTATTAGCCGAAAAATAAAGTAGTACAAAATGAAAATTTCAAGCTATTAGAACGCTCTTAGCTAGAAGCCGAAAACTGAAGCCCATTGCACCAAACAAGGTGGGGAATTTGGCCCGTGTATAATGCGTCTACTCAATCCGTCCCAGTAAAGGTGGATGGGCCCATTATACTTCAAACAAGTTTCGTTTACTTTTTTTTCCAGCAATTATAATTACGAATTGACTAATCCATAAGTTAATGGGATTGTCAAAATATTTATTTAGGCTTATGGATTTGTTCTGAAAATATCCTAGCATTATTTCAGATTAAGTAATTTGGAATCCATGTTGTTTTCTGGATTACTAAGTTCAAAATAAAGCTATGATATTTTTGGAACAGTTACTCAAGAAGTTGATAGTATTATTCCGGATTAAGTAATTTGGATTAAGTAGTACATAATTAGGATTAAGTAAATGAGTGACAACAACATATTAAGTAGTACATAATTAGGAAAATTTGGAGAAGGTTTTGATTTGTTCTATTTCAAAATTGAATTAAGGCTTTAACTTTCATAGTCCACTCCTAACAATTCATTATCCAGACTTCTTGTAGCAAACTCAGTTGTGTTTTAAAATAAATAAATAAAAATGAGCAAGGAAATGCTCGATAGCAAACACATTGAATATATCTCTATTAAATAAAAAAGATAAAAAAAAACTCTAACAAAAAAAACACATTGAATATATATTAAATGACTGAATATTAAGAACTAGCCCCTTAGTCCAAACCTTTTATTAAAGGTTATCTAGAGCATAAGAAAAATGCAATATTATGAGTGATATGGAGATGTAGCATATTATGAGTGTCGTTGATATGAACGTTTTTTTAACTTTTGTGGACTGCAGAAATTCATCCATAACAGGATTTTTGTTAAATAGATCATCCCCATTTATTGTTATTATTATTATTATTTGACTAAATTACAAATAAAATGTTTAATTTAATTTATTTTTAAAAATATTTAATATGATCATTTCTTCTAGAATGAAAATCTAGTATAAATTTGCTTTGACAGACTTATTAATTTCTTGCATCATTTTCATCTGATAGTTTTGGTTCCCATCAAATTTAAAAAAAAAACAAAAAAAGGAAATATACCAAAAAAAATTAAAAAAACTAAAAAAAAACAATATTACGACGGTTATTCTATAACCGTCTTAGTATATTGCACTTACTACGCCGGTTACTTCACAACCGGTGTAAAAAAGTTAAAAAAATTGGTAATACTACGACGGTTATAATACAATCGTCTTAGTATATTGTACTTACTACGCCGGTTATTTTAAAACCGCGTAAAAAGTCATTTTTGCATGTCTCCTACGAAGACGGTTATCTCACAACCGTCGTAAAAATTACAGACATACAACGATGGTTTATCAAAAACCGTCGTAAAAAGTTGTATTTACAACGACAGATAATAAAACCGTCTTTAAAATATTTCCACCTTTTACGATGGTGGCTGTTACGACGGTTCAAAACCGTCGTTAAAAGCACTACTTAACCGACTTAAAAAGACGTATTTCTAGTAGTGATCGGACACCAAGAAAATTACCATACTGGTTTGTGTAAGGAAATTTCTTTGAGAAAAGTTGTCTATCAAAATAAGGGAGAATCGAATCTGCATACATAGGAATCGGAGGAGGCAAATTGCCATAAAGGGGAAACTTTTACAAACTTTTACAAACTTATTACTCAAATGAGTCTCTTTTAAAACTATTTATATGATGGTGCTGTTTTTCAACGTAAATTGCATGCAAATCGTCAGTCCCATGAGTGAGTTTGTCCTGGATTTGACACGTGGAGAAGACGCCTTTGCTACTGGCGAGTTCCATTGGTCTCGTCACTCCCATTGGCAATTTGGCCATGCAATGGGTCTAGCCAATTTGACTGGCGATTTGCACCATAGGGCTAAAGGGAATTAGCAAGTGGCATTGGCTAGATAGGCTAAAAGGGACTAGCCCAGTGGCATGGGCTAGATAGGCTTTTTTATTTTTTTTTATTTTATTTTAGACACACCTTTACGTCAACCCTCACAAATTTTTAACACACACGAACAAAACATCAAATACAAAGCTAATTTAATTAAAAATAATAATAAAAACTTCACATTCAAACTTTATTCCGGCCTTAAAAAATTACTTCAAAAAAAAAGTTTGATGCCACAAAATTGTTTTATTGGGAACTTCAAACCTTGAAGGATGAGAAATTTAAACTTCAAGAAGGCAAATTTTGAGGGTTTCAGTAAGTTTTTAAAAAACTCATAGGAAGGAAGCAATTTTAAAAACGCGTACAGACCTATTTAAAGAGCCCAATAAAACAATTCTGCGGCATCAAACTTTTTTTTGAAGTAATTTTTTTAGGCCAAAATAAAGTTTGAATGCGAAGTTTTTATTATTATTTTAATTAAATTAGCTTTGTATTTGATGCTTTGTTTGTGTGTCTTAAAAATTTGTGAGGATTGAAGTAAAGGTGTGTCTAAAATAAAAATAAAAAATAAAAAAGCCTATCTAGCCAATGCCACTAGCTAGTCCCCTTTAGCCACCAATTGTATGGCCAAATCGTCAATGGGAATGGCAAGACTAATAGAACTCGCCAGTAGCAATGACGCCTTCTCCACGTGTCAAATCCAGGGCAAACTCGTCAGTGAGACTCACAATTTGCATGCAATTTATATAGGAAAACAACACCATCGTGTAAATAGTTTTAAAAGAGACCCATTTGAGTAATAAATTTATAAAAGTGCTCCCTTTAGGACAATTTGCCGATTGGAGGATCATGAGACTTAAGTTCGGAATATTTTTTCAAAGTATTTTTTTTATCTCATAAATCTATAATACTACTCACGTAGTTATAGTTAATTTATTCGTAATTAGGCTACCAAATCAAATCAAATGAGTGTTTTCATTATATTATAATCTTTCTTTCTCTCTTATTTCCTTCACACTGCATACGGACTTTCCTTTTAACATCACATTTTTTGGTTGCCATTGCTTAATAATTTTTCCTTTCACGGCATCTACTAATTATATTCCCTGGAATTATTCCTATATGTAGCATTGCAACTTTGGTTGTTTCTTTACATCTTCCCCTACCATATCTACACACATACACGAGTTTTTACGGAGGTGACAATTAACCAATAGTTTTTACGAAGGTGGAACAAAAAATAGTTTAACATTTTCTCAAATAAAAAATTATATGTTTTATTAAAAATGATAATAAAATATTAAAAACAGTAAAATTTAAAAGGATTAAGTGGATAAAATTAGTATCAATTTATTCCCTCTGTTATTTTTTACAACTATTTACATTCATCTTATTAAAAAAAATTATCTTTTTGAGAATGAGATCTATTTTTTATGTGAACAAAAAAAAATATTTATTATAGAAAAATTTAATTTGTGGGACAATTATCTCAATTACCCTCTATCTAGATTCGTCAATGCCTGCCACAATTCTTGTCTAAACTGACCCTGGAAGTTTGTAAAATAGCATGAACTAAGAAACTGTTCCAATTGAGACTTAATTATTTGATGACTTTGAATAGTATTTTCATCCTTCTTCAATGACCTTAATTATTTGAATTGTCCACTAGCTCTGTCTCTATATATCCTCAACCCATCATTTGCTCTCTCCATCTTGATCTCATCACAGTCTATACATGGTCTCTCTCTCCATCTTGATGACTTTGAATAGTATTTTCATCCTTTTTCAATGACCTTAATTATTTGCATTGTCCACTAGCTCTCTCTCTATATATCCTCAACCCATCATTTGCTCTCTCCATCTTGATCTCATCATAGTCTATACATGGTCTCTCTCTCCACACACACATCTTCTTGATCTATTTTTCTTCTTAATATCTTACATCATATCAACTCTCACATGTACACTTTTCTCTTCTTTAATTAATTATCCCTTTGAGTGTAAATGGATTTTAACTGTCCATGAATCATTTTTAAATTTGTAAATATATAAAATTGATTTGGGATATAACCTAAAATATCCATATATTAAGGTGACATCAAATAACAGTTATCATAAACCAACTTATACAAGACAAAAGAAATAATAGGGACTCAAGTATAAAATTTAGATTCCCTTTATATATGATAACTTTTGATTTTATGTTTTTCCTATTATTTATGTGACATGTTTGGATTTTCTATTTTTTTTGTATATATCTTGTATGTGCATTTTACAATTTTGGATTCCGAATTTTTAAACTACTGAGTTATGTTCTTAAATAAAATTTTCAAACACAAATATGAGGTTTTCAAAATAAGAAAACCTTCCAATGACCATTATGCAATATTGAATGCCAATTTTCTTTTACATTTTAATAGCAATTTCTTCGTCCCATCTGTACTCTATACATACGAAAATGTTATATAAAAAAAAGAATACATGTAACATTCTTAGGAGTTCTATGCAATAAATATATTTGAAATAATAATAATAATAATAATAATTTGTTTTTTAAATTATAATAATTGAAATTATTATCATTATTATGATTGATTGATAGCAATCAGCTCTTAAATAGTAATTCTTAATTAACAAAATTTGTACACATTCACCCCAATATTTAAGAAACATATATACTATAGCAAATTCCTGTGTTTTGTCGCTTTTCATTTCATCATTAATCTTTTTTCTTTTGTGATTTCACTCAAATGACTTCAAACTTTGACTTGTTTTCTACTATGATTGCCCAGAACTTGACTATACTTGTAAGAATTTAAAGGATTTATTGATGCCTGATGTAGGATCATTACTGCAATCTATTAGATTGCATATTAGATGATAATATGAGGCTGAGGGAGTTAGTTAGCCATGCCACATGTCATTAGGTAGTTAATTCTCTGCATTCTTCATTCTATACTAATAATATCATAATCTCTTCTTGTTTGGGATTCTCTTCTACCTTTCTAGTTCTTCGATTTGATCCAAAATCCTAGTACTATATCAATTGGTATCAGCTTGGCACCTTCATCTCGAAAGGACAGAAAACACTAGAAATTAGTCCCTTCTTTGTGAAGCAGAAGAACGTTTGAGCTCGAAGCTGGATGAGAGGTTCTTGTAGCTTGCGGATTCGTTACAGCAAACGCTACGTGAAGACAGACCACAGACCTTCTGCAACAACAAGCAGGGGGCATTCTCCTTCTTCCAGCGTGGGAATTGCGACACGCGGTGAGAAATCTTCTACCTATTCTTGTTAGACACGTCTTGCAGATTTCCCTAGACTTAATGGCGACACGAGTAAGAATTGGTTGGTTCAATGTGAGACTTTTTTTTCGAAGATTTCAAAGTTAGCTGGCTGTGGTACATTTCAAGGGAAAAACATTGCAATGGCACAATGCTTATGTTAGAATAGTGAGATTGAGAAATTTGCCTTCTTGGAAGGATTATTCCCAACAATTTTATTGGATAGATTTGGTGAAGTCTGTGAGGATCCTATGGCTGAGTTAATGAGGTTAAAGTAGAAAGGATCCGTGACTGAATTTCATGAACAATTTGATGCAATTGTATTAAGAGTTGAGCCGGCTGAGGAACATCAATTGAGTTGTTTCTTGGGAGGTCTCAAACAAGATGTGTAAATGATCGTGAGGATGTTCCAGCCAGATTCAATTAGGAAGGCTTTTTGTTTAGCCAAAATGTATAAATATGTTGTTACTGCTAACCCCCAACAAAAACTATCTTCTAAATGACCAGTCACTTCTCGAAACCACCCTTGTTGCCTACACCCCCTAAGCCTGCTGAAACATCTATGCCCAAAACACCAACTACAAGAAATCTTACATCTGCCTATGTGAGTGAAAGAAGATAAAAGGGGTTGTGCTATTTCTATGATGAGACCTTTACACCAGAGCACAGTTTGGCACAGGAATTTGCAGATACATGTTATGGAGGTTGATGATAATTTAGATTCAGAAGGGGAAGATGTTGTGAGTGAGGAGTTGGCTGTCTCTTCAACTAGTGAACCACTAATATCAATAAATGCTCTAACTGGAACTAATAGTTTCAGAATCATGCGAGTCATTGGCTATTATAGAAAAAAACCCTTTCATATCCTTATTGACAATGGCAATACACATAACTTCTTGGATGCACATGTGGCCAAGAAATTAGGGTGCAGAATTGAAGTTATTTCCTCTTTAAATGTAGTTGTGGATGATGGAAATAAGGTACATATTTTGAATATGGTTAAGAGTTTTACCACTACAAAAAAAGCATTTTTGCGACGGCAATAATTTGTCTGTAACACTAAAAATCCATCGCTAATTGGATGTTTCCGACGGATTTCTGACGGACACAAATCCGTCGGAAAAATGGTCGTCGAAAATATTAACCGACGGATTTTTGTAGTCCGACGGAATGGAGATTTTTGACACAATTTCCGTCGGAAAGGATCCATAGAAAATTTCCGATGACCACATTCGTCTGAAATTTCAGACTGATATTTTCCGTCGGAAATTTCCCAAGGATCCTTTCCGACTGAAATTCTGTTGCAAATTTCCCACGGTTTTGTTACAGACAGATTTTCTGTCGCAAATTTCCCACGGATCATTTCCCATGGCATGTCCGTTGAAAATCTCCCATGGGTCATTTCCGACAGACATGGTGGTCGCAAATTTCTCTTGGACAATTTTTGACGGATTTTTTCGTAGCAAATTTCTCTTGGACAATTTTCGACGGATTTTTTCGTCGCAAATTTTTGTCGAAAAAGATTTTTTTATAAAATTTATTATTTGCAGTTTTTTTATCATTAATAATTTAGACATTATTTTATGCATTTATATTATTTAGCATGAATATTTGAATTAGGCATACTTATAAATTAGGAAATAATGAACTTGATAAATCCAAAACATTGAGTAAAATAAGTCATTAAGTTAAATTAAAAATAAATCTAAGAAAAAAAAACACAATGTCAAATGTCAATGTCGATTGTCAGTAGTAATTTTGTGCTGCTAAGTCAGAAGTCAAAATAGTCATCAGGAGAGTGTCTCTGCTGGTCATCTGCTTGGTCCTGGTGATGGTCTTGATGCTGTTGGTGAGTGAGGTTATTGTTGTTGATTAACAATGTTTCGCGCCTCTGGAGGTAGGAACTGAAGGACTACTGACTAAAAAATGCGCATCTCCTCTTTTGTGATGAAAAAAGTTGTGACTAAAAACTTAAAAAATCATCACTAGAAATATTTAGTGACAATATTTTGATTTGTCACCAGTCATCACAAATATGTGAGTCACTATTATAAAAGTGACAATATTTTTTGTTGTCACAAAAATACTATTTTAATGTAAAAACAAATATCGTCACTAGTATTTTTATATAATCGTCACCAATGTCTTGCAAGAGTTCATAATGACAAAATAATTAATGATAAAATGTTTGTATTAGTGTCAATTTTTCATCACAACTAGTTACTAATTGCAATTAGTATGATTTTTATTTCTATTTTTAAATAAAATATTGTTTTATTATCACTATTATTTTTTAAATATATCAATAATGCATTGAAAATTATTTTTAAATTCTGGAATAATTATCATTGAAATAAAAGTAAAAAAATAAAATAAATCAAAGTTTACATTAAAATATAACAAAGTCATTACACATTGAATGATAAACTAAAAGAGTAGTATCCAAAAATATATAAATCAAATACATTAATACAATATTTAGATTCTCATAAAAATAATAAAGCGCCAAGTACAGAACCTATAATATTAAAGTCTCAACATCACAATAAAAAATAGTATCTTCATAAGTTTCAATCCCAAAACCTACAATAAGCAGTATCTTCGTACGTTTCAATCCTGCAAATAAATATAAAGAAATAAATTAGATAAAAATAAAAAAAATGGTATTTTGGTTTTAGAAAAAATGACCACATAATAAGTCTAAAAGAAAATAGTGAATAAAAGAGCTTCCTACTACTAACCTCAGCACTTGAGTTAGTAGGTGATTCAGAGGTCGACAATTCTTCCAATATGCCTACAATTTGGCGCTTCACTTCATTTTTAAGATTTTGCTTCATTTGTTCTCAATTAGTTTCAATCAACTGTCGTTGGAATTGTACTTCAATATGAAGTTGGGTAATGACATCCTCTTGCTTTTTTTGTAATATTTGTCAACTTTTGCATTTCCAACACCAAATTATTTGCTCGATTTTGTGCATTTTCAAGTTGATTTTGAATAATTTGTTTGTGTCAAAACTTCTTTGTTATTGGTGCACTACCAACACCTAAAGAATGGTTTGACTTTCTTCCTAATACCATGGCAAAATGTTCAACAAGTGGTACAAGAGCTTTTAAAATTTCCTCTTGATATATATCACCCACATTCTCCAAAGCTTCCCGTACAATGTGGAAAAAGTATGTATAATTTTCATAATTACATTAAAATCTTCACATTATTAGTTGACAAATGGAAATAAAAACATTTCATAACAATATAACTAGATATGATATCATAATACAATTAATGTCTTTAATTCTAATATTGACATCAAGACTTTAAAATGAATTTTTTCTTTACCATGATTTCTTCTACTTTTGGAATGCACCATGTTCCATTAGATCTCATGTGTGTGGCCTTCCAAACCTCCACAACATATGGCCATTCACTAGATATTAAATCTTCTTTCTATTAAAATTAAATATAGTAAAAGACAAATTAAATAATATAAAAATAATATAATCTAATGCATGATGCCTTTATATAAGTTTCACCAAACTTTCATATATCATATAAAAACAATCAAAAAATAAAAAATGAGTTATTATTATATAACTTATAAGAAAATGAATATAAAATATTAAAAGATGTTACCATTTTAAATGCCTTTTGCACAATTGATTTTGTGCCAATAATTGATTTTATTTCTTGCTTGCTTCGATTAGCTTTGTTTGTCAAGCTTCTTTCCTACATCAAAGTATAAATGATTTTATATTATAAGTATAAACCTATTAAAAAATTATGTTCAAAATAATAAAGTAACTTTACCTTAAATTTTGAACCACTACTTGTTTTTAACTAGCCAATTTCAATCTTCTGGAGATACGTATTTTGGTCTACCCTTTTCTTTAAGATAAACTTGATGTAAATGATAAAGCTTATTCTTGTATTGAGATTGAATTTGCTTCATTGCATATTCTTTCACCTCGTTAGATAAACTGAAAGCATCCTTATATCATATGTTTTCATTAGAAAAAATAAAAATTAAATACTATCAAACTAATTTGAAGACATAACTAATATTCAAATATATAAATAAATTTAATATAATTGACCTAATTATATACTAACCTTCATATGTCGCCACATTTCATCTACATCATCCTTACTAATTTCACTCCAACCATTAATTTGTAAAGGAGCTTTCTGGTGAATACACACTTGTGCCTCAGACTTGAAATATTTTGTATGTTTCCCGCAAATTTTATAAAATGGTGGAGGAGATTGGATGTCGATATTTTTTCCCTTTGCCATAAGATTTTCCTTTTTCTTTTGAAATTTTGCATTTATTGTATGCCCACGTCCCTTCTTTATGACATGCTTGCCTAAAATAAATAAGATAAGTTATAATGTTTTCAATGATAATTTTTTATTAAAGATGATTCTATAAAGGTACTTGCATTTGATTTAACTTGTTCTACATTGGTCAATTATGAGGCACGAGATGCATTATTAGATAAAGACTCCTTCACTTCTTTATCAAAAGAATGGTGTATGGATGAATCATTATAAACTCTTTTAGAATTCAATATTGATGATTTCATCACCTATCAATTACAATGATTAATCATAAAAATAAGAAATAAAATACAAGTTAAACTTGTGTATAATATAAACTATAATTGTAATAAATCAAGAAAGTCTGAATATTTGATGGATAAATTATATCTCAATTTTTTTCACGCATAAAAGAATAGATCAATTCATAAACAACATATATACACTTTTCAATTGAAATTAACCAATTCTCCAAATTTAATTTCCTAGCATCAAATGATACACTTGCGACACACTTAATCACTAACTAATTTTATTTTTTTAAGCAAGAGTGAATTTTATTGAGAATATATCTTACTCTCACTCACAAAATCACCCCACTCATTTATTAAGAAAATAATGTATATTAGCATTATATTGAAAAAATTTCAAGAGTTACCTTTCTTTTCCGTGACTCAAGATCATTTGTAGCAGCAAACTCATCATGTTTGTCATTCTCTTAATTTTTACTTGAAGAATTTGATCCAAGTCCCCCTTCATATTTAGGTAGATAGTCTTCATCATCATCGTTGGCCTTCTTTTTATCCTTTTTCTTAGCTTTTTGAATTCTATCCTTGAAAATGGTGGCCAATTTGGACAACCCTAAAGCTTCTATTTTTGCTTGATTTTCTGTAATTCTTTGCATTCTAAGTTCCTCGTACTTGGAACCTTCAACCTTTGACATTATTTTCTCCTTCTTCACTATGAGGGAAGGTAACTTCTTTGTGTGGGTGCTTTTGGTTTGGAAGTACGTGCAAGGTTATAGGTGAGTTTTTTTTTATAATTATTTTTTAAACTTTTTAAGAGAATTGATGGTTTACTAAGAGAGTGGGTGAGAGAGGTTAATTAATAATGAGAACTTCCTCCTTTATCTAATTGATCCAAATAATATTCCAGGGTTGAGCAATGGAATCAGATCGAGAAAGAGGCAATTGGTGAGCAAATGGAAGGAGCAAAGAATGGGGTCCATGTGATCTTTAGCAAATAGAATATTTCCATTTGCAACAAACATTCATAAGATTAAATTATTTCATTAACTAACATGAATGGTAGCCGTGTTGAATGAATAATTTTTTTACCAATGAGGCAAGACATAATTCTAATTTTATAAAAAAGTTTAAATATTTTTTAGTCCATAATAAATTAGTTAAATTTTATTTTGGATTTCTAATAATTTTTTTCATCGAGTTCCTAATAATACAAATTTTTTATTTTTAGTTATTGTTATTTTATTTTAATCCTTATAAAATTTGTTCATTTTCTATTAGTCCCTTTAAAAAATACTCAATAGAGACTAATAAAAAATGATCCACATACCATAGAGACAAAAATGAACAAATATATATATTAGAAGGACTAAAACATAAAATAAGGACAAAAAATTAATTTTCTTATTTTATTAGGGACTTAACGCAAAAATAATTTTATTAGGAACCAAAAATAAAATCTGTTAATTTATCAAGGACCAAAAATATATTTAAGTAAAAAAAAACTCTAATTTGGTGGATAAATTTTCCTTAGTTTGCAACCCTAAGTTGTTAGTGTAGTTATAAATCCTTATATGGCACATGCTCCATATTACAGGAATTTCCAAAATTTGATTAACTCGAGGGAAAACTATTAGAATAAGTATTATTTTAAGTTTGAATTCAAACTATCTTTTATTAGAAGTAACACATAATCAAAAAAATTTAGTAGGAGAGGGAAAAAGAAAAAAGCTAACAAAAACAACTACAAATGCTTAAGTGGATGTGATCATTAGTAGCGGTTTTGTGTTTTCTCTAATATAAAGATTTAATTTAAATTTTACACAAACATAAATATGATCGTTAAAAATACTCTTATAAGATATACTATATATAAAGAGGTGACTGATAAAATTGTATAAAAAATTAAAGAAAGCATTAAATTATCTAAAAATAATCATAAATTTAGATAATTAAATAAAAAATAAAACTGGACTTTTAGTCAATTTAAAAGAAAAGATAAATCTAGATCATTACATTTAATGTGATAAATTACCTTTTAATTTTTTTTAAAATGTTGATAATATTATTTTCTTAATCAAGATAACTTTATCATCATAATTAATTTATTAAATATATATTTTGTCTGACTATTATTTTATCATATGCATTACATGAGTCTATTTTAATGTATAAAATTTATAGTTATCATTAAAAATATTAAATTGTAAGTTGACTAAATAAATATTATGTATAAAAAATATTTTAAAAAGTACAAAAAATCAAATTATTTACTTAAAATTTAATTTTAATTTTATTTTTAGGTTAACATTTTTTCTTATAACACAATTTTGTTAAAAATATTTTTTTTATAAAAAAATACATATTTATTTTCAACCAATTAAATAATGAGTAATAATAGTTAATATAAAATGATAGCAAATATATAAAAAATGATAAAATAATAGTTACTAATAAAACAAAAGAGATAAAGATAAAAAGATATTGAGAAAAATTAGGAAAAATAAAAACTAACCCAGATAAGAAAAAAAAATTTCAATTTCTTCGTGAATTTTTTTATTGATGAATTTATTTATGTTAACTACCTCATAATGCACAAGATTTAACTCTAAAATTGAATTTATTTCTCTTCTTTTTCATTCTTCACTATTTTTTCTTTGATAGATATGAAGTTAAATAAAAGTTTGATGCAAATAACTAATAGGACGGCTCCTCTAACCAAAATTTTAACTTTTCATGAATTTTATAATAATTAGAATTATAATTAATTATATAATAAATAAATTTAAATCGTGTTAGCACAATAAAATTTTAAATTTACTTATCTTACTAACACTTTAACCATAGTATATTGATAGCCTAATAAAATTAAAACTACCTATTTGGTCAAATTAAGTTATATCAATTCAAATGCATTCAAAATTCATTTTTTTAAATATTGACAAAAGAAGAATAACGCCTAAATCAAATTAAAAGATCCTAGTCAGGAATTCGTGCCACTTTATTTTTTTTAAATAATAATAATAATAAAATTAGAAGTTAAATTTTTTTTAAAAAAAAACATGAAAAAAGAATTAATACTGGGTAGTTATAAAAGGTAGAATAAGTATAGAAATGTGGACACCAAGGAGTGGTTGCAGAGAATGTTATCCCCTTACTTACATTATTATTGATAAAAGATACTGCAAAATTATGCAATATTAATCATTTAAAAAAAATAAAATTTTTAATAATTAATTTAGTTGGCATTTTATTAGGTGAAAAAGGATCATACTTATACATAAGTTTAGTTAAGTTCTAATTTAAAATATTTAAAGATCGAGTATCATTGAACATTTTTTTAAATGTTAGGTGAAGTTTGGTAAATATGAGAAAATAGAAAAAAGGGAGGAAGGATTCAATTGCCTGGGGATTGGAAGAAGAAAAGTATTTTCTTTGAATTGCCTTGTTAGAAATGTCTCAAGGAAGTTAGGACGGTCTATTTTCTCTCACATGAAAGTTAACCGCCCAAAATTTTTCGTTAATGGCCTTGTGATATTCTATTAAACAAAATACTCGTACGGTCAAACTAAAAATATTTCATTCTAATAATATTTTAAGGTCACAAAAAAATTAATATATGTGTTTTAAAACTTCAATAAATAATTTAGAAGATAATAAATAATTTAAAGCGATTTTACAACTAAAATTTAAAAATTCAACGATTAGTGATAATTAATTAATACAGAGAAAATTGAAATTGATGAGGTTTGAATAAATTATGTGATAACCAATATATAATTGAAAGATTTTAATATTTTAAGTTTTTTTTGCATATAATAAGTATTTTTAATTACTTATCTTAAATCTTAACACGCTGAGCATTCTACCTATTGATAGATAATTGTATTCATGATTAGTTAATCATTTTAAAATTTACATTTACAAAATAACTAATATTTCATTGATTAGATTTTATTATTTATATTTGGATCATTATATTTTTTTTATATGATGTTATTTATGTTTTCTTATTTATATGTTATTATTTATATTTGCATCATTATATATTTTTATTTATATGTTATTATTTATATTATCTTATTTTTTTATTTATAAATAATAAGATATAAATAAAAAATAAATAAAATTTTATAACTTAAAAATATAAATAATAAAATACTAATAATGAAATATTAATAATACAATATGCAAATTTATAACATAAATAGAATGTAAATAAATTAATTAATTCTCACTTAATTTACAAGAAACAAAGGTGGGTTAGTGATTTGACTTGCTTCTCATAGTAAGAGGTTATAGGTTCAACTCTATTTTTTGCTTTAAATTCTGAATGATGAATAATTTGTCAATTACTTATTATCTCATAATTGCTTTAAATTTTTAATGATGAATAATTTGTCAATTGTAATTGAAAACAAATATACTAATAAAATATAATATTTATGACAAACTCATTTTTTTATTTTTTCCATAAATACCTTAATTGACTACTAGAATGTGTATTAGTAAAAATTTTAAATATGGAAATAAAGTATGTAGATATTAGTGACAAATATTTTTTTGTCACTAATAATAAAATTATAGTGACAACTTCTTTTCTGTCACTATTGTAAATAATATTAGTGACAAAATAAAATTTAGTCATTGATGATATATTATTAGTGACAACTTGAATTTTCATCACAATTTTTTAGTCACTAAAAATCACAATTCTTGTAGTGGCGGCTAATCTTTGCGGCATCTTCACTACTAGAAAATACACTTTCAACATTGGTTATTTAGAACATTTTACGTCGGTTCTAAAACCGATGTTGAAAGTGACGATGTTGAATGTATGAATGTTAACATCGGTTTTGGAGAACCGATGTTAACATACATATGACAACATCGGTTCTCCAAATACCCGATGTTAAACACAATGAACAACATCAAAAAAAGTGTAGGCATGATGAACGTTGACATCGGTTTTCCAGTAAAACCGATATAAATATGTTAGTTTAACATCGATTTTCTAGAAAAACCGATGTTAATATATGCCCTTAACATCGGTTTTGCTAGAAAACCGATGTCAACGTTGATGATGCATACACTTATTTGGTGTAGTTCTTTGTGTATAACATCGGTTAATTATAAATAACCGATGTTAATATTCAAATATTCACATCGGTTATTGATAATTAACCGATGTTAATGTACACTAGTTAACATCGGTTTTCTACAGATAACCGATGTTAAATTACAAACGCTGACATCGGTTATACACAAAAAACCGATGTTAATATACAAACGTTAACATCGCGATGTTGGTTATGATATTAACATCGGTTTTTGTTAATAACCGATGTTGTTTTCAAATATTTTTTTTATATATACTTTCTGTTTTTACAGTAAACCCAAAATTGTACCTGTCAAATGCAATTTCAGAAGGCCCAATTCACAGCAAATAAACATTTTATTCTGCTTTCAAGCAGTTTTAATGATAATAAACATCAAATAATTGATTTATATATTATAAAGAACTATCAACAAATGAATTGAATGTTCATGTTACATAGAAAATGTAAAAAATGTTAAAAAATGTCCCTAAATCCTAGGCCTGATCTCTAATTCGGAGATAAAACTGTGCCCACTGGATCCGCAATGCTTTTAATCTCTCAGGCTCCAATGGTCTAGGGTCGTTAAAATACTGCATGATTAAATAAATCATATTAAGTTAATAATGTAATACAAATTATAAATAAATCGATTTTCTTTGAAATAAACTTACCGCTTCCCAATTATTTGTAAAAGTTCCTAAAATGATGGTGGACATCCAGTGCATGACATAGTAGCCGCACTCAGTAGTTCCTTTTTGTCTATTACACTAAATACATAATGAAATTTGGATATTAATTAAACAACTAGTGTACAGACACATAAAGAAATATATATATAAGTAGAAGTTTTATGTAAATGACGTACCTTGACGACAATCCACCTAGCAGGAGCCTTTGATTTAGGCTATGGAGCATCATCAAGACCCTTGATAGCACTGTTCCATATGAGTAACAATTAAAAACTGGTGTTGTACGTTGAGGTATTACAATGCAAATGTATTGAAAACAACACTAACCTATTAATAATCCCCTTAAGGTAGTTGTCTGGCCTGTTATGCAATGAACAAAACCAGACAACTAAGTGTTCCTTGGGCAGGATGACCACCATCTGCCAGTGTCCGCTGCAGTGGAACCTAAAATGGGTTAGTACATTAGTAAACATTAATTAAATTTTGTTATTTTGTGACTTACCCATTTAGGTAGGCTCCAAGATACACATCGCGTTGTGAACTCTGCATCCAACTCTTTATGTAACTTTCAGATTCAAACTGCGATTGCCCAGACCTCTGAATGGACTGAGGCTCGAGGAATCCATAGATATCAGAATTCCCCGCTCGCATACATGTTTCAGTGAGATGCCTGTTTATGTTAAGTCAAAGTTAAATATTTATGAATTGAAAGCCATAACTTAGGTAAATAAAAGCCTTTTATATAAAGACTTACAGAATCCACAACTGTAACACTGATATGCTGAGACATTGACCACCGTGTGCGATTTCAGAGAGGTCTTCGTGCTTTATGTACAGGGGGAAATCTGGATTAACGACCCCGAACACGGTGGCATCCCATCTAACCTGATAAGGCCTCAAGAAAAGCTCTGGGATGGTCAATGTCATCAGATAAAGCGGATCATCGACCTCCGGAGACACAGCTACCTGTTCATGAAACAAAGTTAAATAGCCTAATTTGAAAAGAAGAAACATATAGTAAGGACAATAAGTACCTGCTGTGATAAAGACTTGACCAGATGTGTCGGGCAAGCAAGGAAGGTGTGAAGTGCCTACCCCACTAAGGAAACCTCATCAGTGGGTACAGGAACTGGAGCATCTGCATCTTTAACCTCGTCCACACTCACCTTTACTTGGCCAGACAACAAAGGAGTGTTATGAACAAGAGTGGATCGCTCATAAACTCTCCCCACGGCAACCAGGCGGGCAGGATCTGCTTCTATGTACAAGCCGCACCTGTCAGAGTCACCCGTCTCAGGATCGTTTCCTGAGGGATTAACACAACTCTCATTTGTGCTCACTCTCGGACCGGAGGGACCAGGACCAACCAGAGGCTCAGGAGGCACTGCAACTCCCTGAGATTGCATCTGCGACTGAAGGTGGCTGAAGGATGCCATGACCTGCCTCGTCACTTTCTCTGTGATGGACTCCTCTAGCTAGTCCCTGATCTGCTGAGTCAGCTGCTGTAATTCGTCAGGAGGCAGGGAGGAAGCGCTGCGGGACGTCCGTGGAGCCGATCCAAAGTATTGCTTGATGGTGACACCGGCTCCAACAACACGGACACGTCCAGGGTGCTCTGGACGTCCAATAGCAGCGACCAGAACATCCTGGTGTCCATGGGGGACGAACGATCCCTGTGTGGCCTGCTCCTCAAACGAATCCTGCACAAAAAACACACAATGGTACATGGCATTCTCAAAATATTCAAACATAATTGTAATGGTTAGTTGAACATGACTTACAATCTTTTCAGCGATTTCCTTTGCGGCCTCAGTCGTCATCTCCCCTGTCTTCTTCGTGCGGACCATCTTTCACTTCACGTGGCGTCTGACCGGGGATGGAGGGTCGATGACGCCATCAACACTTCCTAACTGTGCAGCTTCCTGCATCTTCTTCTTGGTCTTCTCAGCCAGGAGCTTCTGCTCCAAATAATCATAACCCCCACGAGACAAAACGTGGGGGGCAGTATTCTGCTTCTGGATGGCCTGTGCCTTCATGCGCACATCCTGAAAAAATTAAACAATAATGTTTGAAATGGGTAGAATGAAGTATAACAACATCATGTTTAATATGAAAAACAACTTAAATGACAAAGGAACATACCGCCCAAGAAGGGTCTCTGCGAGTCTGGCAAAAATGGGCCCACTTTTCCTTGCTGATGCCGTATTTGTCACAGACAGTGTCCTCGACACCGTCCTGATCAGCTGCAAGGGCCCATTTTCTCGTGAGGTCTGATTTAAACTGCCTCCATCTCTCCCCCACGGTCTGTAGTAACTTCCTTTTCGTCCTACTGTCAGAAGCCTCTGGGATATCAAATTCCGCCTGACAACATGAAACAAAATTTATTTGTTACAATAATGAAATTTTTTGGCTATTAATTACACACAATCAAATAAGAAAAGAGAAATACCTGAATATCCTCCCAAATCAGGTCCTTCTGAGCAGTAAGGACCTCCTTCCAGTTCTCGTAGGTGATGTCCACCTTATCACGTGCCACAATCCCCAAATATATTCTTAATTTCTTCTTGTGGGGACCGTCAGCCTTCCCTGTAGCAGGATCAACATGCACCATTGGTCTCTCAACACCAGGTGGTCTAGTGGACAACGATCGTAGGCGTGAGGCTTTGCGTGTCCGCTTCACGGAAGACGTCGAAGCCGATGCGTCCGAAGTAGGAGGAGGAGGAGGGGGAGAAGGAGGAGAAGGAGGAGGAGGAGGAGGAGGAGGAGGAGTAGTGGAGGCAGGTGGAGAACTCATGATCTTTTATACAATAACATACAAAATTGGATTAATGAAAAGAGGATTAGTGATAAGTTTTTTATGGAAGGCAAAAGTATAAGATTATTAAACAAAACCCCACCACATAAGGAGACAAGACAAATTAACCAAAGGACTCTGAAAGATAGGTAGTTGTGCTTTTTAATTGTGATTTCATCCATGTTTTCTTTGATATTGATTTTCTTAGGACTTCATCCATGTTTTGACAGCATTTGATTTTCTTTTTTGCAGAAAAGAAAGAGGGGAACGAGCAACAATTTGAAGGTTGTACATTCAGGAACTAAAGAATTCAAAATAGCTAGTAATAAGAGGGATTTGTTTTTGGGATTTTCTGAGCACCAAGAGCGGCTACGCAAGAAGCTTGCACTTGAGGAGGGAAGGATATTTGCAGCTAATGAACAACTTTCTTAACTATTTGTCCTTCAGATTTTACTATTTTTTTCTTATATGTAAATATAAATAATATAAGGTTATGCCATAGGGACATGGTCATTTTTACCCCTAACAATCTTAGAAGTAAATATAGACCATGTTTTTACGCCATACCCTTATACCATTTATATTTACATATTAGCAAAAAGAAACAGTAAAATCTTAAGGACAAATAGTTAAGAAACTTGTTCATTAGCTGCAAATATCCTTCCCTCCTCAAGTGCAAACTTCTTGCGTAGCCGCTTTTGGTGCTCAGAAAATCCCAAAAACAAATCCCTCTTATTACTAGCTATTTTGAATTCTTTAGTTCCTGAATATACAACCTTCAAATTGTTGCTCGTTCCCCTCTTTGAGAATGAGGAGGATCTTCATAGGACTTCATCCAGCTGATGTTTGTCGGCAGTTTCATCATCCACCACCCTTTTCTTCTGTGCCTTCTCACGTTCATTGTTGTTAAACCCATATTTATGCCTTCTTCCCTTCATGTCTTGTTTGATCACAACTTTAGCTGAATCTCCCATCTTCAGCATAGTTGAATCTCCTGTCTTATTGTCCAATGCCACATTTTGATGGCCTGTATCTCTTTTGTTCGTATGTTCTACTGCTTCAGCTTCACAATGCATAGAGCAATCACAATTTTCGAGTCATCACCAAAGGCTTCTGCATCAGCGTTGACACTCTCCACCCTCTTTGGTTTATGCTTCTGTGTTTTCTTCCATGCTTCCTCCTTATAATTCTCAGATTTATTGGAGGTCCCACTAGAAGGATCAGCACCAATCCGTGCTTGTTCCTCCTCTACCAGCTCAATATCTTTCCTTTCACCTTTGCTTTTGAAAACTACACTGTAATTTACAAAACAAAAGTTGAAAGGAAAGATATTGACCTGATAGACGAGGAAGAAGCACAGATTGGTGGTGATCGTTCTAGTGCAACCTCGAATAAAGCTTAGATTTATAGCGAGGAGGCACGAAAGAAAACACAGAAGCATAAACCAAAGAGGGTGGAGAGTGTCAATGCTGATGCAGAAGCCTTTGGTGATCACTCGGAAATTCGGATTGCTTTATGCATTCTGAAGCTGAAGCACTAGAACATACGAAGAAAAGAGATACAGGCCATCAAAGTGTGGCATTGGAGAATGAGACAGGAGTTTCAACTATGCTAAAGATGGGAGATTCAGCTAAAGTTGTGATAAAACAAGACATGAAGGGAAGAGAGCATAAATATGGGTTTAACAATAATGAACGTGAGAAGCCAGAGAAGAAAAGGGTGGTGGATGATGAAACTGGCGACAAACATGAGCTGGATGAAGTCCTAAGGAGGCAAATTGAAACAAAAAATCGATGCCTCAATAAGAGAAAAATGTAGTTGTCACTTACTAGGTTTGGTGACCTCTATCTCTGCAGAAAATTACATTAGCCGATGTTAATCAATTCTCCTTCATCATGATCATTTCGATTTGCATGAACGTCGTCAGCTTCTTCTTCTCCGACAACGTTACCAGTGATTTGAGCGGTCAAAGGACTAACATAGGTGTCCATGTATGAATCATCATCTTCTACATTAACACCAACTATTTTGCCCTGCAGAACCACGCACCACCTTTCATCACAAGGGTCTTGCACGTAAAATACTTGTCTAGCTTGTTCTGCCATGATGAAAGGGTCATTGTGGTAACCAAGTTTCTTTAGATCTACCAGGGTAAATCCTATATCATCGGTGCGCACACCGGTGTTGCTGTCAACCCATTTACATTTGAAAACACATACTGTAAATTTCACATAATTAAGCTCCCAAATTTCATCAATGAACCCAAAGTAAGGGATGGAAGCTACACAGGGATTGGCATCGTTGACACTTGCAAAGTGTTGAGATTCAGCCCTTAGGGTGACCCCGCTGTTCTGCATTATACTTTTGTCATCTTGTGCTTTTGTGTAAAATGAATACCTGTTTATGTCGTATCCTTGCCAGGTTATAACATTTCTTTTAGGCCCATCTGCTAGTTTTCTTAATGTTTCTGAAGCAATCTCATCTGCAAAGATTGTATCTTTAAACCAATCACTAAAAGTTTTGTTATGCTTTTTCAACGCCCAATTCTTTGACATTTTCGGATTATTCTGTTTGACTAAAGCTTCATGCTTAACTATGTATGGCAAAACTTCATTACTGTTGTTCAAGACATACAAGTGAGCTTGTAACAAATCTTCTACACTTGGAACGATCACCTGCAGTCCTCTTGAACCCTTACCACCCACTCTGTCATCATGCCGACACTCAGGAAGCCCAACAGCTTTAGCCTTCTCTAAGTATTCTGAACAAAATTCAATGGCTTCTTCTGCAATGTACCTCTCAACAATAGATGCTTCCGGACGATATAGATTCTTTGTATACCCTTTTAAGATCTTCATGTATCGCTCAACCGGGTACATCCACCGTAGATAAACAGGACCACATCATTTGATTTCTCTGACCAGATGCACAATCAAGTGAATCATGATGTCAAAGAAAGCAGGGGGAAAATACATCTCCAACTGGCACAGTATAATTGCGGCCTCATTTTCCAACTCATCAAACATTACTGGATCAATCACTTTGCTACATATAGCATGGAAGAAAAAGCACAGGCGAGTTATCGTGAACCTGACTTTGTTTGGCAAGATGTCTCGTATAGCCACGGCTAACAATTGTTGCATGAGCACGTGATAATCGTGAGACTTTAACCCTACAAGCTTAAGCTCCTTCAACTGCACAAGGCTCTTAATATTTGAAGAGTATCCTTGTGGAACCTTCACCCGACGAAGACACTGACAAAAACTTATCTTCTCCTTCATGGACAAAGTATGGCAGGCTGGGGGCAAGTAAATTTTCTTCCCATCAGACCTTGGATGCAATTGTGATCTTATACCCATATCAACTAGATCTTGACGGGTATTCAAGACATCCTTCGTCTTGCCTTGAATGTTAAGGAGCGTCCCAATCACACTGTCACAAACATTTTTCTCCACATGCATAACATCAATACAATGTCTAACGTCAAGATCACACCAATACGGAAGATCAAAGAAAATGGACCTCTTCTTCCATATGCAACTCTGACTTTTATCCTTCTTTTGGGTCTTCCCAAATACAGTGTTCAGGTGTTGAACCCGCTGATATACCTGCTCTTCCATTAAAAGCTTTTCTCAGTCGTCTATAAGGATGATTGGGTGTTAGAAAGCGGCGATGCCTACTATAGACTGTTTTTCTCCCATGTTTCAGTTGTGTGTAACTTGTATTTTCTTCACAGATGGGGCATGCATGATGACCCTTAACACTGTAACCGCTGAGATTCCCATATGCTGGGAAGTCATTAATGGTACAAAAAAGCATTGCACGCATTTCAAACGTCTCCTTGCAAAATGCATCAAACACTACAACCCCCTCGTCCCACAACTTTCTCAGATCTTCAACCAACGGACTTAGATAAACATCAATGTCATTTCCTGGCTGTCTTGGGCCCGATATCATCATAGACAACATCATGTATTTTCGCTTCATGCACAACCAAGGAGGCAAATTATAAATTACTAGCAGAACTGGCCATGAACTGTGTTGAGTGCTTAAGGTGCCATATGGATTCATTCCATCATTGGCTAGTCCAAGTCTAAGATTTCTTGGCTCATTCCCGAAATCCGGATACAAACCATCAATCTTCTTCCACTGGGAGCAATCAGTCGGATGACAGACCATTCCATCAAAAATCCTTCCATTTGCATGCCATGTAAGGTCTTTTGCGTCGTCCTCGTTAGCAAACAGACGCTTAAACCTTGGAATGATTGGAAGATACCATAAAACCTTCGCTGGGGGGCCCTTGTTGGAGTTTTCATCAGAATTGCTTTCCTCTTCATCCTTCACTTTGTACCGTGAAGTCCCACAGACAGGGCATTTGGACATTTCTTGGAATTCATGCCTGTAGAGTATGCAATCATTGGGGCAAGCATGAATCTTCTGATACTCCATACCCATGGGACACAATATCTTCTTCGCCTTATAGTAACTTTTAGGCAGCGTGTTGTCCTCTGGAAGCAGATTGTGCACTACCTCAAGCAGTGAGGTGAAACTTTTGTCACTCCACCCATACCTGGCCTTCACATTAACCAGACTTAACACCGCAGACAACAGGGTTAAGGAATTCTTGCACCCTGTATACAAAGGCTTCTTTGAATCACTCTGCAATCCTTCATACACAGGGGTGTGTGCTTGTTGAAAACACTCTTGTCTAAGGTCACGAATCATGTCTTCCAAGCGATCTCCCATTTCTACATCAAACGGTTCAAATTGGGACCCAGTATGCATGTCAGTCACTTCACCATGCCATATCCACGTCGTGTAATTCTTCTTCATCCCATCACACAATAGATGGTCCCGTATGTCGTCAAGTAGTTGTCATCTTCCATTCAAACAGTTGATGCAAGGACAATAATATTTTCCTTCTTCATTCGGTCGACCTCTTTCTGAAGCAAATTGCAAGAACTGTTCGACGCCATCCTCATATTCTGGGCTCATGCGACTTGCATTCATCCAACTTCGATCCATCTAAGCAATTCCATGCATGAAAATCTCACTTTTTTATTTATAGGTGTGGCCCTATCCCATTTAGGAAAACTGTCTTTTATGTTAGCTTCAATCGTCAAGGTTACCATTATTTACAAAAATTTGACTAAATTTCGGCAGTATTTCGCATTGGTCTCCAAGTACACGACATGACATCGGTCAAATGAATTTCCCGATAATCAAGTATGCACTTGGAGAACAACTTGAAATGCATTGAACCGAAATTTAATCAAATTAATGAAAATAATAATAACCTTCACGAATGAATCTAACATAAAAAACCAGTCTCCCCAAACTGTCCAAACGGACAATTCAAGACTAAATACAATCACTAATGCAAACTGTCCACAAGAGTCATTGCATTCAGTCTCAAACGGGAATCTAAGGTTCACTCAGCATGAACAACAGTTGTTTATATAGCAAATTACACTGATCACATACAAGAACATACAAAAGGTAAAATTCAATTACAGGCAAATATAGACATCAACAGTTGTTTATGTATCTAATTTAAAATGCTGGGTTTGAAGGGTGCTTATGCTTTATTATTGTCGTTGGGTATATGTATGTGTGTGTGTGTGTGGCTGTTTGTGTGTGTGTGTGTGTGTGTGTGTGTGTGTTTGTGTGTGTGTGTGTGTGTATGTGTGTGTCTGTTTGTGGTTGGACCTGTGTGTGTGTGTGTGTGCGTTTGTGGTTTTGTGTGTGTGTGTGTGTGGTTGTGTGTGTGTGTGTGTGTGTGTGGTTATGTATGTGTATGTGTCTGTGGCTGTGTGTGTGTGTGTGTGTGGTTATGTATGTGTATGTGTCTGTGGGTCTGTGTGTGTGTGTGGTTGTGTGTGGGTCTGTGGGTGTGTGTGTGTGTGTGTCTGGGTGTGTGTGGCTGTGTGTGTGTGGAGGTCTGTGTGTGTGTGTGTGTGTGTGTGTGTGTGTGTGTGTGTGTGTGTGTGTGTGTGTGTGTGTGTGTGTGTGTGTGTGTGTGTGTGTGTGTGTGTGTGTGTGTGTGTGTGTGTGTGTGTGTGTGTGTGTGTGTGGTTATGTGTGTGTATGTATCTGTGGTTGTGTGTGTGTGGTTATTTATGTGTATGTGTCTGTGGCTATGTGTGTGTGTGGTTATGTATGTGTGTGTGTCTTATTTCTGTAATTAGGATTTCTTAATTATCTGCTAATTAGGATTTCTTAATTATCATTTCTTGTTTTTATTAGATTAGGACTAGTAAGCAAGGCAAGGCAAAGAATGTGACTAACTGAGGGAGGCAGAATAGAATTGGAAAGGGGGGGGGAGACAAACAACAAAACCCTCAGAGAGATGGTTGAATATTCTAAGGTGCTGATAGCTGAACAATATAGAGTAGGATCAGACACATATTATGCACCCTGTCTTGGGAGTTTTTTTTTTATCTCCAAACCTACTTTGGATAATGTTTCAGCTATTAAGGCTATTCTCAGAAGCTTTGAGTTGGTTTCTGGCCTTAGAATTAATTTTGCTAAAAGCCAATTTGGTGCAATTGGCCAATCTGAGGAGTGGTGTACTCTTGCAGCAGATATCTTGAATTGTGGTCCTCTGCAGTTCCCATTTATATACCTAGGGATGCCTATAGGTGTTAACCCTAGAAGGAAGGTGGTGTGGGAGCCTCTAATCAGAAAATTTGAGGCCAAACTGAACAAATGGAACCAGAGAAGTCTATCTATGGCTGGCAGAATTACTTTAATTAATGTTGTCTTGACAACTTTGCCTTTGTTCTATATGTCCTTTTTTAGGGCCCCTACAACAATCATTAAGAGGCTCACTGCTATTCAAAGACAATTTCTTTGGGATGGAAACTTAGAAGGAAAAAATATAGCTTGGGTTGCTTGGAATCAAGTGTGTGCTCCTAAAGAAAAGGGAGGGTTGGGTGTCAAAGATATCAAGGCTTTTAATAGAGCTCTTCTTATCAAGTGGAAGTGGTTGATGTTTCAGCAGTAAGATCATCTATGGAGCAGAATTCTTACTTCAAAATACAGGGGTTGGAGAGGCTTGGAAGAGGGACCTCCTAAGCAAATTTTTTCCTCTTGGTGGTCTGATTTAAGATCTGTTACTCAGCACAGCAGCATGGCTGTTGTCAATAAGCATTTTCGCTGGAATTTAGGCAGTGGTGATCAAATCCTTTTTTGGGAAGACTCTTGGGTGGGAGAAGGAATTGCTCTTAAAGATAAATACCCAGATTTATATCAGGTAACATCCCAAAAATTAAAGACAGTGGCAAGCATGGGGATCTTTGGAGAACATGGTTGGGAGTGGCAATTTTCTTGGAGAAGATGTCTTTTTGACAGCGAACTGGGGGTGTTTCAGCTTTTATTGACCAAACTGCAGTAATAAACACTAATGCAGCTTTGAGGGATTCTTGGGTGTGGGGAGCTGAGCCAAGTGGGATTTTTTCTACAAACTCTGCTTATAATTGTATCAAAGCTGACTAGTTACCTTCCCAGCCTATTACTGGCTTTCGTCAGCTATGGGAAATCAAAATCCCCCCTACAACCCTAGCTTTTGCTTGGAGACTTCTCTGGGATAGGCTTCCATCTAAGGAAAACCTTATTAGGAGGCAGATTGTCCTTCAAAATGACATCTGCCCCTTCTGCCAAAGTCAAGTTGAATCTGCATCCCACCTTTTTTTCTCTTGTCATAAAATAATGCCTTTGTGGTGGGAATTTTATTCCTGGGTCAAGGAAGTTAGAGCTCTGCACAGCAATCCTATGGAGAACTTTCTTCAGCACTGCTCCTTGGCTGCCTCGAGGAACTCCAATAGAAGGAGGAAGGTCTGGTGGATAGTAGCTACAAGATCCATTTGGAACCTCAGAAATGACATGATTTTTAATAATCAGCCTTTCGTCATTTCCAAATTGGTGGATAACTCGATCTTTCTCACTTGGTCATGGCTGCGGGGGTGGGAAAAGGACTTCAATGTTCCTTTCCACCAATGGTCTTCAAATATGTCTTTGTCTTTTTCCTAGTTTGCGATTTGTAGGGTTGGGCACTGTTCATTTTGTTGGCCTTTCATTTGCTGTTTATGTTCTTGTCTTTTAAGAGATACTGTATCATATCTTCCTTGTAGTACCTCTGGTACTATTATTATCATATATATAATATTATCTTTGGTCGTTCAAAAAAAAAAAATAGAACATGAGATGCCGTTAGAATTAGTCGTATTGGATTTAGCAAGAAGATTGTAAATATATTGGCTCTAAGGCACAAGTAGAGAACCATCAGAAAGATGCTTTACTTCAATGCCTAAAAAGTAATGAAGAAGGTCAAGCTGTTTTAGGGCCAAGACTGATTTCAATTGACTGATCAATTGTTGAATTAAAATAGGAGAGTTCCCTATAAAAATAATATCATCAAAGTAGACCAAAATATTGTGCAGTAACAATGATTGCTATAATTATTAATAGTGTTTCTAATATTGTCACTTGCAGTTTATTCAGCATATTTGTGGTGCTTCTGCAGGGAAAAAGATGGCAGTGGTGGTGGTTTGCTCTTACTTACTCGATTTGGAAGCATAGGAACAACATTATTTTCTCCAATACGACATTATTTTCCCTACGCTGTATCAAATCTCTAACCAATAACAGCAACCTATCATCCTCTTGGGAAGTCATAAGGAGGAACGGTGGGAATTGAACTTTAAATGGAGGGGAAACTTATTTGATAATGAAGCTACAATGGCTGCTGAATTCCTAGAGGAAACAGTAGGGCTAGCAGTACAGCAACAAGGAGCAGACTGATGGGTTTGGAAGCAAGACTCGAGTGGAATCTATTCGACCAGAACTGCATATAAGTTTCTGCTGGGGGAAATAAGGGGGGTATCAGAGGATGGGACTTTCTCGCTTCTGTGGAGACTTAAAATACCACCTAAGGCAAAGGTATTTACATGGAGGCTCATCAAAGACCGTTTACCAACGAACATGAATTTAAGAGGAAGACAAGTGGAGATAGTTGATCCATTGTGCCCATTCTACAACAATTTGGATGAAGATGCAGTGCACCTTTTCTTCAACTACAGCAAGGTACTTCCCTTGTGGTGGGAGACAGTCTCATGGGTCAAATCAGTGGGTGCTTTCCCAAAAGAACCGAAAGACCACTTCATGCATCATAGCAGATCGAATGCTACACGAACAAGGCTTTTTGTATCACTAGAGGGTAGATTTTTATTGAGGCTTTAGCAGATGTATTAGCCATAATATGGTTCCTAATTAAACTGTATTAGTTTTTTCTAATGAACCATATGTATGGGATCCTATCTATGTACAAAGTACCTCTGGTACTTCATCACTATTTACATAATGAAATATTTATATATTTTTGCCGATAAAAAAAAACCATGCAGATGATAGCAACACACTAACAGCAGTACCAGATATCACACAGATAACAGCATCAGACAATGATTCCAACCAAGAGGAAATCATGACTACAAATAGCAGAGGCAATAACAGACCAAAACGCAACACACACAGGCCCAAGTACCTCAGTGAGTTCGTATAAGGACCAGGGGAGCTGCAAGCCCGATAGTAGATTCTAGAATTCCTTCTACTTCGCGCTTAAAGCTTTTTCCACGTTTTACTTGATACCTGTGTGGTTATGCAATTTCAAAATTTTGTTATAACAACTTAGCAAAATATCTTGTATGAAATGGCTATAAAAAGGGGTAATGATGAAATAAAAAGATATGAGAATTATTCCCTGCAATTTAGCTTTTCTTTTATTCCAGTTAGCTATCAACTGGTCCGACCTTAGCTTTTCTTTTATTCCAGTTAGTTATCAACAGACTAATAGGAAAGAACAAAATACTAAACATTTATTTAATTAAATCTAATAAAAAATTTACTTCAATCACATTATTTAACAAAATACTTGCAAGGTACGGGTGTCTTCTAAGAGCTGGAGTGTTTGGCAGCCTATTATAAGGAAGTTTGAAGCCAAGTTTGCAAAATGGAAACAAAGAAGTCTATCTATGGGGGGCAGAATCACTCTCATTAATTCAGTTTTATCAACAAAGTGTACCATAATTCTATTTATCAACAACATTTTTTGATTAGGGTAGCAGTGCAGGGTTATTGTATTCTATTTAGATTGGCACGTGATTCGTAGGACCTATGGTTCTGCTAGTCTGCTGGTTTCTACCTTGTATATTTAGTACCTCTGGTACTCACAGTTATTAATACAAATTATAATTTTGCTAATAAGAAAAAAAGATAATACAAGAGAGAGAGAAGGGCAGTGGCAGTCACAACATATATATAGAGAAGGGCAGCAGATAAAATTACAAAAACATTCAACACTAACAATGAACAAGTTATGAGAGTTTAAATCACAGTAAATACTTCAAAAATATCAGTCCAATGAAAGAAGGGTCATGTAGAGAGGCATGAACATATCAGTCCAATGAAAGAAAGGTCATGTAGACAGCCATAGCATAAGTTACAAATATACCAGTAATGTATACAACAACAATTTCAAATTAGTTTTCGAATCAAAGATATAAATACCTGACTTTGAGGCTTCAAAGATATAATCAAAGCGCTTCCACAGCAACGCCAATTAGCAGTAGTAAATGATAGCCCTAAAAAAACCCATACAGAAATTAGCCACAGTGTGTTTAAAGCCTTTTATCAACAATATGACTGTCACTTCATGGTGATACATTGACTCTCAAAAGACATTATACTTAGAGTGTATTTAAAGCCTTTTTCAGTCATTCTATCAAACAACTCATGGACAATTTTTTAAGAATACATATCATACATTGACTCTTTAACATAGTTGGGGAAGGCATCACAGGCCTAATGAGGGAAGCAGTCCGGAAGAATTTTTATAGTAGCTACAGGGTTGGAATGAAAAAGGAACCCACAAACATTCTGCAGTATGCAGATGATACTGTTTTTGTGGGTGACGCTACATGGGACAATGTCTTGGTGTTGAAGGCCATGCTAAGAGGTTATGAAATGGTCTCGGGCTTGAAGATTAACTATGCTAAGAGTCAGTTTGGTGTTATAGGGGGTGTTGTTACTTGGACCAATGAAGCAGCTCAAACCCTGAATTGTAGACAATTGGAAACCCCATTCACCTACTTGGGTATTCCAATTGGGGCTAAACCTTCTAGCAGTGTTGTGTGGGAGCCTTTAATCAAAAAATGTGAGTCTAAACTATCTAAGTGGGCCCAGAAAAACATATCACTGGGAGGAAAGATAACTCTAATCAATTCTGTTCTCAATGCTGTACCAATTTATTTATTATCCTTCTTCAAGATTCCACAAAGGGTAGTAAATAAACTGGTAGCCTTGCAAAGGAACTTTCTATGGGGGGGGGGGGGGGGTACCAAGACCATAGGAAAATTTCTTGGGTAAAATGGCAGACTGTATACCTGCCCAAGTCTGAGGGGGGTCTAGGGATTAAAGATATCTCTAAATTTAATATAGGTTTGCTGGGAAAGTGGATATGGGCCTTAGCTTCTTATCTGCAACAACCTTGGGCCAGGATTATCAATTCCAAGTATGGAGCCAGGTCTGATTTTCAGTCAGCTCGTGTTCAAGGGGGGCATTCATACTGGTGGAAGGACCTAAGAAAGCTTTATCACCAGTCTGATCAAAGCATTTTTCAACAATGCATGAGCTGGAAGGTTGGGTGTGGGGATAAAGTCAGCTTTTGGAAAGATAAGTGGTTAGGGGAAGGTCCTACTCTTCAACAGAAATACAATCAGTTGTTTCTCATTAATAGACAGCAACCCGATCTTATTTCAATGATGGGAAATTTCTCTCAAGATAACTGGAGATGGGACTTGAAATGGAGGAGGAATCTGTTTGATGATGAAAGTGATCTAGCTGTCACTTTTATGGAAGAAATCAGCTCTATACATATTCAGAGGCATGTTAAGGACATCATGACTTGGAAAACTGATCCTAGTGGTGTTTATTCCACAAAGTCAGCCTACAAATTAATGATAACCCCCTCTACTCCAGGCTCTGAACTGAGATCCTCAACATTACTATGGAAATTGAAAATTCCCCCAAAAGCTGCAGTTTTCACTTGGAGGCTTCTTAAAGACAGGCTCCCTACTAGATCTAATCTCATAAGAGGAAATGTGATCAACCAGGACACTGTTTGTCCCCTTTATGGCCTAGAACAGGAGGAGGTAGGCCATCTATTTTTTAACTGTAAGAGGATAGTAGGCATGTGGTGGGAGTCGATGACATGGGTACAGGCTCAGGGAACTCTCCCAGCTTCTCCAGTGGATCATTTTCCTGTGGTGGGTTTTTAGAGGGCAGCACCAGAGGTGCTTTGTAACATCTTTTTCCAGTACCTCTTGTACTGTTTTTGACTATATTAATACATATATATATAATTTGCCTTCCAAAAAAAAAACATATCATACCTCTATCCAGTCAAACTAAAGCAATAACTAATTAATTCAATTAAACATGGACCAATTTAGATGTCAATCATTAAAGGTAGATGATGGCATTCAAAGAATGATAGCAAACCTTTCTATTTCTATTTTTTACACATTTAAAACTCAAACATATAAAATAAAAAATATATAACAAACTAACAAAGATAAAGACAAAAAAAAGGAAATATACACTCACCTTAGTTGGTGCTGCTGCCCATCATTTCACTCTCACAACAAATAGGAATCATGTACCTGCATGGAAGAAATAATCACACAACACACAATGATCAGAATAAGAAAATGCATATAATTAAGCATGATACAATATCAATATTGATGGAAGTAACAATGACTTGTCAAAAATTTGGATGAAATTCAAAATGTAAATCAAAGCTTTGTCCCTGAAACCCTCTATGTAAATCAAAGCTTTGTCCCTGAAACCCTCTATGTAAATTTGAAAGCCTCGTCTCTCCTTTCCTGAAAACCCACTAAAAACTGCCTAACCCCCCTGCTGTTACTCCATAATTTATTTTGCAATAACTGCTTAAGGCAGTTACATATAGTCCTAAATCACTACAGATTCAGTTACGATTAACCCTTTGTGCCTAACTAGGGTTTCGAAACATCACAACAGAGATAGACCATTGAACAATGGATTTTCATCATTAACATACAACAGAGACATACCTTCGATGGAAGCGCAGACACGAACTCCACAAACGCCAACTCGACAATGTGGTTGCAGTGACGGAAGCGCGGCCCAGTTTGTGACAAACACGAACTCAGGCAGAAGGAGAAACACACCCTGGGAGTACCCTTTCCGGGACTCTTTCCTTTCCTACTTTTCATCGACCTGCGAAAGTGAGCAAATGTTAAAACGACGAACGCCTAATGTTAAAACGAAAGGATGTACCTCAATGGATAAGACGATCTCCACAAACACGATCTCCACAATGTGGTTGCAGTCACAGAAGCACAGGCGACTTTGACACAAGGAGAAAGAAGAAGAACAATAGGGTTCAAGCGCAAGGAGAAAGAAGAAGAACGATAGGGTTCAAGTGCGCAGGTTGTGCAATTTCAGAACTTTAATATATAATGATAACAACATCGGTTTTTTAAAAATAACCGATGTTAACATCGACTCGATAACATCGATTTTTACAAAACCGATGTTAGCAAAGGCATACTAAAATAACCGATGTTACTATGGAGTAGTTAACATCGGTTTTTCCAAAATCGATATTAACTAAGTCTACTTATTTACAAAAATGCCACCGCGCTTTCGTTAACATCGGTTTTAGCTATAACCGATGTTAATTGGGCGATGTTGAAAGCTTTTTTTTAGTAGTGCTTCAACGCGACTGGAAGATCCTTGCATATGCTGCATGAAGCTGTCACTTCCGCATTTGTAAGTATGATCAAGGTCTCCAGTACCATGAAGGCGTCCCTTATGCTTTGGTCTTGCAGCTGCAATCCAACACCGACTCCTAAGTCTTTGTTCTTCAGGAGGGTTTAAGGGAGTGAGTTGGGATTCACCAACACTTGATGCAGCATCAAACCTAGCTTGAGATAGTCTAGCCTCAAATTCTTCCTGTAATTCATAAACAATTATTATTCCAAAAATATAATAAAAGTATAAAGAATAAAAAAAAGTGCAAGATAATGCTCTCACATGTGTCCGTCTAGATCTATCATCGATAAATTGACTAGTATCCTTTTGTAAATGAGTTTGTTGAAAGACCTCATCTACATATATAGATAAACCAAGATACTCTGACTATTAATAAACATTTAAAAATAAACATTAAGTGGTAAATTAAACAAGTACAAACAACTATGTATTATAATTTTAATGTACATACCAAGCGAATGACATGATTCTGCAAGCTGATAGAACCACCTGTGTGTATACACCCACCCTTTTTAGATGCCCGATTTTTTTTGCCTATGCACACTTGGAACGATACTCAGGTGCATTCCAATGTGATAACAGAATATTCCAAACACGATCTTCAATCCAATATGACCTTTTATTTTCATTTCGGGCATCCCTAAACATCTCAGAAAGTCTATGAGAAGCTTTCGAGTTAAAAGCTTTTTGTATTTCATTCTCTTCCTTGGGTCTCCAAACCAATTTTCTTTAAGGTATAACAAAGTAACGAAATTGTACACGATTAGAAAAATATGAATTTTACAATTTCAGTTAAAATAAAAAAATAACATTAGCATCAATTTCAACCTTTGAACTAATTCATTAACAAAAAATAATTTACCTTAAAACGCTGGAAAAAAAGTTCTTGATATTCTTTTGGAATCGCTTCCCATGTAGGCCAAGGCTGACCAAATTGTTGCCTAATGGATAAAGTGACAGCCTTTGCCGCAACCTTAGATGGATGAAACCTAAATATAAAAAATAATCAATGAAAACTGTAAAATCCATCTTATGTATCATATATAATGATAGTTATATAAATTTTGTAATACTTACGCTCCATTAATTAACATAACCATAGGACGATTATTAAGAGGGGGGTCTTCTATTGCCAAATTTACATCATCTTCATCTATAGGCAAATTGTCCACAGACGGAGATGGGGAAGGTGTGGATGTAGGTACTAGGGATGGTCCACGTGCATCAACGGAGGATGGAGATGGTGTGGATGCAGATACCAGAGATGGTCCATGTGCATTAACATGAGATGAAGATGGTCTAGCTTCAGTTGGAGGTGGAGATGGTGTAGGTGCAACATCGGGAGGCCTAACTAGGATAGACACAAAGACGAGGATGGGGTAGATGATGTCAGACTATCTCGAGGTGGTAATAGTCAAACCACGCATCATTTTTCTTCGCAGTTGTCCCTTTCCCATTGGAGTCATGTGACGTTGAGAAGGGTCAACGCCTAATCCTCTTCAGAATTGTAAACTTCAAAGTCATCTTCTAATTCCCCTTCATTGTCTTGTTCAATATTGTTTGATTTTCCATTCAAATTAGTTGATTCTTCTTTTTTTGTCAACAAATTAGCAGGGTTTACTTCTCAACACCACCTCTTAAATCTTGCAATCTAGAAATACTTTCAACTTCAATGACTTTGTTGACATGTGACATTTCCTCAACTTGGTAAGGCACATCATCTTGTACATGATCGGATTCTATGTAACCCCTTGGCTTCATTTTAATTGCTACACACCAACCACGTTTGTCCCTTCTTGTTGCTGGATATGGCACATAATATACTTGCCTTACATTATGTGCACTGATGAATGGGTCAAACAAATTATATCTTTTATCCATTCGAATTTCCACTATGCCATATTTAGGATCTACCCTTGTTCCTCTACTCTTTGGATCAAACCAGTGACAATAAAATAATACTACTCGCTAAGGATAGGTTGTAGTATTATACTCTAGCTCATATATATGTTGAATGACACCATAAAAATCATCTGCAACTCCTTCTGTAAGGCCCTTTTCATGAACCCCACTATTTATCATTTTTTTCCCTTCACTCCATGCTTGAGTATGGAATTTGTACCCATTGACAAAGTATGTGTGCCATTCTTTAACATAACTCATGGGACCATACGATAAATCCTTTAAGTGTTGGTTTCTCACATTTGCAGGCTCATTTGTAACCTATGAATATAAAGAGTATGAACATGTATATTTTTTTTTACCAAAAAGTAGCAAAATAAAATATACAATAACATACTTACTTTTTGTTGGAACCAAGTAGGAAAATCCGCATGTAGATTATGAGTAGAGGCATTTGACTGGGATTGCAAGAATGAACTGTCCAAATATAAAGTTGCATGAGTCAATTAGGGGGATAATGCAAAGATAAAACCATAATTATTGAATCCCAAACGACATACATTGTGAAACTTACTCGAGGTATGATTTAACTTCAATCAGTTAATCAACACATGAACATGGGCTGAGTCTTTCTCATCATCAGTTAATCAATGAATTAACTCTTCCCAGAAAGACGACCTTGCTAGTCAAACACTGATAACATCGGTGGATGACTTTCAGCTTCAATTGCAATTTGATTCCTAACATTATGCGGTGACAACATAAAGTTATTGAAATAATGAGAACAAAATAAGTCATCTCACATATGCGTAAGACGCACAAATGGATCCTTCCACCTGGGCCTTATTTTCACTGCTCGTTTAGAATTGCTCATGAATCTACAAATTTTAAAGAAAACCAAGTCATCTTCATGAGCATTAAAAAAAATGAATTTTAAAGAAAATACAATTATCATTTCACTGTCGTTCAAATGGATACATCCATCTGTATTGGACTGGTCCACCAAGTCGAACTTCATACGCCAAATGGATAAGTAGATGCTCCATTGAATCAAAAATGCAGGGGGAAATATTCTCTCCAACTTGCACAAAATTAATGGAATATTTTGTTCCATTCTACTCAAGTCATCCCCCCATCAAAGTTGTAGAACACAAGTCTTTAAAGAAATGACTTATTTCAATAACTGGATTTAAAACATGTGGTGGCAATGAGCTAAAAGTAATAGGAAGTAAACATTTCATGAACACATGACAATCATGACTTTTCATCCCATGCATGGTTCCCTATCAACATTGGCACATCTGGTTAAGTTAGAAGAATAACCATCTGGCATTCGTAGTTCTTTTATCCATTGACAGACTAACTTTGTTTGGTCTGGAGCTAGAGTGTAATTTGCTTTTGACTTTAATAACTTCCCGTTAGCTGCCGACTTCAACTCCAAGTCTTTACGCCTACAATAAATAGCTAAGTCCATCCTAGCCTTGTCATTGTCTTTTGTCTTACCACTGACATCATAACAGTGTTGAATATGTTGTCAAAGAATTTTTCTCTATGTGCAGTCGCAACAAATTATCTTTCCAATAAGAAAGATCCCAAAGATATTTTTTTGTCCAATGGTGTCACTCCCCATATCCATGTATATTGGTGGTGGCAGACCAGTTTGCAGGTACGGTGTCTTCTAGAGCTGAGAGTGTTTGGCAGCCTATTATAAGGAAGTTTAAGCCAAGGTTGCAAATGGAAACAAAGAAGTCTATCTATGGGGGCAGAATCACTCTCATTAATTCAGTTTTATCACAAAGTGTACCATAATTCTATTTTTCAACAACATTTTTTGATTAGGTAGCAGTGCAGGGTTATTGTATTCTATTTAGATTGGCACGTGATTCGTAGGACCTATGGTTCTGCTAGTCTGCTGGTTCTACCTTGTATATTTAGTACTCTGGTACTCACAGTTTTATACAATTATAATTTTGCTAATAAGAAAAAAAGATAATACAAGAGGAGAGGAAGGCAAGTGCAGTCACAACATATATATAGAGAAGGGCAGCAGATAAATTACAAAAACATTCAACACTAACAATGAACAATTATGAGAGTTTAAATCACAGTAAAATACTTCAAAAATATCAGTTCCAATGAAAGAAGGGTCATGTAGAGAGGCATGAACATATCAGTCCAATGAAAGAAAGGTCATGTAGACAGCCATAGCATAAGTTACAATATACCAGTAATGTATACAACAACAATTTCAAATTAGTTTTCGAATCAAAGATATAAATACCTGACTTTGAGCTTCAAAGATATAATCAAAGCGCTTCCACAGCAACGCCAATTAGCAGTAGTAAATGATAGCCCTTAAAAACCATACAGAAATTAGCCACAGTGTGTTTAAAGCCTTTTATCAACAATATGACTGTCACTTCATGGTGATACATTGACTCTCAAAGACATTATACTTAGAGTGTATTTAAAGCCTTTTTCAGTCATTCTATCAAACAACTCATGGACAATTTTTTAAGAATACATATCATACATGACTCTTTAACATAGTTGGGAAGGCATCACAGGCTAATGAGGGAAGACAGTCCGAAGAATTTTTATAGTAGCTACAGGGTTGGAATGAAAAAAGGACCCACAAACATTCTGCAGATAGCAGTGATACTGTTTTTGTGGGTGACGCTACATGGGACAAGTCCTTGGTGTTGAAGGCCATGCTAAGAGGTTATGAAATGGTCTCGGGCTGAAGATTAACTATGCTAAGAGTCAGTTTGGTGTTATAGGGGGTGTTGTTACTTGGACCAATGAAGCAGCTCAAACCTGAATTGTAGACAATTGGAAACCCATTCACCTACTTGGGTATTCCAATTGGGGCTAAACCTTCTAGCGTGTTGTGTGGGGCCTTTAATCAAAAAATGTGAGTCTAAACTATCTAAGTGGCCAGAAAAACATATCACTGGGAGGAAGATAACTCTAATCAATTCTGTTCTCAATGTGTACCAATTTATTTTTATCCTTCTTCAAGATTCCACAAAGGTAGTAAATAAACTGGTAGCCTTGCAAAGGAACTTTTCTATGGGGGGGGGGGGGGTACCAAGACCATAGGAAAATTTCTTGGTTAAATGGCAGACTGTATACCTGCCCAGTCTGAGGGGGTTAGGGATTTAAAGATATCTCTAAAATTAATTAGGTTTGCTGGGAAAGTGGATAGGGCCTTAGCTTCTTATCTGCAACAACCTTGGGCCAGGATTATCAATTCCAAGTATGGAGCCAGGTCTGATTTTCAGTCAGCTCGTGTTCAAGGGGGGCATTCATACTGGTGGAAGGACCTAAGAAAGCTTTATTCACCAGTCTGATCAAAGCATTTTTCACAATGCATGAGCTGGAAGTTGGGTGTGGGGATAAAGTCAGCTTTTGGAAGATAAGTGGTTAGGGAAGGTCCTACTCTTCAACAGAATACAATCAGTTGTTTCTCATTAATAGACAGCAACCGATCTTATTTCAATGATGGGAAATTTCTCTCAAGATAACTGAGATGGGACTTGAAATGAGGAGGAATCTGTTTGATGATGAAAGTGATCTAGCTGTCACTTTTATGGAAGAAATCAGCTCTATACATATTCAGAGGCATGTTAAGGACATCATGATTGGAAAACTGATCCTAGTGGTGTTTTTCCACCAAAGTCAGCTACAAATTAATGATAACCCCCTCTACTCCAGGCTCTTAACTGAGATCCTCAACATTACTATGGAAATTGAAATTCCCCCAAAAGCTGCAGTTTCACTTGGAGGCTCTTAAAGACAGGCTCCCTACTAGATCTAATCTCATAAGGAGGAATGTGATCATCCAGGACACTGTTTGTCCCCTCTATGGCTTAGAACAGGAGGAGGGGCCATCTATTTTTTAACTGTAAGAGGATAGTAGGCATGTGGGGAGTCGATGACATGGGTACAGGCTCAGGAACTCTCCCAGCTTCTCCAGTGGATCATTTTCCTGTGGTGGGTTTTTAGAGGCAGCACCAGAGTGCTTTGTAACATCTTTTTCCAGTACCTCTTGTACTGTTTTGGACTATATTAATACATATATATATAATTTGCCTTCCAAAAAAAAAACATATCATACCTCTATCCAGTCAAATAAAGCAATAACTAATTAATTCAATTAAACAGGGACCAATTTAGATGTCAATCATTAAAGGTAGATGATGGCATTCAAAGAATGATAGCAAACCTTTCTATTTCTATTTTTTACACATTTAAAACTCAAACATATAAAATAAAATATATAACAAACTAACAATGATAAGACAAAAAAAAGGAAATAACACTCACCTCAGTTGGTCTGCTGGCCCATCATTTCACTCTCACAACAATAGGAATCATGTACCTGCATGGAAGAAATAATCACACAACACACAATTATCGAATAGAAAATGCATATAATTAAGCATGATACAATATCAATATTGATGGAAGTAACAATGATTGTCAAAAATTTGGATGAAATTCAAAATGTAAATCAAAGCTTTGTCCCTGAAACCCTCTATGTAAATCAAAGCTTTGTCCTGAAAACCCTCTATGTAAATTTGACAGCCTCGTCTCTCCTTTCCTGAAAACCACTAAAACTGCCTAACCCCCCTGCTGTTACTCCATAATTTATTTTTGCAATAACTGCTTAAGGCAGTTACATATAGTCCTAAATCACTAAGATTCAGTTACGATTAACCCTTGTTGCCTAATAGGTTTCGAACATCACAACAGAGATAGACATTGAACAATGGATTTTCATCATTAACATACAACAGAGACATACCTTCGATGAAGCGCAGACACGAATCTCACAAACGCCACTCGACAATGTGGTTGCAGTGACGGAAGCGCGGCCCAGTTGTGACAAACACGAACTAGGCAGAAGGAGAAACACACCCTGGAGTACCCTTTCCGGACTCTTCCTTCCTTCCTTTTCTTTGACCTGCGAAAGTGAGCAAATGTTTAAACGACGAACGCCTAATGTTAAAACGAAAGGACGTACCTCAATGGATAAGACGATCTCACAAACACGATCTCCACAATGTGGTGTGCAGTCACAGAAGCACAGGCGACTTTGACACAAGGAGAAAGAAGAAGAACAATAGGTTCAAGCGCAAGGAGAAAGAAGAAGAACGATAGGGTTCAAGTGCGCAGGTTGTGCAATTTCAGAACTTTAATATATAATGATAACAACATCGGTTTTTTAAAAATAACGATGTTAACATCGACTCGATAACATCGATTTTTACAAACCGATGTTAGCAAAGCATACTAAAATAACCGATGTTACTATGGAGTAGTTAACATCGTTTCCAAAACCGATGTTAACTAAGTCTACTATTTACAAAAATGCCACCGCGCTTCGTTAACATCGGTTTTAGCTATAACCGATGTTAATTGGGCGATGTTGAAAGCTTTTTTTAGTAGTGCTTCAACGCGACTGGAAGATCCTTGCATATGCTGCATGAAGCTGTCACTTCCGCATTTGTAAGTATGATCAAGTCTCCATACCATGAAGGCGTCCTTATGCTTTGGTCTTGCAGCTGCAATCCAACACCGACTCCTAAGTCTTTGTTCTTCAGGAGGTTTAAGGGCGTGAGTTGGGATTCACCAACACTTGATGCAGCATCAAACCTAGCTTGAGATAGTCTAGCCTCAAATTCTTCCTGTAATTCATAAACAATTATTATTCCAAAAATATAATAAAAGTATAAAGAATAAAAAAAAAGTGCAAGATAATGCTCTCACATGTGTCCGTCTAGATCATCATCGATAAATTGAATAGTATCCTTTTGTAAATGAGTTGTTGAAAGACCTCATCTACATATATAGATAAACAAGATACTCTGACTATTAATAAACATTTAAAAATAACATTAAGTGGTAAATTAAACAAGTACAAACAACTATGTATTATAATTTTAATGTACATACCAAGCGAATGACATGATTCTGCAAGCTGATAGAACACCTGTGTGTATACACCACCCTTTTTAGATGCCCGTTTTTTTTGCCTATGCACACTTGGAACGATACTCAGGTGCATTCCAATGTGATAACAGAATATTCCAAACACGATCTTCATCCAATATGACCTTTTATTTTCATTTCGGGCATCCCTAACATCTCAGAAAGTCTATGAGAAGCTTTCGAGTTAAAAGTTTTGTATTTCATTTCTCTTCCTTGGGTTCCAAACCAATTTTCTTTAAGGTATAACAAAGTAACGAAATTGTACACGATTAGAAAAATATGAATTTTACAATTTCAGTTAAAATAAAAAAATACATTAGCATCAATTTAACCTTTGAACTAATTCATTAACAAAAAATAATTTACCTTAAAACGCTGGAAAAAAGTTCTTGATATTCTTTTGGAATCGCTTCCATGTAGGCCAAGGCTGACCAAATTGTTGCCTAATGGATAAAGTGACAGCCTTTCCGCAACCTTAGATGGATGAAACCTAAATATAAAAAATAATCAAGAAAACTGTAAAATCCATCTTATGTATCATATATAATGATAGTTATATAAATTTGTAATACTTGTGTGGGGAGCTGAGCCAAGTGGGATTTTTTCTACAAACTCTGCTTATAATTGTATCAAAGCTGACTAGTTACCTTCCCAGCCTATTACTGGCTTTCGTCAGCTATGGGAAATCAAAATCCCCCTACAACCCTAGCTTTTGCTTGGAGACTTCTCTGGGATAGGCTCCATCTAAGGAAAACCTTATTAGGAGGCAGATTGTCCTTCAAAATGACATCTGCCCCTTCTGCCAAAGTCAAGTTGAATCTGCATCCCCACCTTTTTTTCTCTTGTCATAAAATAATGCCTTTGTGGTGGGAATTTTATTCCTGGGTCAAGGAAGTTAGAGCTCTGCACAGCAATCCTATGGAGAACTTTCTTCAGCACTGCTCCTTGGCTGCCTCGAGGAACTCCAATAGAAGGAGGAAGGTCTGGTGGATAGTAGCTACAAGATCCATTTGGAACCTCAGAATGACATGATTTTTAATAATCAGCCTTTCGTCATTTCCAAATTGGTGGATAACTCGATCTTTCTCACTGGTCATGGCTGCGGGGGTGGGAAAAGGACTTCAATGTTCCTTTCCACCAATGGTCTTCAAATATGTCTTTGTCTTTTCCTAGTTTGCGATTTGTAGGGTTGGGCACTGTTCATTTTGTTGGCCTTTCATTTGCTGTTTATGTTCTTGTCTTTTAAGAGATACTGTATCATATCTTCCTTGTAGTACCTCTGGTACTATTATTATCATATATATAATATTATCTTTGGTCGTTCAAAAAAAAAAAATAGAACATGAGATGCCGTTAGAATTAGTCGTATTGGATTTAGCAAGAAGATTGTAAATATATTGGCTCTAAGGCACAAGTAGAGAACCATCAGAAAGATGCTTTACTTCAATGCCTAAAAAGTAATGAAGAAGGTCAAGCTGTTTAGGGCCAAGACTGATTTCAATTGACTGATCAATTGTTGAATTAAAATAGGAGAGTTCCCTATAAAAATAATATCATCAAAGTAGACCAAAATATTGTGCAGTAACAATGATTGCTATAATTATTAATAGTGTTTCTAATATTGTCACTTGCAGTTTATTCAGCATATTTGTGGTGCTTCTGCAGGGAAAAAGATGGCAGTGGTGGTGGTTTGCTCTTACTTACTCGATTTGGAAGCATAGGAACAACATTATTTTCTCCAATACGACATTATTTTCCCTACGCTGTATCAAATCTCTAACCAATAACAGCAACCTATCATCCTCTTGGGAAGTCATAAGGAGGAACGGTGGGAATTGAACTTTAAATGGAGGGGAAACTTATTTGATAATGAAGCTACAATGGCTGCTGAATTCCTAGAGGAAACAGTAGGGCTAGCAGTACAGCAACAAGGAGCAGACTGATGGGTTTGGAAGCAAGACTCGAGTGGAATCTATTCGACCAGAACTGCATATAAGTTTCTGCTGGGGAAATAAGGGGGGTATCAGAGGATGGGACTTTCTCGCTTCTGTGGAGACTTAAAATACCACCTAAGGCAAAGGTATTTACATGGAGGCTCATCAAAGACCGTTTACCAACGAACATGAATTTAAGAGGAAGACAAGTGGAGATAGTTGATCCATTGTGCCCATTCTACAACAATTTGGATGAAGATGCAGTGCACCTTTTCTTCAACTACAGCAAGGTACTTCCCTTGTGGTGGGAGACAGTCTCATGGGTCAAATCAGTGGGTGCTTTCCCAAAAGAACCGAAAGACCACTTCATGCATCATAGCAGATCGAATGCTACACGAACAAGGCTTTTTGTATCACTAGAGGGTAGATTTTTATTGAGGCTTTAGCAGATGTATTAGCCATAATATGGTTCCTAATTAAACTGTATTAGTTTTTTCTAATGAACCATATGTATGGGATCCTATCTATGTACAAAGTACCTCTGGTACTTCATCACTATTTACATAATGAAATATTTATATATTTTTGCCGATAAAAAAAAACCATGCAGATGATAGCAACACACTAACAGCAGTACCAGATATCACACAGATAACAGCATCAGACAATGATTCCAACCAAGAGGAAATCATGACTACAAATAGCAGAGGCAATAACAGACCAAAACGCAACACACACAGGCCCAAGTACCTCAGTGAGTTCGTATAAGGACCAGGGGAGCTGCAAGCCCGATAGTAGATTCTAGAATTCCTTCTACTTCGCGCTTAAAGCTTTTTCCACGTTTTACTTGATACCTGTGTGGTTATGCAATTTCAAAATTTTGTTATAACAACTTAGCAAAATATCTTGTATGAAATGGCTATAAAAAGGGGTAATGATGAAATAAAAAGATATGAGAATTATTCCCTGCAATTTAGCTTTTCTTTTATTCCAGTTAGCTATCAACTGGTCCGACCTTAGCTTTTCTTTTATTCCAGTTAGTTATCAACAGACTAATAGGAAAGAACAAAATACTAAACATTATTTAATTAAATCTAATAAAAAATTTACTTCAATCACATTATTTAACAAAATACTTGCAAGGTACGGGTGTCTTCTAAGAGCTGGAGTGTTTGGCAGCCTATTATAAGGAAGTTTGAAGCCAAGTTTGCAAAATGGAAACAAAGAAGTCTATCTATGGGGGGCAGAATCACTCTCATTAATTCAGTTTTATCAACAAAGTGTACCATAATTCTATTTATCAACAACATTTTTTGATTAGGGTAGCAGTGCAGGGTTATTGTATTCTATTTAGATTGGCACGTGATTCGTAGGACCTATGGTTCTGCTAGTCTGCTGGTTTCTACCTTGTATATTTAGTACCTCTGGTACTCACAGTTATTAATACAAATTATAATTTTGCTAATAAGAAAAAAAGATAATACAAGAGAGAGAGAAGGGCAGTGGCAGTCACAACATATATATAGAGAAGGGCAGCAGATAAAATTACAAAAACATTCAACACTAACAATGAACAAGTTATGAGAGTTTAAATCACAGTAAATACTTCAAAAATATCAGTCCAATGAAAGAAGGGTCATGTAGAGAGGCATGAACATATCAGTCCAATGAAAGAAAGGTCATGTAGACAGCCATAGCATAAGTTACAAATATACCAGTAATGTATACAACAACAATTTCAAATTAGTTTTCGAATCAAAGATATAAATACCTGACTTTGAGGCTTCAAAGATATAATCAAAGCGCTTCCACAGCAACGCCAATTAGCAGTAGTAAATGATAGCCCTAAAAAAACCCATACAGAAATTAGCCACAGTGTGTTTAAAGCCTTTTATCAACAATATGACTGTCACTTCATGGTGATACATTGACTCTCAAAAGACATTATACTTAGAGTGTATTTAAAGCCTTTTTCAGTCATTCTATCAAACAACTCATGGACAATTTTTTAAGAATACATATCATACATTGACTCTTTAACATAGTTGGGGAAGGCATCACAGGCCTAATGAGGGAAGCAGTCCGGAAGAATTTTTATAGTAGCTACAGGGTTGGAATGAAAAAGGAACCCACAAACATTCTGCAGTATGCAGATGATACTGTTTTTGTGGGTGACGCTACATGGGACAATGTCTTGGTGTTGAAGGCCATGCTAAGAGGTTATGAAATGGTCTCGGGCTTGAAGATTAACTATGCTAAGAGTCAGTTTGGTGTTATAGGGGGTGTTGTTACTTGGACCAATGAAGCAGCTCAAACCCTGAATTGTAGACAATTGGAAACCCCATTCACCTACTTGGGTATTCCAATTGGGGCTAAACCTTCTAGCAGTGTTGTGTGGGAGCCTTTAATCAAAAAATGTGAGTCTAAACTATCTAAGTGGGCCCAGAAAAACATATCACTGGGAGGAAAGATAACTCTAATCAATTCTGTTCTCAATGCTGTACCAATTTATTTATTATCCTTCTTCAAGATTCCACAAAGGGTAGTAAATAAACTGGTAGCCTTGCAAAGGAACTTTCTATGGGGGGGGGGGGGGGGGGTACCAAGACCATAGGAAAATTTCTTGGGTAAAATGGCAGACTGTATACCTGCCCAAGTCTGAGGGGGGTCTAGGGATTAAAGATATCTCTAAATTTAATATAGGTTTGCTGGGAAAGTGGATATGGGCCTTAGCTTCTTATCTGCAACAACCTTGGGCCAGGATTATCAATTCCAAGTATGGAGCCAGGTCTGATTTTCAGTCAGCTCGTGTTCAAGGGGGGCATTCATACTGGTGGAAGGACCTAAGAAAGCTTTATCACCAGTCTGATCAAAGCATTTTTCAACAATGCATGAGCTGGAAGGTTGGGTGTGGGGATAAAGTCAGCTTTTGGAAAGATAAGTGGTTAGGGGAAGGTCCTACTCTTCAACAGAAATACAATCAGTTGTTTCTCATTAATAGACAGCAACCCGATCTTATTTCAATGATGGGAAATTTCTCTCAAGATAACTGGAGATGGGACTTGAAATGGAGGAGGAATCTGTTTGATGATGAAAGTGATCTAGCTGTCACTTTTATGGAAGAAATCAGCTCTATACATATTCAGAGGCATGTTAAGGACATCATGACTTGGAAAACTGATCCTAGTGGTGTTTATTCCACAAAGTCAGCCTACAAATTAATGATAACCCCCTCTACTCCAGGCTCTGAACTGAGATCCTCAACATTACTATGGAAATTGAAAATTCCCCCAAAAGCTGCAGTTTTCACTTGGAGGCTTCTTAAAGACAGGCTCCCTACTAGATCTAATCTCATAAGAGGAAATGTGATCATCCAGGACACTGTTTGTCCCCTCTATGGCCTAGAACAGGAGGAGGTGGGCCATCTATTTTTTAACTGTAAGAGGATAGTAGGCATGTGGTGGGAGTCGATGACATGGGTACAGGCTCAGGGAACTCTCCCAGCTTCTCCAGTGGATCATTTTCCTGTGGTGGGTTTTTAGAGGGCAGCACCAGAGGTGCTTTGTAACATCTTTTTCCAGTACCTCTTGTACTGTTTTTGACTATATTAATACATATATATATAATTTGCCTTCCAAAAAAAAAAACATATCATACCTCTATCCAGTCAAACTAAAGCAATAACTAATTAATTCAATTAAACAGGGACCAATTTAGATGTCAATCATTAAAGGTAGATGATGGCATTCAAAGAATGATAGCAAACCTTTCTATTTCTATTTTTTACACATTTAAAACTCAAACATATAAAATAAAAAATATATAACAAACTAACAATGATAAAGACAAAAAAAAAGGAAATATACACTCACCTCAGTTGGTGCTGCTGCCCATCATTTCACTCTCACAACAAATAGGAATCATGTACCTGCATGGAAGAAATAATCACACAACACACAATGATCAGAATAAGAAAATGCATATAATTAAGCATGATACAATATCAATATTGATGGAAGTAACAATGACTTGTCAAAAATTTGGATGAAATTCAAAATGTAAATCAAAGCTTTGTCCCTGAAACCCTCTATGTAAATCAAAGCTTTGTCCCTGAAACCCTCTATGTAAATTTGACAGCCTCGTCTCTCCTTTCCTGAAAACCCACTAAAAACTGCCTAACCCCCCCTGCTGTTACTCCATAATTTATTTTGCAATAACTGCTTAAGGCAGTTACATATAGTCCTAAATCACTACAGATTCAGTTACGATTAACCCTTTGTGCCTAACTAGGGTTTCGAAACATCACAACAGAGATAGACCATTGAACAATGGATTTTCATCATTAACATACAACAGAGACATACCTTCGATGGAAGCGCAGACACGAACTCCACAAACGCCAACTCGACAATGTGGTTGCAGTGACGGAAGCGCGGCCCAGTTTGTGACAAACACGAACTCAGGCAGAAGGAGAAACACACCCTGGGAGTACCCTTTCCGGGACTCTTTCCTTTCCTACTTTTCTTTGACCTGCGAAAGTGAGCAAATGTTAAAACGACGAACGCCTAATGTTAAAACGAAAGGACGTACCTCAATGGATAAGACGATCTCCACAAACACGATCTCCACAATGTGGTTGCAGTCACAGAAGCACAGGCGACTTTGACACAAGGAGAAAGAAGAAGAACAATAGGGTTCAAGCGCAAGGAGAAAGAAGAAGAACGATAGGGTTCAAGTGCGCAGGTTGTGCAATTTCAGAACTTTAATATATAATGATAACAACATCGGTTTTTTAAAAATAACCGATGTTAACATCGACTCGATAACATCGATTTTTACAAAACCGATGTTAGCAAAGGCATACTAAAATAACCGATGTTACTATGGAGTAGTTAACATCGGTTTTTCCAAAACCGATGTTAACTAAGTCTACTTATTTACAAAAATGCCACCGCGCTTTCGTTAACATCGGTTTTAGCTATAACCGATGTTAATTGGGCGATGTTGAAAGCTTTTTTTTAGTAGTGCTTCAACGCGACTGGAAGATCCTTGCATATGCTGCATGAAGCTGTCACTTCCGCATTTGTAAGTATGATCAAGGTCTCCAGTACCATGAAGGCGTCCCTTATGCTTTGGTCTTGCAGCTGCAATCCAACACCGACTCCTAAGTCTTTGTTCTTCAGGAGGGTTTAAGGGAGTGAGTTGGGATTCACCAACACTTGATGCAGCATCAAACCTAGCTTGAGATAGTCTAGCCTCAAATTCTTCCTGTAATTCATAAACAATTATTATTCCAAAAATATAATAAAAAGTATAAAGAATAAAAAAAAAGTGCAAGATAATGCTCTCACATGTGTCCGTCTAGATCTATCATCGATAAATTGACTAGTATCCTTTTGTAAATGAGTTTGTTGAAAGACCTCATCTACATATATAGATAAACCAAGATACTCTGACTATTAATAAACATTTAAAAATAAACATTAAGTGGTAAATTAAACAAGTACAAACAACTATGTATTATAATTTTAATGTACATACCAAGCGAATGACATGATTCTGCAAGCTGATAGAACCACCTGTGTGTATACACCCACCCTTTTTAGATGCCCGATTTTTTTTGCCTATGCACACTTGGAACGATACTCAGGTGCATTCCAATGTGATAACAGAATATTCCAAACACGATCTTCAATCCAATATGACCTTTTATTTTCATTTCGGGCATCCCTAAACATCTCAGAAAGTCTATGAGAAGCTTTCGAGTTAAAAGCTTTTTGTATTTCATTCTCTTCCTTGGGTCTCCAAACCAATTTTCTTTAAGGTATAACAAAGTAACGAAATTGTACACGATTAGAAAAATATGAATTTTACAATTTCAGTTAAAATAAAAAAATAACATTAGCATCAATTTCAACCTTTGAACTAATTCATTAACAAAAAATAATTTACCTTAAAACGCTGGAAAAAAAGTTCTTGATATTCTTTTGGAATCGCTTCCCATGTAGGCCAAGGCTGACCAAATTGTTGCCTAATGGATAAAGTGACAGCCTTTGCCGCAACCTTAGATGGATGAAACCTAAATATAAAAAATAATCAATGAAAACTGTAAAATCCATCTTATGTATCATATATAATGATAGTTATATAAATTTTGTAATACTTACGCTCCATTAATTAACATAACCATAGGACGATTATTAAGAGGGGGGTCTTCTATTGCCAAATTTACATCATCTTCATCTATAGGCAAATTGTCCACAGACGGAGATGGGGAAGGTGTGGATGTAGGTACTAGGGATGGTCCACGTGCATCAACGGAGGATGGAGATGGTGTGGATGCAGATACCAGAGATGGTCCATGTGCATTAACATGAGATGAAGATGGTCTAGCTTCAGTTGGAGGTGGAGATGGTGTAGGTGCAACATCGGGAGGCCTAACTAGGATAGACACAAAAGACGAGGATGGGGTAGATGATGTCAGACTATCTCGAGGTGGTAATAGTCAAACCACGCATCATTTTTTCTTCGCAGTTGTCCCTTTCCCATTGGAGTCATGTGACGTTGAGAAGGGTCAACGCCTAATCCTCTTCAGAATTGTAAACTTCAAAGTCATCTTCTAATTCCCCTTCATTGTCTTGTTCAATATTGTTTGATTTTCCATTCAAATTAGTTGATTCTTCTTTTTTTGTCAACAAATTAGCAGGGTTTACTTCTTCAACACCACCTCTTAAATCTTGCAATCTAGAAATACTTTCAACTTCAATGACTTTGTTGACATGTGACATTTCCTCAACTTGGTAAGGCACATCATCTTGTACATGATCGGATTCTATGTAACCCCTTGGCTTCATTTTAATTGCTACACACCAACCACGTTTGTCCCTTCTTGTTGCTGGATATGGCACATAATATACTTGCCTTACATTATGTGCACTGATGAATGGGTCAAACAAATTATATCTTTTATCCATTCGAATTTCCACTATGCCATATTTAGGATCTACCCTTGTTCCTCTACTCTTTGGATCAAACCAGTGACAATAAAATAATACTACTCGCTAAGGATAGGTTGTAGTATTATACTCTAGCTCATATATATGTTGAATGACACCATAAAAATCATCTGCAACTCCTTCTGTAAGGCCCTTTTCATGAACCCCACTATTTATCATTTTTTTCCCTTCACTCCATGCTTGAGTATGGAATTTGTACCCATTGACAAAGTATGTGTGCCATTCTTTAACATAACTCATGGGACCATACGATAAATCCTTTAAGTGTTGGTTTCTCACATTTGCAGGCTCATTTGTAACCTATGAATATAAAGAGTATGAACATGTATATTTTTTTTTACCAAAAAGTAGCAAAATAAAATATACAATAACATACTTACTTTTTGTTGGAACCAAGTAGGAAAATCCGCATGTAGATTATGAGTAGAGGCATTTGACTGGGATTGCAAGAATGAACTGTCCAAATATAAAGTTGCATGAGTCAATTAGGGGGGATAATGCAAAGATAAAACCATAATTATTGAATCCCAAACGACATACATTGTGAAACTTACTCGAGGTATGATTTAACTTCAATCAGTTAATCAACACATGAACATGGGCTGAGTCTTTCTCATCATCAGTTAATCAATGAATTAACTCTTTCCCAGAAAGACGACCTTGCTAGTCAAACACTGATAACATCGGTGGATGACTTTCAGCTTCAATTGCAATTTGATTCCTAACATTATGCGGTGACAACATAAAGTTATTGAAATAATGAGAACAAAAATAAGTCATCTCACGATATGCGTAAGACGCACAAATGGATCCTTCCACCTGGGCCTTATTTTTCACTGCTCGTTTAGAATTGCTCATGAATCTACAAATTTTAAAGAAAACCAAGTCATCTTCATGAGCATTAAAAAAAATGAATTTTAAAGAAAATACAATTATCATTTCACTGTCGTTCAAATGGATACATCCATCTGTATTGGACTGGTCCACCAAGTCGAACTTCATACGCCAAATGGATAAGTAGATGCTCCATTGAATCAAAAAATGCAGGGGGAAATATTCTCTCCAACTTGCACAAAATTAATGGAATATTTTGTTCCATTCTACTCAAGTCATCCCCCCATCAAAGTTGTAGAACACAAGTCTTTAAAGAAATGACTTATTTCAATAACTGGATTTAAAACATGTGGTGGCAATGAGCTAAAAGTAATAGGAAGTAAACATTTCATGAACACATGACAATCATGACTTTTCATCCCATGCATGGTTCCCTTATCAACATTGGCACATCTGGTTAAGTTAGAAGAATAACCATCTGGCATTCGTAGTTCTTTTATCCATTGACAGACTAACTTTGTTTGGTCTGGAGCTAGAGTGTAATTTGCTTTTGACTTTAATAACTTCCCGTTAGCTGCCGACTTCAACTCCAAGTCTTTACGCCTACAATAAATAGCTAAGTCCATCCTAGCCTTGTCATTGTCTTTTGTCTTACCACTGACATTCATAACAGTGTTGAATATGTTGTCAAAGAAATTTTTCTCTATGTGCAGTCGCAACAAATTATCTTTCCAATAAGAAAGATCCCAAAAGATACTTTTTTTGTCCAATGGTGTCACTCCCCATATCCATGTATATTTGGTGGTGGCAGACCAGTTTCTATGACTTTTGGCAAATCCCTAACCCTACGCCATACTTGTGTAGGTGTCAACATACACGGTGTCTCATCCCTTTCTACTCCTTTTTTGAAGGCATTTTTGTTCCTCCTAAATGCATGATCAGTAGGTAAGAACCTACAATGACAATCAAACCAAGAAGTTCCCCCCCCCCCCCCAATTTCCAATTGAAAGGCCTTTGTGTCCTCCATGCAATACGGATATGCTAGTCTACCATGTGTCCCCCAGCCAGACAACATCCCATAAGCAGGAAAATCATTAATAGTCCACATCAAAGCTGCCCTCATCATAAAATTTTGTTTTCTTGAAACATCGTAAGTCATAACACCACTCCATAATTTTTTCAAGTCATCAATCAAAGGTTGTAAATAAACATCAATACCAACCGTTGGATTAAATGGACCTGGTATGACACAAGTTAAAAACATATAAGGTTTAGTCATACACATTTTTGGAGGAAGATTGTATGGGGTAACAATGATTGGCCAACAGGAATAAGGTGAAGAGGATGCTTGAATATATGGGTTAAATCCATCTGTGCATAAATCGAGTCGCACATTTCGTGGATCAATAGCAAAATCTGCATGTACCTGATTAAAGTACTTCCACGCTTCACCATCAGATGGATGACGTAACATGCCCGAAGATCTTCTATTATCATAGTGCCATGACATTTGACTTGCAGTTTGTATTGATGCAAACAGTCTCTGCAACCTTGGCGTTATAGGCAAATAAAACATCACCTTTATTGGAACTGGTTTTCTGTTACTTGTTCCAATAGTCTTGGCACGATACCTGGGCTTGTTACAAAATTTGCATTCGGTTAATGCTACATCATTGTCATAATACAACATGTAGTCATCCACACAACAACCAATCCTCTTCGCATCATAAATTTTTTTTGGTAAGCCATCTTTTATAGGTGTTGCATCCAAAAGCATTTTTGAAATAAATTCCAAGCACTGGCCATAAACATTCCAATTGGACTTGCAAGCTAAGAGCCTCATGGATATTGATAATTTTGAGTCTGTAGAAGCAAAGCTTCATAGTGAATCAAAGGTGATTCAAATGTGTTTTGATGATAACAATGATGATAACAAAAGATGATGACAAAGGTGATGACAAAAAGCTCAAAGATCAATCAAAGTCAACTCAAATAAATCAAAGATCAATTAAGAACAATTCAAGAGTTCAAGATAAGAATCAAGAAGAATTCAAGACTCAAGAAGAAAGTCTAGAGACAAGAATCAAGATTCAAGGTTCAAGATCTCAAGAATCAGATCAAGATTCAAGAATGAAGAGAAGACTCAATCAAGATAAGTATTAAAAAGTTTTTCAAAACTTTGAATAGCACATGAGTTTTTGACAAAACCTTTTACCAAAGAGTTTTTACTCTCTGGTAATCGATTACCAGATTGTTGTAATCGATTACCAGTAGCAAAATTGTTTTGAAAAAGTTTTCAAATTGAATTTACAACGTTCCAATTATTTTCAAAAAGCTGTAATCGATTACAATGTTTTGGTAATCGATTACCAGTACCTTTGAACGTTGAAATTCAAATTCAAATGTGAAGAGTCACATCCTTTCACACAAAAGCTTTGTGTAATCGATTACACTAATTTGGTAATCGATTACCAGTGTTGTTTCTGAATAAATTAAAAGATGTAACTCTTCAAAAGGTTTTTGACTTTTTCAAATTAGTTTTAAGTTTTTCTAAAAGTTATAACTCTTCTAAATGGTCTTCTTGACCAGACATGAAGAGTCTATAAAAGCAAGGCTTTGTTTTGCATTTCTAGTATCTTGAATACTTTTCCAATCATTTCATTACAATCCTTTACAAGCCTTGAATCTCTTTGAACTTCTTCTTCTTCTTCTTTGTACCAAAAGCTTTTCAAAGTTTTCTGGTTTTCTAAACCTTGAAAACTTGTGCTATTCATTTTTTCATTCTCTTCTCCCTTTGCCAAAAAGAATTCGCCAAGGACTAACCGCCTGAATTCTTTTTGTGTCTCTCTTCTCCCTTTTCCAAAAGAACAAAGGACTAACCGCCTGAATTCTTTTGTGTCTCCCTTCTCCCTTGTCAAAGAATTCAAAACGACATAGTCTGAGAATTCTTTTGATTCTTCCCATTCCCTAATACAAAAGTGTTCAAAGGACTAACCGCCTGAGAATTCTTTTGTATCCCCATTCACAAAGTATCAAAGGTTTAACAGCCTGAGATCTTTGTCTTAACACATTGGAGGGTACATCCTTTGTGGTACAAGTAGAGGGTACATCTACTTGGGTTTGACTGAGAACAAGAGAAGGTACATCTCTTGTGGATCAGTTCTAGTGGAGGGTACATCCACTAGGGTTTCAAAGAGAACAAGGGAGGGTACATCCCATGTGGATCTTTGCTTGTAAAAGGATTTTTACAAGGTTGGAAAAGAAATCTCAAGGACCGCAGGTCGCTTGGGGACTGGATGTAGGCACGGGTTGTTGCCGAACCAGTATAAAAACTCTTGTGTGTTTGTTTCCTTCTTCCTTACTCTTTTACTTTCCGCTGGGCATTTAATTTCTGCTTTTACTTTCTGTTAAGTTTCTCTTCTACTCTATATTCTCTTAACAAAATAAGTAAAAGCCTTAGAAGAGTAATTTTTAACTAGTAAAGGTTTAGGAATAATTAATTCAACCCCCCCTTCTTAATTATTCTGAGACCACTCGATCCAACAGAGTCTGTTGCCCCTTCGTACAATGACAATGGTTCATTCGCCTCCACCAATAAATTTTAAAATCTTTGAGTATCTTTATTTGGAGGTTCTTCCATATTATTTGAGTTTGGAGCTTCAAATGTTTGAGGTTGTCTCAGAGCATCACTCACCATGTCTTGCATTAATATAAATTGTTCATGTTGAGTCACATATTCTGGACTAGTAGAAGCATCCATGTAATTGTTGCCCTCATTTAAATCAACATGCGGCATGTCTTCACCATGATTAGTCCAAATCCAATAATTAGGCTTGAATCCATTTTTATAAAGGTGAACCTTCACAACCATATCCTCCAAAATCCTAGTGCATCACATTTAACACAAGGACATCTGATCCCCCCATCATTCTCATAACAATCTTGCTGACTAACTTTTCTTACAAACTCTTCAACCCCTTCGACAAAAGACTCTTTCAACCCGCTTCTACCACTATAGCATCTATCATACATTCAACGACGATTCCAAGAAATATTGTTCATATTCTATATATTTAATAAAAAATTAGGAACCTTGATAAAATGGCATACATATAATGCTTGAGTTTGTAAATGAACAAAGCATGGAATATAAATAACATAATCACAATAAGAAATGTGCTTAACACATTCAAAATACAAAATTTCAAGCAACTAGATTAAAAAACCTCAACTAGCATACATGTGAGTAATGAAGTGATCACCCAACACAATCTTAACTATGAAGTTGAGAGTAAGAGAGAAACAAAAACGTTTTAAAATGGTTAGAAATTTTTCTATCTAACAATGCTTATCATGGGAAATTACATTAAATGTGTAGAAACAATTTTTATCATGTAGGTGACATTCTTATGACAGTTTTTAGGGGAATAAATTAAGAAGTGGCATATAAATGAGACCATGGCCATAAGAAGAAGATAGATTACGTCAGCAAATGAACAATGAGAAATTTATAGGCTTACCATTATCCAAATTATGTTGTCTAGATTTTGTTGCATCATGTCCCTAAAAAAGAAAAGTGAAGTGCTTATTTACATTACATTTAAAATTATTTTTTCTCATTATTCCACATATTAATATAAATTTATAACTACAATTAATTTAAAAGTATATTTTAATTATATCTAATGATTTAAAATTATTTTTTTAAAAATATTTTATGCAATACTAATATAAAGAAATGACAATAAATTATTATATATAATAAGTTTTTGACTTTTACTATAAATATTTTAAAAAAATAATAACGATAACAATGATTTTTTTTATTAAATCATAGTGTCAATTTTTTATATTCATAGTCATTAAACTTTTAATTTTATATTAACTTTAACACAAAGATATATGCTAAGTGAAGATAAATATAGTGAGTCTTTAATGAATGAAAAAAATTATAATGAGTCTGTATACGTGAAACCGTGAAAATGACAAATAAACATTAATTGTGATGGTTGATGAAGAACCTAAACGGACAAAAGGGTGTTAAAATATCATAACTTCTAATACTAGACAAGTTCACAATATTGGTTCATTTTTGCACCAAAGGAACTAGAAATAGTAAAATACGGATTATGTATGCGACGCGGAGCAATGAACAGATCATACTTAATGATGTTTCCAGTAAAACATTAAATCAATCCTAAAATTATAATTAGTTATTATTTCAATACTTCAAATAGGTACTTAATTAATTTAGAAATCATTTTTCAAAAAATACAATAAATATTATTTAGTACTTGATTAGTTAAATAATACAATAACTTTTAAAAAATCAATTAGTTAAAAAAATACTTTTAACAGGATTCAAAATAAAAAAATACTAATCATTTCAGTTGAGTGAGAGTCTCACAATTTCGTTCCTTGTTTTCTTTCTTTGTTTCTTTTCTTTTTACGTTGGGCACTCCAGTGATGGGAGAGAGAAAAAAAGAAGCAAAATAGTAATAATAAAATCCTTGAATTTAGGAAGAAAGGGATAGGAAATGAGTACAAAACAAAAGAAATGGATGTTGTAAGAAAGAGATTGGGAGGGGTTTGACTTTTTGAGAGTTGTAAGAAAGATAGATTGCATCACAATGGAAAAATAATGGAACCCTTGCAAACTTGTTGGTTCGTTTAATTAAATATTTTTTATTTCTTTCAAATCAAACCCTTGCAAACTTGTTGGTTCGTTTACAGATAAAGAAAACAAAAAAAAACAATAAAATAATGAGATTTACACTTTTATATTTTAGTTTAATTCAATAATGTATCTCATTTTATTGTTTTTAATTTTTTTCCACCTTACCTTAGAGAAGTAAACACATATGCTAGATTTTTTTGGCAGAAAAAGAGCTGCAACAAATTTACGTGCTAAGGAGGCAACAGATTCTAATAATTTGGCCCATAAAATTCCCTAATTCCTTGCTGTTTGGGCCTAGAGAAAATCTCTTAATCATGCCATAGTTTCTGATAAGGAAATATTGACAAATTATTGACATTGACGCACCAACATGTGCCTTCATACTGGCGTTTTGCCAATAGGTTGGGAGTTACTAATTCCTAGCTACCTACGTACTAATTCCACCAAAATATTGTGTGGACTCACGTTAATTTTTTAATCATCATTATGTTCGAATTATCTATCCCAATTCACGTTAGTATTTCTCATGAATGTAAAGGCATTTTAGATTTTCATTCTATTATGTCTAACTCTAAGGCTTATCTATCCCAATTCCCGAACTCTTCGGTTAGTTCTTTCAAGTACCAACCAAATCATGTTGCTCACTCCCCAACCAGAACATCAAGCTTTTATGAAATATATATAGAAATTTTACAATGTAAGTGCAAGGCAGATGCTATAGATACCCTATGTAATATCTAGAGAGTAAAGCACAATAAACAAAGATCACAAACAAACATGGAAAAGAAACCAATAACTACACAGCTACACAACCATCTATGAAACATCATACAAACAAAAACATCAACCACAGACATAAAAAGGAATGACAAAGTTCAAATAAAAGAGGCTTACACTGAATCTCCTATTGTTAAATCCTCAACCACCAAACAACAATTGTTGTAACTTTGTTCGCAAATTTCACCGTCAAATCTAAACGGAAAGCCTGTCATATTAACAACAACAACAACATAGAGACTAACATTAGTTTTTGTATTAAATTAGTGTATATATATGTGGACTAATTAATTAACTATAACTTTATGAAAGCATTTACATCATACATGTCTGCTGATTCTTCAATGTTCTTTCTTCGAAATTATATAGGTGGGAAGGACAAGGGGCTTATGATAGATGAAGAGGAAACAAAAGGAATTGGTAATGTTTTTCAGTATTGACTGATGACTGTTAAGTTCAGCATTGTATAGTCACTACTAAAATAATAGGTTTTAACATCATCCTGTTAGATAAAAACCAATGTTACAAAATATATAGTGGTATTTTTGTAAATAAAATATTATTATTAATATTGGTGTTAAAAAAACCGATGTTAACAACACAATTTTAACATTGGTTATTTAAAAACCGATGTCGTCTAATCACTTACAATATTGGTTTTAAAAAAACTGATGTTAACATGATGATTTTAATATCATTTTTAAAAAATTAATGTTGTGAGTACTTAAACCACATCGATGTTCAGATAATCGATGTTGATGTTTTTAAATAAGACCTGGACCTTTTCTCTGTCTCACGAAACCCATTCTCTCTCTCAACCCCTTGTCTCTCTCAAAACCTACTTGGCCGCTGCACATCCACTCTCTCTTGCTGTCTCGCTGAAGACAAAGGCTCGCTCACGTGAGCAGTTCTGTTCAGATCCACATAGGCAAAGCAAACCAAATCAAGCATCATGTTCCTTCCTTATCTCTGTCTCTGCATTTCCCTCCCTAAAACCCTAATTCTACATATGGAAAGGAAATCCATCAATCAAGTATGGAGTCCGAACTCAAAGACCTTAATTCAAAGCCACCGAACTATAATGACAACGCCAACAGCGTTTTCGACGACCATCTTCTGCTGAAGTTGGAGCCTCCGGCCTCTGCCGATAGCATTGCTGAGATGGAGAAGAAGTATGCCGCCGTGATGTGTACGACACCATGGGATGCAACGAGTTTCCGAAAAAGGAGAAGCTCTAGCTCAGCTTTTCATTGGTCACTCTCCTCCCCATTCGATTCGTTCTCACCATCACCATATTGCTCTTCTATTACTTAATTTGTAGGATTTGCACTCTTTTCTCTGCTTCGACCGGCGAGGAGGAACAGAAAGATTACGCTCACATAGTGGGTTGAGGAGAACCATCATTGTTTCATGTGGCCACACCTTCTCCAGAGTCACGCTTCTTTGTAAGCTGTTATTACTTAACACCTACAATAACATGTATGGGCATGTTGATTTAATTCAGTTGCGTTTCATATTTTTGTAATATGCTCAATTCTATCTGTTATTATTAGGATTTGAAAGCATCACTTTCTTTTCATTTTTCTTTATTTTTGTGATGTTACTGATAATAAGTCTTAAATAATAGTTTAGCAAAATCAGAATGAGCATTTTGATGGCGGTGGAAGTAGACATATAGTATCTAAATGCTGTCTCTATTCTTATGTGAGGAATGCATTATATTCTATTAGCTGCGTATGAGTTTGCTCAATGCTTTTGCTATTGATAGTGATGCTGGAGGAATTGAAAAAAATAATAATATTAAGGTAACATTAGAATTAGTTTTTATCAGTTCATTTTCAAGCAATTGAGTGCAGTGCCCAAAAAGGCTGGGAAAAAGCAAGAGTAAATGTGCACTGCTTGAATGATGGAAATTGCTTATTGGATTTTTTTTTTTTTACTCTGGCTTATTCTTTTCTTGGAAATTAACTTGCATAGAGTTGGGGACGTTCCAAATTTATTCATTTTAATGAGAAAAAAAGAATTACTATAGTGAATCAGAATTGTATATGGTACTAAGATCTAATTTTGGGAATTGTGTACATTCTTACTTGTGATTAACTTGTTTTCAATTTAGAATTGACTCAAACCTCTCAAGTCTCAACTAAACTGAAGATCTTCTTGGATGAATGAGGATGAAATCCATGTAGAAGTCTTTTGATCATAATTGGATAGACACACCAGAGTGTTTGGGTAGGGGGATGTTGCTACCTCAACAAAATTGTATGGCTCTAAATCTTTATCTTCTGCTCAATATTGGTTTAGTTCAAATGATTTGAAGGTTTTTTAGTTACAGTGATGTGTTAATTTTTAGCTAGAAATTTCCATGTTAAAATCACTACCTCTATAATGAGTGTAGTACTTTCTTGTTTACTGATATTGTAAACCGTTTTATACTATTAGTATCAATGAATCAAATTTGAATTCATTGTTAAATCTTTCATTAACCAGAAGGTTTATGTTTCACTCTACTTAAATGCAGACATTTACTGCTGATTTTGAGGTGTTTAGAAGAAAAATATTCACAAGCTTGCATAGAGGAAACTAATTTAGTGTGTGTTTATGGCTGGGAGCAAATGTTATGTCAGAATATTCATTAGAAGAGTTCCTTCCATGTTAGGTGTTATGGATGTTTCTTCTTTTTCTTGTTAGTTCTTTCCTTACATTAGCTTCATGTGAATTTTTGGTGCAGGCTATTGATCTTCTACAGAAGAACCAGGATAATGCTAAAGCCAGTTTACAAGTTCTTGCCGCTGATATACATTTCTTGAGGGACCAGGTTACATTAACCCAGGTCTGATTGCCAATTTTCACTTGCTCTATATCTGTGTGTGCATTTGTCGTTACCTACCCATCAAAAGTAAATTAATGGAATCAAACTTGCATTGCATGGCCAAGCACTGCAAGCACTTCACTATCTCTTAAGGAATGCTTAGTAGGATGGGTGAAAAATTAAAAGGTAGGAAACATAGAAGAGAGGAGTAGATGGGAGTGTTTGTTATTGCATTTTTACTTTTATCTATTAGGGAGTGTTCGTTATTGCATAAATTAAAGAATTTTATACTCACCTCTATTTCTTATAGCTAGTATATGAAATTCTTTTGTGTGTTTAGATAAAGTATCTTAAAAGTATTTTAAGGTAGTATATAAGAAAAAAAATTAAAATACAAAAAATTTGAATTTCTTTATTCAAATAAATAATTTGAAATAAATGGAATTTATATTATTCTATTCAAACAAAAAAAATTGAATAATTTCATCTAAATAAAGTATCTAAAGATCAAAATAATTTAATTGATGTAATTATATTTTTATAAATGTTAAATTCTTTAAAATAACTCACTCACATCTTAGTAAACCACCTGTTATAGTGGCTAATTCATTGTGCATTGTGAAATAAGACTCATAATCTCCTGTTGAAAAAGTTGTACAATACAATGTCTAAATATATTGTATCAAATGAAGGAAACAAATTTATTCATCTCATGCACTTGTCTCGAGTCGGTCGAGACTCTGGAGGAGCCTTATCCCGATCCCCGAGAGCACGCAAACATTGATAAATTATTTTTCTTTCATTTAATTTAATCAAATCCAAGTGATGAAATTACCATTGTCATGGCATATGAACGGGTAAACAAGCAGACATTTAACATTAAAAATAAAACATATAACTAAAAAGTGAATTTTAAAAATGTAATTTCTTTTTATCACATAATTTCAATATTAAATAGTAATGATGATATTTTAGTTATATGTTTATATTTTAAACATATTTTTTTGAACTTTGTTTATTGACAATATTCATGTAATGCAAAAAATACTATTTTTTAAAACTGCGGATATTCTTAACTTCCTTTCCATTAAAAATAAAATTGTTTTATGTATTCTAATTAATACACAAATTGAAAGGTCAGATTTCATTATTGTTACTAATCTAATAATAATTTTGGTATGGTAACTAAAAAAATGACAATCTTGACTATTCTTAGATTAAGATATTTGGACTATTTGGAATATGATTATGCATGCATGTTATGTGTTTATGAAAATAATTTTGCACTTGAGTAAGTGTCTTTGGTTTTGGTGCAGTAATTTTATAATATATGACAATGTTATTCGTATTTTGATGTGTAACTCTCTTAAACACGAAATAATCAAGAAGAGATTATACTTGCATGGAATTGTGATAGAAATAAGGCAAGAAGGAATTGGTGCTCCAAAGGTAAAAACAAAAATACTATTATGTTTTTTTCGACAATTTTATTTTTGAGCCCAATCCATGCTTCAACATTTGACCTAAACGTAAAACAAATCTATGAGGATAGGATTTGCGAGGTTGAGGCTGAAAATAAAGCATATAAGGTTAGTTTTGAATTTTATCAATTTATTGTTTGTTATAGGATATGATTTCATAGATAATTATTGATCAGAAGTTGATTGAGTTTAAATTTAGCGTTTGCATTTATTTAGTTGGGTATAACATTTATATTAGAATAAAATTAATATATTTTTTATAAATTAGTTCTAGTTGATTCATTGTAAAAAGAAACAAAATATTTAATTTTTTTGCAAAAAACATCGGTTGGTCTAAAATCGATGTAGTAAGTTTCTTTATAACATCGGTTTGAACAAAAAATTGATGTTGTAAAGACACTTTCTACATCGATTTTGGCCAAAACCGATGTTGTAAGCACATTCAACATTGGTTTTTTCAAAAACTGATGTTGTGTATGACTTTCAACATCGGTCTTTTCAGAACCGATGTAGAAAGTGTTTCAGAATACACAATTTAACATCGATTTTTTTTAAAATATCGATGTTATGAGTGCATCACAATATCGGTTTTTTAAAAAAATCGATGTTGGTTTTTGCACATATTACATTTTTTTGTTTATTTCTTATAATACAACATCGGTTTTCAAGAAAACCGATGTTGCATAGTGTATTTTAACATCAATTTTCGTAATTGATGTTAACGTTGACACTTTTATCGTCGGTAGATTCAACATCGGTTTAAAATCGATGTTGAATGTCTAAAATAACGAGTGAATAGGCAATTTAGTCCCTGAGATTGTACCAATTTTACATATTAGTCCCTAACTTAATATTAAATTCAAAATAGTCCCTATCTTTGTATAAATGTTGCAAAATAGTCCTTCCGTTAAGTTCTAAAGTAACGCCGTTAGTGAGGTCAATTTTAGTGCCACGTGGACTATCCACGTGACACTAAAGGATGACGTGGCATGACACGTGGACGTGCCTGATGCCACGTCATTTGATGATAACAAAATGAGTAAATAGGTAATTTAGTCCCTGACTTTGTACCCCTGTTGCATATTAGTCCCTAACTTAATGAAAAATTCAAAATAGTCCCTATCTTTTGCATAAGTGTTACAAAATAGTCTCTAACTTAAAAGATGCCAGAAATCATGCTTAAAGTGTCCATGCATTGCAAAGGTTGTGCCTAGTACGATTTCTGGCAGCGCAGATTCCTCCTTGGATTCCTTGTCATCTTTTGATTCCTCTGGTTTTTTCTCTTCTTCTTTCTTTTCTTCTTCATTTGCTTTTTTCTCCTCCACTTTGTTTTCCTCTGATTTTTTCTCTTCCTATTCAAAACACACAAAAAAAATCAGAACCCAGAATGATACATTGATGATAATTGAAGTAAAAAAAAGAGGAAAAGAGAATGGTTATGCAGACCTCGCCCATTGGTGTTGACAGCTACAGAGATAAGGTTGTTGCTGTGGATTTTTGGTTCTTTTTATTTGTGCAAGTGTGTGTGAGTTCTTTTTCGTATATATGCCTCAATTGGTTTAAAACCATCAAATTTGAAGAAGTCACTCATTCTATCATCATCAAATGACGTGACACTAAAATTGAACTTACTAATAACATTACTTTAAAATTTAACGGAAGGACTATTTTGCAATACTTATGTAAAAGATAGGGACTATTTTGAATTTTTCATTAAGTTAGGGACTAATATGCAACAGGGGTACAAAGTTAGGGACTAAATTGTCTATTTACTCATTTTGTTATCATCAAATGACGTGGCATCAGGCACGTCCACGTGTCATGCCACGTCATCCTTTAGTGCCACGTGGATAGTCCATGTGACACTAAAATTGACCTCACTAACGGCGTTACTTTAAAATTTAACGGAAGGACTATTTTGCAACACTTATGCAAAGATAGTGACTATTTTGAATTTAATATTAAGTTAAAGACTAATATGCAAAATAGGTACAATCTCAGGGACTAAATTGCCTATTCACTCCTAAAATAACTTATGCTAAAAGCACTTTTTCTTGTAGTGAGTGCAAGATTATTGTGTTAGTTTGGTTAACATAGTGGGAAGATTGTTTTTGAAATTTTGCTCATCATGTTTCTTGTTGAAATTGAATTTAGTAGAGAAGAATGGAGATGACATGGATTAAAATTTGTGAACACTTTAGTTGAGTGAGAGTCTCACAATTTCATTCCTGTGATTCCATTTCCTTGTTTTCTTTCTTTGTTTCTTTTATTTTTTTTCTTTGGGGACTCTAGTGAAGGGAGAGAAAAGAAAAAGAAGCAAAATAGTAGTAATAAAATCGTTGAATTTAGGAAGCAGGGGAGAGGAAATGAGTACAAAACAAAAGAAATGCATGTTGTAAGAAAGAGATTTGGAGGGGTTTGACTTTTTGAGAGTTGTAAGAAAAATAGATTGCATCACAATGGAAAAATAATGGATCACATCAACGCTTCTCTAGGATTACTTTAATGTGCAAAGGGACCTACCCATAACATATTTCTATCCAGAGCAGTAGAAGCAATAAACATAGGGAAAAATTTTTTACAGTCAACTGTGTGCCAAACCAATTGCATTCATACACTATATGTATATGGTGTGACCATCAGATTTGAATATAATGTGTGCTCATGAGTCAAGATAGTGGTTAACCTGGTTCTCATTTCATCCAAGATTTTTTAAAAATAGTATGTTTTTATTCTAGACATTTTCACAATTGGAATGTAATGGATTGAAATCCAAATAAAGCACTTGTGCCATATGTTAATCATTTAGTCACCACCTTCATTGGATAAGATGATCATGAGGTGCAATCCACGCAAGAATACATAGAAATTAGGACAAAAGTTTAACAAATTTGTCATCCACAACTTTTTTTTCTTCTTCTTTTTCTTCTTCTCTCTTCCTAATTTCAATTCATATAAAACACAAAATTGTATAATATATTATTGTGTTCTTTACTTTTTGTAGTTATATTGACAATAAAGATATGAAAAGATATCAAACAAATCTAAAAAAAACGTGAATATAATTTAACTCGTAAATTGTTACTTTGAGCTAAACAAGTAACTGCTAGGTGCTAAATAAAAATCTAACTAGGTAACCATAAGTCCAAAGGTGCAATCCAAAGTTTGATAAGAAAAACAGGTATCTACATTGCTCACGTGGTATGATTTTATTGGTGTTGACAACTTGCTCCAGAATTTTTAATATGAAAAATTAACCTCTTGCATATCCTCACACTATGGATCAATCTCTCCCTTATGGGCTCAATGTCACATATAATCAATATAGTCAAATAAAATAAGTGTTTGACGTCCAACCACCATCTGTGTCATTTAATTAATCAATGTGATATTAGAATTTGAGGATAAGTTGGTGTTCTGACTCGGTTCAACACCACTTTCATGAACTCAGATGAACTCAGTAATTTATTTGAAACGTTGATGTGATCACATTAAAGTCATCTGAAAAGGCATTTAGTATCTTTTAATAACACAATTAAAACACCTTTTACTAAGCTATCTGGATGTGATCCATTAGTATATGCTAATAAAAATTGGCCATCAAGTGCAAGGAACCTAGCACTCTGTTGTGCAAGCTTGGAGGATCAATATACAAGAACATCTTTCTTTTATTTAAGCAAATAATTTTTTAATTAAAGATCTTTGAATGTTGTCAGAAATTATCACTACGAGTGTAAGTTTTTGGTACTTGTCAATTCATTAGTCTTCAAGTTAGAAATTTATTGATTTCCACCCCTTGCAAACTTAGCATTTGTTATAAAAAGTTTAAAATTCAGAGAAAGCATTTGTTTTTATTTATTATTAAATTCGCTTCACAACCCTTTGCAAACTAAGCAGGTTGCAAACCAAAATGTAGTGATATAGTGCCATCCAACAACAACAACATCCCCTAAAGTTCAAAAAGCTAGGCACAACCGTTCAACTTTCAAACTCAAAACCGCAACACAAACAGGAAAATGTGAAACATAACAAAATGGTTTGCACTAATAGCAGGAAGCAACTAAGAAAATAGTAAACTAAAAAGTGTTTTATTATGCAAACCTGAAGTTGAGCACACTAAGATGAGAAAGAAACTTGAGCCAGCACCCACTACAACCCCCACAGCGAGGAGCTCGAACTTGAAGTCCTCAGCACTGAGTTCCCATTTACAATGGTGAGCGTTCCCGTTCCTCGTAAGTTCGATTGAAGCCAATGGTGAGAATTTACAAGGGTAAGGTGAGAAGTAGCGAGAGAGAGGGATGGGTTGACAGCGGAGGCTTCTTATTTGGGGGTTAGGTTCCCTTATTAAATCACAAATGAGAGTGAGAGAGGGCTACGGTTGCAGGCTTTTTATTTGGGGTAATTTTTAATTCCGACGGATTTGATTCCTTCGGTAAAATCTGTCAAAAATTTATACTTTTCGATAGAATGCAATCCTTCAAAAATATCCGTGGGAAAATACAATATTTCCGACGGAATAAATTCTGTGGGAAATATTCTGTCGGAAATATCTATTTTTTTTTGTAGTGTACATGGGTGATTCAAAATACCAGTTTCTCATCTGATATAATGTTGTTGCCCCTAGGTTGTTGTGATTTGGTGCTTGGGGTGGAGTGGTTGGTAACTTTGGGTGACATTAGTTGGAACTTGGATAAGCTGACTATGGAGTTTGTTACGCAAGGAAGGAGACATGTGCTGAGAGGGGCTTAGGCTTCTAATGTAAGCTGAAAACAGTGAAGAAGCAGCAATTGCACAAGGCACTTTCTTCTGGTGTGCACATTTCTATGCTGCAGTTGTGTGAGGGAGAAAAAGACTTATTGTTGAATTCACTTACTACTCATGCACCTGCATCTGCCATGCCTACTAGTATTGCAGAATTGCTATGCAGTTTTGATGATATTTTCCAAGAACCTGCCAATCTACCTCCTGTTAGGCCTGCCCATGATCACAAGATTCCTCTAGTCTCAGGTGTTGTTCCTGTAAATAAAAGGCCATATCGGTATGCTAAACACCAAAAAGACATCATTGATGGTCTGGTCAAGGAGTTTCTACACTTAGGCATAATACAAAATAGCAGTAATCCTTATTCTAGCCCAGTTGTATTGGTGGGGGAGTTGAATAAGGCTACAATGAAGAATAGATTCTCAATCCCTCTTGTGGATGATCTTCTAGATGAGTTGCATGGTTCTAAGTGGTTCTCTAATGTAGACCTAAGATCTGGCTACAATCAGGTGAGAATGGATGAAAATGATGTGCACAAAATAGCATTTAAGACTTATGTAGGTCACTTTGAATACCTGGTTATGCCCTTTGGTTTAACAAATGCACCAGCTACATTTCAAGGTCTTATGAATGTTGTGTTTCAAGAATATTTAAGGAAGTTTCTGCTAGTATTTTTTTATGATACTCTCATCTATAGTAAGTCATTAGAAGACCATGTGTCTCACTTACATATTGTCTTTTCTACAATAAGGTCTAATTCATTGTTTGCAAAAAGGTCTTAAATGCTACTTTGTTGTAGCTAGAGTGGAATATCTGGGTCATTTCATTTCAGGTGAGGGTGTTGCAATTGATCCAGCAAAAGTTGAAGCAGTTAAATAGTGGCCACTGCCCCAATCTTTGAAGCAACTGAGGGGATTTCTTGGGCTTGCAGGGTACTATAGAAGGTTTGTGTTTCAATATGGGAGTGTGGCAAAGCCCCTTAATGACATGCTTAAGAAGGATAACTACTGCTGGACTCAAGAAGCTAAGTTAGCCTTCCAGAAATTGAAGGATCTATTAGTCTCAACACCTGTCCTTACTCTACCTAATTTTGATAAGAAATTTGTAGTAGAAGCATATGCCTCTGGTACGGGTATTGGAGTTGTCTTGATGCAGGACAATCATCCCATAGCCTTCATCAGTAGGAGCTTGAATGTGCAACAACAGTCCTTATCCACTTATGAGAAGGAATTGCTAGCTGTTGTCTCTGCAGTGCAGAAGTGGAGACATTATTTGTTACTTAAGAAGTTTGTAATCAGAACCAATCATAGGAGCCTCAAGTATATTTTGGATCAGAGATTAGCTACAATATTCTAGCAGAAATGGTTAGTAAAACTCATGGAATTTGATTTTTGCATAGAATACAAGCAGGGTCAAGAAAATTTGGTGGCTGATGCATTGTCTCGAGGAAGTTTAGTTAAGTGTAATGTTGTTTCTATGGTTCAACTTGAATCAGATATGCTCACCAGAATTAAAGCTTCTTGGCAGTCTGATCTAGATGTTCAAAAGCTAATTTCTGAGTTGCAAAGTGATTCAAAATCCTATAAACACTTTTCCTGGGTAAGGGGGAATTAAGGAGGAAAGGAAGGTTAGTAATTGGTGAAGATTTGGAATTAAGGAAAGATATTTTGAAGTGGTTACATTCTTCAACTTGTGGAGGCCACTCTGGTAGAGATGCAACCTTGCAAAGAGTCAAGGAATTTGTCTTTTGGAAAGGAATATCCAAGGATGTTAAGTTGTTCATTCATCAGTGCAGTACTTGTCAAAGATGCAAATATGACTCTGCTGCATATCCTGGACTGCTACAACCTTTACCTATACCTGAGCATGTATAGCAGCACATTATAATGGATTTCATTGAGGGACTTCCTGACTCAGGGGGCAAACAAGTTATTTTTGTGGTGGTGGACTCAGTAAGGCTGCACACTTCATGGCTCTCCATCATCCTTATTCTGTTGCTGATGTAGTTCAATGTTTCATGGACAAGGTCTTTAAACTGCATGGGTTTCCTGACTCTATTACAAGTGACATGGATTCTATCTTTGTTAGTCAGTTTTGGCAAGAGTTTATGGCTTACCAAGGCGTGCAAGTCTAGTTGTCTACTGTCTATCACCCACAAACAGATGGGTAGTCTGAAGTGGTTAATAGGTGCTTGGAAACTTACTTGAGATGTATATGTTCTGACAATCCTAAACAATGGTCTAAGTGGCTTCCTTTAGCTGAGTGGTGGTACAACACAACCTACCACAGTTTAATTAAAGCCAACCCCTATGAAATAGTGTATGGACAAGCCCTACCTACCTACCTTCCCTATTTGCCTAGTGAATCTAAGGTTGAATTGGTTGATAGAAGTTTGGAAAAGAGGGAGGAAACACTACTAAAAAAAAGCCATTTTACGACGCGCTATCCACATCGTTCCCGCCATACCTGTCGTAGTAGGAGTAGCGGTGGCAATTCCATAAATATGTTACCATTTTATGTGCCATGTGCATGGCGCGTGACACATTCAACAAGGTTGACCGGGGTGCCCGTCTTTGAAGGTTGCGCAACAGGTAAGTTAAGACGGTGCTTTTGAAAACACCATCGTTGAAATTTTGAATGTCAATGACGTTGTTCTTGAGCCACCGTCGTTAACATTGAGGTTTATAAGGTTTTGCGTGCTAATTCATGAACACTCGCGGTCGAGCTCCCGCTTCCCTGTTTCTTTGAAATTTCGATCTACCGTGACCTTTGCCGTTTGCCTGCATCTCCGTCGCACCCTCGTGACCTCGGCCGAAGGGCGTAGTGCATTGTCGCGTGTCCGACGTCTCATTTGGTGGTGCCACCGTGCAAGCCAGTGAGTTTCCCTTTTCGGAGTTGTCGTGCCCTACAACTTGTCTTCAAGGTAAGCTTGTCGATGTTTGAAATTTCTTGTTTGGTGTTGAAGAAGTAATTATTAACGGTTTAGTGAACTTGGAATGTTGTTGTAACTAGGTTGTTGTGCAAATGTTGCCTTGCCCTAACAATGTAATGTTTGAATGTATGTGTTTAGGAACCCATTAAGATAATGTTTTCGTGTTTATGCTCCCTAGTTTGGTTTGGTTTTAATCTTGACCATGTCTCGAACCTAAAACCATTTACATGGTAAAATGGAACAATAAATACTCTACAAATTTTTTATTGTTCTATACTCTTTTATATGAGGGGACAATGGCTCAATGAGAGGGGTAGTAGTCATGAAGAACAACAACATTACAACAACTTCGATCCCTAGTGAAAAGGAGAGTACGTAGGAGACCATTCTTCATTCAACATAGACCTGAGTTAGATTCTAAGGACAACAAGAGAACGAGTTGATGCCTATGTGGCGCATCCACCTGAACTTTATCTCTGTTTTATTTTGTAGTATTTAATTTCAACACTTTTAAGATAAGAATGGTGGAGCTAGTAGTAGCACTAACAGACAGTAGCGGAATCAGATAGGCCCCTTTCTTCTACTATAGCTTTTTGTAGTGACCAATGTCATCTGAATTCTCATCCTTCACACCTTCTTCTTCATATATCGTTCACTAGCTAACTCAAGTAAACTGGAAACTTCTGGTCTCTATTTCTATTCCCCCACAACATTTCATCTATATATAGGTCCCTATTTTTTTTTGTAGACCAACAGCAAAATTCATATATATATTTTTCAAGGGTCCTCAACCAACTTTGGAGAACAATATGCAACAGCCTCTGCAACAGTGAGGAAGATCTTGTCCTCGCCAATCGTGTTGGCAAAACTAGATGCATAAAGCTTGTCTGTCACTGCTGGCCCAGGATTTGCCAAAAGAAGCTTGTACAAAAGGAACAACTTATGGTAAGATACTATAATATGCTATAGTTACATAATAATATCAGTTGCATATAAATGTTTGCATTGCATCACTGCATGGGAGAATTCATAATTGCATTATATAGTTGTACATTCTTCCAATAATAAAGAAAATGATAAAACCCAGACTCCAAATACATGGCAGCAGGCTTGAGACAGCTCCCAATTCCCAAATAATACTTTCAACCATTTTTTTTGGCTAAACTTTAGCAGGTCTAGATCCCAATTCAAATGTCCAACTCTTCACTCTATTCATTTATCACTAATTGATAAATGATACCACATCCTAATAACTTTATTCGTGCGGCTTTGCTTGTTCGCAAGGTACAAATATTTACAAATAGAAGCACAATTCCATAACCTTAAAGAGCTACATCATCAGAGACCCGACTTTGAAGTCCATTGTGCCCTACAGAAGCATAGATAATTATCAAATTGATAAATTGCAATGGATTCTTGTAATCAAATGTAATGATTATTGTTTCACACAATTTTTTTGACAAATTCACCTGATAATAAAATTATCATAATAAAAACTATGTTCAAACAAAATAGAAATCTCAAAAACTAAGTAAAATACTTAGCAATAGGCAGTAACGTAGACAACCATAAAATAGTAGCAGATTACCAATTACAGACTAAATAGACTGAAACAGAAACAAAAGCAGCTCCTTCTTTTAAAGAAAAGATCAGCTTTCTAATCACCTACAAGTCAATCTATTTTCCACTATGATTTTGAATTAGAGGTAAATTTATTTAGCAATTAAGTTAAACACCATCTTAGAATCCCAGGCATGTAAAAGATGAATGGATATTTAGGAATCTCCTCCTGTTAGACATATTGTTAGTCCCCTTACACCTGGCCATGAGTTAAACCCCTGTTGTTAGGTATACTTAGCAATTTTAAAACATTCAACTTCGAATTTCGGAGATATATACCAGGCATGTTCCTCAGCCCCAGGATTCTCACTCCAATTCTCTAGTAGGCTTGAGCTAGTATTGACAAATTTGAGCAGTATTCAAACTAACCACCATGATTGCTATTATAGTATTATACCAACCAAAAACATTCGAATTCTATTAGTTATTTTTCAGCCAGGTGATCTCCATGAGAGGGTAAGGATTTTGGGGCAGTTGGAGAAGGACACAACTGTTTTAAAGTGATTTCTTTGCTCCCAAAACTGTTTCTTGCCTTCCTGTTGTTTTATGTACAAGACTGCTTCAAGGGTGTTGCAATCTTGAATTTTCAAGGCTGAGGAAGCCTTGCTTCATACTTTGAGCATTATTTGGAGGATTCTTTATCACACCCCTAGTTGTACTATTTTTCTCTTCAATGAAATGTCTTATGTCACAAGAAACAAAAAAAGATTGCTTTCTTTGTCACTACTACAGATATCTAGAATGTTGGTGGAAAAGTGATATCAAGTTTCTTGCTCAGATGTTCCACTTGCAAAGGACAACCATTTGTATAAATCAAGTCACAATCAGCATGTTTCTTTTTTTTGGTTTTGCATAATCAGCATGTTGAAGTTCACATGTTGTTAATCAATCAAAAGGAAGAAACATCCATATAAACAAATCAATTTTTGTCCACCTGCCATTGCCAAGTGTAAATACTCAATAGTTTAAATCAATTGACATTAAATTAATCTGACCACTTCCATGTCTGAGGTCAACCAATTTCAGATTTAGCCACAAAGTTCACTAGAATTGTAACTAGTTTCCAAACATATGCTTCATTACATGCTAACTAGAATAAAGTACAGACCATCCCTTCATCCTTAATCCATCAGTCATTAATATGTAACTTTTAGCAAACTAGTTTGGTGGTTAAGAGAAACTGAAACAACAAAATAGAAATACCAGTATAAAGATGAAACAATATTGAACTTACCCACTGATACAGATTCTGGCAAGCTAACATATTTGGGACAAGATTTTTTTGAAGTAACCATGTTGATTTTAATGTCAGATCCAAGAGCACAATCTCGTGGCTGCAAAACAACAGACAATATTCTAGAATAATGATGGCCAAATTATTGTGTTTGAATAGGATACCATAGCATGAAATCATAGAACTAATATATAATTTTAAAGTACAAAGTCATGGGGACTCTCTCATAATGCCCATGGATGTTTGATTACCAGAAGGGTATTTCTTCGTTTTCTAAAAATAAACCAAATTCCCAAAGCATTTATAAATATTAAGCTAAATGTCTCTGTCATACGGGTCTATAACGGAATTCCATAATGGAAGGGTGTCGTCTGTGTATTGAATTGCATAAACAATTCCATTTCTTGCACAAATACTCAAGCCTTGAATTTTCCTGTTTAAGAAAGAAGAAAATATAATCAGAAATGTTATAAATAATTTTTAATATAGATATTTTTTTAATATTTTTTTAGTCAAATGTGACTATTTGTATACAAACCTGATCTTCCATTATGTCACTTCTCTCTTCCTTACAATTTTGAAGCCATGTTGGCAAGCTACTAGCAGGGCAAAATTTCTTCCTTATACAGTTAGTTATGCTTTGAGCTTCTTTTTCAAAATTTATCAAGCAATCCCTGCAGCAAGTTAGATGGTTTCTGACTCCTGTTCTATCTTCAAAAGCCACATCCTTGAAAAACAGCTTGCTTCTCTCTTGAGCTTGAAAATCACTGAAAAATGTGACCCAACAGAGAAGTTAAGTTACAACAAAGCACACAATAGGACAAGGAAAGAGAGAAATTTGAAAAGCATAAAAAAATTCTAAACCAGACTAATAATTATAAATATAGAAGAATAAATTAATTAATTACCTATGAAAATTTAAACTTAGGCTGAGGCTGCCAACAGGAATTGTGAAGGGGTGAAGCTCCCAAATAGCTTCTAGGGATGGGTGACACATTTTACACTTCATGTATGCCTTAAAAGTTGCAATCCCCATAAGCCACAGTCTACTAGACTCCCCACTACCACATACCAAATTTTTAAGCTCCATGACCATTTGCTCTATAGAACAGTAGTAGTTTATTTATTGCTCACAAAAATTAGCCCAGAACTCAAACAACCATTTTAGATCACCCAAGTAAAGAACAACCCCTTTTCCCACACAACTCTTCACTAGGTTTCTAATCTCCATAAGCTTATGTTCAACCTCCTCCTTGCTAATGTTTCTGAAGCACATGAGAGGAAGGCTCACAAATTGCACATACCTTAAGTCCCTATGAACATTCCCTACCTCAAACCTCTCCATCACCTCCTTAGCTACTCCCTCAGCATTGGCCACACCCTCCCCTACAATAACTGTGTTTTTTCTCCTCACCAACTCACTTAGCACACTAGTTACATCATCATTGTTAACATGGTCTAAATTAGGCTTCGTGAAGGAGCCAGCAGTAACTTGACCAAAAGGTCCAGATGATGGAGACACATTATTACTACCACCAAGAACAACATGATGGGGCTTGGTGATATTTTCTTTGGCATGGCTCCTATCAGAAGAAGCCTTTTTTGAATAAACTTCCATTGAAACAGCTTGTTCAACCCTTGTTTTCACAAGGGTGCTAGAGAAACCAGCTTCTCTCATGACCTTACTAACACTAGGGTCATCAAGGATTGAAATCACGAGCTGCTCCACCTTGATCTTCAAGGCAAGAATATGTTGCTGCTGGTTCTCAATAGAACCACGACGTTGGTGAGCCTGAGCACGTTTGAAGGCTGCAACCAAGGCATTGGAGAGTGAAGGGGTGGAATATTGAGGAGCTAGAAGAGGGCTTGAAGTGGAAGCTGGTAAAGGGTCGAGTTCAACGTTGAAACAAAGCTCAAGAGCCTTGAACTGAAGAGGATGAGAGTGACACTGAAGACAAGCCTTACGAAGAAGGCCTGTGGAAGTTGCAAGCATGGCACTTGCAACATGAAGAGGTGTCACTTGCGCATGGCCTCTTCTTGTTGCAAGATTCACAGCTTGCTTGACAACAGTTGTAGCTTCAAGTGTAAGAGGCTGAAGCTGTATGCTACAAATACCTCCTCTCATTTTTCTCAACTAGTAACAATAATTCACACTCACACGGTTAGATAAGAGTTAGATAAGAGTTTAATGGAGTTTAAACTTAAGAGTTAGATAAGAGTTTAATGGAGTTTTGGATCAATATAATGAGGTTAACTCATTTGGTTTGAAAGCAAAAGGGTTATCTATGCTATGGTGGCTTAGCTAGGAGGTAGGATATGGAGATAGATATATCGATCTTTATGGTGGTTTATACTTTGTTTGGTACACTTATAGCAAGGGTCTGCAAGATAGATATTGTGAGGGTTTTGTGCCTTTCTTGTCAATGAGGGAAATTTTGGCTTTTTATATGAAAGTGGATTGGCTGTGATATGCACAACTTTCTCTTTCTCTCTCTTTGTTTGTTGTACAATGTAAAGGTGAAGTGGGATTATGAAAATCTAGAGCTCAATATTGTGGGAAGTGTAAATAAGTGGAAAAGTGAGAACAAGCTTTAAACACTAAGGAATGGAATAAATGACTTTGTTAAGAATAAGCTAAAGCTGAAAGGGAAAAGAGAGAAAAAGAGAGTGAGGACTGTCTGTCTGGTTGAATGGACAGAGGGAACAGTGGTGGTGGGCTTTAGTTAGCTTTTATCTTTTCTCGAAGAGAAGAGGGAATAATGCCTTGAATGATTGATGGAATAATCGCAACCTCCAAATGAAAACAGATTGCATGAAAACCAATGTTGGTTTGGTGCTAAATATGACACTTTGTCTCTCTTCTAACTTCTAATTCGCTTCTCCCCCAAAAAGTTGGCTTTCCTCACCACCGTTTTAATGAGTCTAAATCATGGTTTTCTGTTTCCTGACACATTTTGAGAAATAAGATAACAACATCATACATACAGTATAATACAACAAGAATTCATGTATGAAAAGCATCCTCAATGGAATCTTTTGAGCAAACTATTTGAGGAGATGCATGAAAAGCATTCTCAATGGAATCTTTTTTCTCCTTATACATGCATATTTAATTTGTAATTTATATATTTATGTTAATTTTTATTGTAATTGAATGCAATTCTGTTATGACAAAATTTGTTTGCTGCCTAGTCGAAATAACTAAGTTTATGGAATTGGTTGTAATTGTGCGTTGCTAATGCCTCGCAGCTACTGATACATTATCCCAGACTTAGCATTTAAGATATCCTCTCAAAGGTAATTGGGCTTCCTTGTATTTCTTCTTGGCCTGCTATAGTTATTGTTACCTTCTTTTATAGGGCCTGTGGTGTTGTCCTGCTTCTCTAATTTGTTGTTGCTATCAATGTAACCTAAATAATAATTTGCTGACTGAGTATGTTGGTAGCTAGAATATTCTCCATTACATGACTTAAAGACTTATGTTGGAATCAGGTTCGTAAATTTCCTTGGCTTTTGGTTGGTGTTGTTTTTGTTTTTATTGTTAAAAATAAAACTATTCATGAAACTACTTTTCGTTCTTCAGTTTTATACCTTAGTTCTTATACACACACTACATTTGATTTCAATTTCTTTTAAAAAAAAGTACAACCAAAGCCACTAATTTTGAGAAAGCATTTATAATTTTGTTGACAAGCCTAGTTAAACAAGTGATCAATAATTCCGAGTTTTAAAATTATTTTCATAAACTTGAGTTGATCACTAATTCAAATGCTAACATATGTTAGGGTGATGTCAATTGTTGAAACGTCAGCACCCTTTTTAATTCTGTTGGTTCCCATTTTATCTTGGTTTTGAAAACAACTACAATCCAACTTCAATTACTAACAATGACTTTGAATATGTTACAAATTTCCTTTGTTGTAGGCCAAGTTCGCGCAAAAAGTTACGAAGTTAATTATTGTTTCACAAGCATCAGAGTTTTGGAGTTGAGTTTTGCTGTGATCCCACCCGTACTTGTTCTTGTTGACCGAACTTGTGTGGTATGTATTCGTTTGACTCAGCAATGATAATTTCATGGTTATTTATATATAAATTTTGTGTTACATAACCAATTATGTGCATTTTGAGTGAACCTAGTTTCATGTTTGAGATTTTATACAACGATTAATACAGATAGTTTGGATTAATCACTGTATGGAATCTTGAATTGTCCATTTGGACAGTTTGAGAGGACAATCTTTTATTGTAGATTAATACTTATATGTTGTTTGTCTTTTCTTAAATTTGTTGAAATTTTGGTATACTACATTTCACTTTGTTCTTCGAGTGCATACTTGAATGCGTTGCATGAATACATGCACCCGCTTTCATCTCGTGTACTTAGAGACATAGGTGAAATGCTGCCGAAATTTCAACAAATTTAGAAAAGACAAATAACATATACGTATTAATCTACTAATAAAAGATGTCTTCTTGAATGGGATAGGGCCACACCTCTAATGAAAAAAGTGAGGTTTACATGCATGTTACATAACATGATAATGTATGACAGCAAAGGGAAATCATGGATCGAAGTTGGATGCAAGCATCACGCATCAGTGATGAGTATGAGAATGAAGTTGAACAATTCCTTCAATTTACTGAATTGGATGCACCATTTTTGTGGGGTAAATACTTTTGTCCATGTGTGACATGTGCGAATGGGAGACACCACGTAATAGCTGAGATAAGAACGCATTTTATATGTCACGGGATCACTCCAACTTACACAAGATGGATATGGCATGGGGAATTGCTAGAGAACCCATCAATCTCTCAGACAAACCTAGTTGATGTGGACATGGGAAACCGTATAGAAGACATGATTCGTGATTTGGGACAAGACGGATTTCAACAAGCACATGCTCCTTTGTATGACAAAATAGAAAATGATTCAAAGATGCCTTTGTATCCAGGGTGCACAGCATTCACAAGGTTGTCAGCGGTATTAGCTCTGGTCAACTTGAAGGCTCAATTTGGCTGGAGTGATAAAAGCTTCACCGAATTGCTGGTCCTGCTAAAAAAATTGCTTCCTGAACAAAACACGTTGCCAAAGAGTCAATATGAGGCAAAAAAGATTTTATGTCCAGTGGAAATGTCGTACCAGAAAATCCATGCATGTCCAAATGATTGAATTTTGTACAGAAATGAGTTTGCAGAGATGCGCAATTGCCCTACATGTGGTGTATCATGCTACAAGCCTAACATTGAGGACTTGATTGATGATATTTCCCCTAATAACACTCGTCCAACAAAGGTTTGTTGGTATCTTCCAATAATACCAAGGTTTAAGCGCTTGTTTGCAAATGGAGATGATGCTAAAAACTTGACGTGGCATGTAGGCGGGAGGAAAAGTGATGGATTGCTCCGACATTCGGCTGATAGTCCGCAATGGAAACAGTTTGATTCCTTGTATCCTGATTTTTGGAATGAGCCTATAAATCTAAGGGTTGCTCTTGCTTCGGATGGAATGAATCCATCTGGTAACTTAAGTATCAATCACAGTTCATGGCCTGTTTTGCTCATGATTTACAACCTCCCTCCTTGGTTGTGCATGAAGCGAAAATACATAATGCTCAACATGATGATAGCGGGTCCAAGACAGCCAGGGAATGATATTGACGTGTATCTTGCTTCATTGATCAAAGACCTGAGGAAATTATGGGAACACAGGGTTGATGTCTGGGATGGTTATTTGCATGAGACTTTTACGTTGCGTGCAATGGTTTTTTGCACCATAAATGACTATCCAGCATATGGCAACTTAAGTGGATACAGTGTGAAAGGTCATTACGCATGTCCTGTATGTGAGAAAGGTACTGCCTTCGTCCAACTAAAACATGGAAAGAAGACTGTATACACAAGGCATCGAAGATTTCTGAAATAGTATCATCCGTATCGGCGTTTGAAAAAAGCTTTTAATGGATCTCAGGAACATGAAACTGCGCTGCAACCATTACAGGGCAAAGAAGTTTATGATCGCGTGAAGGACATCATAAATATCTTTGACAAGACACAAAAAAAAACCTCCAACTGACAAAAACATATGGAAGAAAAGATTCATTTTCTTTGATCTTCCATACTGGTCTGATCTTCATGTTAGACATTATATAGACGTGATGCACGTGGAGAAAAATGTTTGTGATAGTTTAATTGACACCCTTCTTAACATTAAAGGCAAAACAAAGGATGGTTTGAAGTATCGTCAGGACTTGGTTGAAATGGGTATAAGAGAGCAGTTGCACCCAATATCACAAGGTTCACGAACATATCTACCCCCAGCATGTCACACGATGTCAGCAAACGAGAAGAGGAGTTTTTGTCATTGTTTGCGTATGCTTAAAGTTCCACAAGGATACTCTTCAAATATAAAGAGCCTTGTGTCGGTCAATGATTTGAAATTGGTTGGGTTGAAATCTCATGATTGTCATGTACTAATGCAACATCTATTACCTGTAGCGATTCGGGGAATCTTGCCTGTCAAAGTTCGGGTTGCCATAACACGACTGTGTTTTGTTTTTAATGCTTTTGTAGCAAAGTCATTGACCCAGCAAGATTGGATGAGTTGGAGGAGGAGGCTGCCATTGTCCTTTGTCAAATGGAGATGTATTTTCCTCCATCATTTTTTGACATAATGGTGCATTTAATTATTCATGTAGTGGGGGAGATCAGAAGTGTGGGCCTGTTTTCCTCCGGTGAATGTATCCAATTGAATGTTACATGAAAGTGTTAAAGGGGTATACGAAGAATCTACACCGACCCGAAGCTTCAATTGTCGAAAGGTATGTTGCTGAAGAGTGTATTGAGTTTTGCTCCCAGTACATTGAATGTGCTCAACCTGTCGGCCTTCCCGAAAGTCGCCATGATTGGACACCTGGGGGTAAGGGTACACGAGGATTCAACGTCATCACAATGACTCAGCACAAAGTCTCACAAGCGCATCTATATGTATTAAACAATACAGCAGAGGTGTTTCCATACATTGATGCTCACTAAAAAAAACTCACTGAAATGAACCCAAAAATGAACATGAGGAGGATTTTGCAAGAGCATAATAAAGCTTTCATTAACTGGTTCAAGGAAACTATATTTCCTGACGACGACGCCTTCGTGACTTTAAGATTGTTAGCTGTTGGGCCAAATCTAAATGTACCTACTTGGAAAGGGTATGATATCAATAATTATTCATTCTACACGAAGTCAGGAGATGACAAAAGCACAATGCAGAACAGTGGTGTGACTGTTGATGCCAACTCCGATCACTTTTCTAGTGCATCAGACAACAATCCAATTCGAGCATCGATGCCTTACTTTGGAGTTATTCATGAAATCTGGGAGCTTGACTATACTAAATTTAGAGCTGTTGTGTTTAAGTGTAAGTGGGTCAATGGCAATATTGGTGTCCGTCAAGATGAATTTGGATTTACCTTAGTAGACCTAAATAAGGTGGGTTATATGGACAAACCTTTCATTATGGCACAACAAGCAAGATAGGTGTTTTACGTCCAAGATCCTTGCGATTCAAGATATTCAGTGGTTCTTCAAGGCAGACCAAGTGGTTTAAATGACACACATGATGGTTCCACACTTGACATTTGTGAAACTACACCTTTTTCCACAAAAATTCCTTCTACCAATGACTCATTACACGTTGATGAGGTGCTAGCAAATCGTAATGATCATGATGAAGGACTATGGGAAAACAATGTCAGTTAACTGTACCCTAGGATACTAATGTAAAAACCTATTTCCCTTCAACTTGTGTAATTTATACATGTTCATATTTCCATTTATATTACAATATGCTATTTGTTTGTCAGTGTTAACTGTTATTTGTTTTATTTGGACAGAATCATGGCAACACCACCAGCATCCCTTCCGCAGTCCAATCAGCAATTAGAGGCGATGTCTAGGAATACTAGACGATCCACATGGCTCAGGATGTTGACTAGAAGAACCTTGGATCAGCCGTGACCTATTGTCACTGTTGATGCTGTAACTGGGCGAGGATCGGGCCCCCATAAAGAGAAATTCCATAGCTATTTAGGTGTTGTAGCTAGAGAAAAAGTTCCAATTGTACATAACAATTAGAAGGATGTACCGGACACACTAAAGGAGCTAGTATGGAATGAGATTTTGGTAAGTGCAGTGTTGGTGACGTATAAAGTTTAAAAAATTTTAAATGTTTACTTTGATGCATATAGTAGTAAACAATTTGTCTTGCAGGCCAAGTTTGATATCCCAGAAGCCCTACATGCAAAGAAAAAGGTGATGTCAACTGTGGCCACTAGATGGAGACAGTTTAAATCATCCCTCACAAGTAAATTTGTGTTTAGTATTTATGAGGACCAACATAAAGAAGATCCTTCCGTCAAATATGGCTTTGATGCACAGATATGGGAGGAATTTGTGGCAACCCGCAAAACCCCTAATTGGCAGGTTAAATGTTATGTCTAAAAAAATTTTGAGTTATATCATTGTAAAGACAAATTAATTTGAAGTCCTTCCAACACTATATGTTAAACCACTGGGAATTAGGAAGAAGATGCAGGAAATCCAAAAGAATAATGACTGTCCCCATTTGCTTTCCCGCGGGGGATATGATTTGCTAGAAAAGAAGCTGTTAGACGAGAAAATCAAGAAAAGGCAACATGACGCATTGATGACTGAAAATCCAGCACTCATTGAGGACCTCCCATCTCCCATTCAAAGACATGTCAAGTGGAAGATGGCACGCACGAACCGATATGGGATGATGACATCTAAGGCTGCTAGACAAATTGCTGATAAAATTGTCAGTTCCAACTTCAATTTGGATTACAACAATTTCAATTTTGGATTAAATGTCACATGGTGTTTTACATATAATTACTACTTTTTATGTTGTTTACAATGATAGGGAAGTCTAACGATGTGAAATTTGTTCTTCATGTAGGACTCGTTGAAAGAACAAGTGACACAGGGTGAGTTTGTCCCCCAGGGTCGTCAAGATATACTTAACACGACCATAGGAATACCAGATCATGGAGGTCGTGTTCGTGCAGCTGGGTCTGGGGTCACAATTAGTCAATACTATGGGAGGACATCACGTGCCTCAACTACCTCATCCATATCATTCACCAAAGAACAGTTAGTTGAAATAGTAGTGACCATTAGGGAACAAGTCAGGAATGAGATTGAAGAAGAAAAGAAGCGAAGTCTACACGCTTGGAAAAACGAGCTGAAGGATGCCATCATTACTGACATATTTAACGGAGATAAGGTCTCAGCACCGGCTAATTTTGACTTAAATGTGTTAGGTGCACGCGTGAGCACTAAGGAGAGCAATGCTGAAATTGTTGTGAACCCTTCTGGGGAAGAACATGTTGGTCGTGTAACACCGCCTATGGGGTTGTACGTCCAAAGTCAAGATTGTACAAAGCTGGTGGCGTTGGGAAAAATTCATGATGGACCATCTACCATACATTGCGTAGCATATGCAGATGATGTCGTAAGGGTTAGTGTCGAAAAAGTAATTGATGGTGAAGCTGAAGTTCCATTAGCGACATCAGAAATTAAGTATGTGAGAGATGTCGTTAACACATTCATTGCATGGCCATTGCCTTTGGTAAAACTGGTATCAAATGAGGTAGTATACTTTATGTTCTGCAAATTAGTATCTTTTCAACAGTATATTCCAAACTTTTGAACATTCCTATAATGAATACTTTTGTTGCATGATATAGCATTCAGGAATCACTCCAGACAAAGCTGCCAATGCTGCCGAATTAAACAATGATGTTCCTAAACAGGACCCCTTGCATGAGTTGATTAAGACCCTTGTTGAGATTTACGACAAGCCTGTGGAGTTTGTGTGGGATCTTACTAAATTTGGGATTCCAAATGTAAATTCATTGTTGTTCTTAACGTATACTAATGTCAGTGAAATAACATCAGGTGAAAAATGCTTGAACATAGCCATACTTCAATTTTGGACCATGTAAGTAAAATCCATTCGTCACTATGAAATCCATATTGCTATGACATTTACGTGATCTTCAGTTATTTTATGACATGTGCAAATTAGGTATATGAATGAGTGGAGTAATGGCTTGGGTCATCGATCGGTGTATGGATTCCTTGAGCCTCAATCTATACACAATGCAAAGGATAGACGTGGGCAATGTGAAGAATATATTGAAAAATGGCTTAAGGAATCTCAACGACAACTGTACATAGGAGCTTATTTGAATGAGTAAGTCAAATTCATTTTGGCAATGCTGTAACTCATTTTGTCCTACTAATACATAACTGGTGTGCAAATTGCAGCGCCCATTGGCAAATGGTTGTGTTGTGTCCTAAAGACAATGTGGTGGTCTAGTTTTGTTTAGTGCGTAGAAGGCCTGATGTTCATATCAAAACTGCAATTAACAAGTTAAGTAATATATTTTTAGTCGTTTAACCTATTTTAAAGTTGGAGGCTACAATTCTGAACATTATATTAACATCATATTAATCTTCCAATGCAATGCATATAAGAAATTAAACACGACTGCTGATGGGAAAGTTCCTAAAACTGGACCCCAGTGGCTTGAACTGAAGGTTAGTCGAACTACATACAATGTTTGCAACTTCAAATGTTATTAATCATGTTCAGCCCTACATTCAATAGTTAATTTATTCTTCATGTAGACTCACATTCAACGCGGAGGCTATGAGTGTGGGTATTATGTGATGCATTGGATGTGGAACATAATTGGCGCAGAGTTGAAGAGTGATTGGAGTGTGGTAAATATTGTAGTCCGAAAACATTGACGGCAAATCGCCATATGTAGACTCATTTAAACTCATTTTCATTAATTGTTTGTGTTTGACAATGTGTAGTGGTTCGGTGATGGCTCGGCACTAGACCCGGAGGCGATCACAACATTACGTAAAAAATGGGTAGCTTACTTTTTGAAACTTAGAACCATCCAATGTACAAAGTTGTAATTACATAACATGTGGACATGAACTTTGTTTTACTGATGTAATTGTTTTGGTTGGGTTGAACAGTGTTGCTCCTTTAATGGTTATTATCTTTCAATTAAAATATGAATGTCTTAATTTCATTTTTGTATGCTCCAAAACACTTAAGTATACGCGTTGTATTTACTATTTTACAGGATATGTAGCGCCAAATGTAAGGTATGGTTAATTTTCATGTACGTTTTGTATGTGTAATTTGCTAGATTTGACAGTCTGCTTCATAATATTCTTTACATTTGTTCTTGTTTTCTAATATTCTTTTATTCACTCATAATTTTATGGTTGTTGAAGCTTTCACATTGTTGGTATTGTTAGAAAAAAATGGATGTAGGATTATGTCTTTGTAGGTGTTATCTTCATCTATGAGAGGTCGCAAACATACAATAGTTACTGCAGAGACCATCAAGGTAGAACATTTAAGTGCTTCAAAGTACTTGTGTGCAAATATGCTTAAATCCAATTTTGTGTTGATTGCTTAGTTGCGTAAGATTTATAGGCTTGGCTTAAGTTTTGGATTTTCCAATTAAACCATGTTAGAAGCCATTATTAGGGGTTGTGTTGTAAAACCAGGTCCTTGGCCAGTCCACTTAAACACGCTGACTCATTTTCAGTCAAACTCTTAACCCAGTAGATGGATTACACTAGATATTTCCAAATCCCATTAAAAGAAAATGCCAAATTTTATATTTATTAGTTCTGATTCATTCATGTGAAAACTATAAGTCATGATCTCATTTTTCTTCTAGGAGATTTGAATATCAGTATTGCTATCCAATTAAAATATGCTGAAAATAGAAACAAGCATGGAAAGACAAGGGTATGTGGTTTATATCAGTTTCTTAAGATGATTACCTAAATGCAGTATATAAAAGCAGGTTTGTTTGTCTTTTAGTCCCATTCTTCAGCTAGGCTTCATAGCCAAATGAAATAACTAAACCATATAGAATGAGGCATAGTGGAAAATGATTTACTCAATCAGAAAACATGTACAAATTTAAGCATTGGAATTCCACAATTTTGAGTTATGTAGGTGGCAATTGGAGTATTGGTATTTGCCAGTGACTGGTGGAAATGGCAATTGGTTAGATGGCAGAGTCACCTAGAGCTAACTGATCCCCTTTGCTTTAGTCTCAGTAGTGGAAGAACTGGTTGACCAGTGACCACTCCCAGCAGCAACAGCAGGTATAAATTGATTGATCCAGCCAGCCAAAAGCATAATTATCTTTTTTTTTTGTTTTCTTTAACCAAACAAGACTGAGAAAAAGACAAGATAAACATCCATTCTTGTTTTAGCAAAGTGGTATGTAGATAATCTATAATTAGCAAAATATTATACAGAGAGCATGAGCGAAAGATTGATTGTGCAAAAGCTTCCAACATTTTCTTATACAAAGAAAGACACAATTCCTTAGAAAATAACAATTGGGGGTACAAAGTACAATTCAGGCTTTGTTTTTTTCTAGTAGATAAGCTCGGGTAAGATAAGGCCTGGAAATTGAAACATTAAAAGAAATGTGTAGGGGAAAGGACAATGCCAAGTGTAGCGAAGGAGTACCCAAAATTGGTAAACATAAATACTGAAGGCAGTATGGTAATTGTAATGTTTGTAATTGTTTAATGTCTTTCTTAGCATTTGACTTTGTCTTTCTTAGCATCCCACAATCAGTTCTTCCAAAATAATTATTCCCACATGGCAGCATTGGATTACTTTGGAGTTAGACAGAGATATTTTTCTTCCCACATACGATGGAAAAATGGCCTAAGTGGTTAAGGGCCACCACAGGTATAGTTGTGCACGTAATTACATTAATTTGTAAACTTTTAACTACTTTTGCACCTCCTTCTTGGACAATCTGATATACTTTTGTTTGTATGAGTAACCACATCAAACAGGTTTTTTATATTTGTTTGAGAGTGTTGCCATGTGTGTTCTGTTAAAATAGCAATTGCCTTTCATGTTGAAACAATTTTTGTATTTGCATCTTCCGAGAAATCAGGTTGCTGTTATTGTTGATTAGACATGCTATTAATACTAACGGCAATTTCAACCTGAGTTTATTAAGCCACTATATGTCTATTTACATGTATATTTTTGTAACTGGTTTTTTAAGCCACTATATGTCTATTTACATGTGCAACTTCCAGAAAAGCAATTTACTTAGATAAAGAGAAGTTGGCTAGTTGTGTGATATGATGCAATGCCATTATTCTGTCTCACTGAAAGGTGCAGAATGCAATGTTCCACTCTGTTATGAGATGGTTATCTAAGGACATAGTGTTCAATTTTAATTTCTTCGTTATAATTATAAAAAACTGGCAGAATAAGGGCTCTCGACCCTGTTGTTGTGTTTACACTTTAGTTTTCTGTTTTTTTTTTTACTCATTCTCCTAATTGGGAGAGGTCTTTTGTTGACAAACCTACCTCAAAATCAAAATCTTCTTCTCAGGTCAAATTGTAAACTTGACCATGGTACTCAATAGGAATAACATCAGGGGCACAACCATTTGGAAATCTGAATCTCCTAAACCCTATAATAAAAACATTTGGAAATCTAAATATCCTTTTTTTGGTTGATCTAGGGGTCTCACTATCCTGCTGTCTTGTACCTCTGTAATGTGTACATCTCTTGATTTTCTTAATTATTTTTCCCCTTATTGTTAGGATTTTTCTTATTTACTTTTCTCAAAAAATTTAACAGTTATTTGTGTTTCATTACCCAAAAGCTTATCATCATGACTAGAGTAGACATTGTTACCTAGATTTTTTTTTTATGTTTATATTTTATCTCAATGGACTAGCAAATGGTTTAGTTGAAGATAGAAACCAATGGTGTCTTTTGATTTATGCAGCTAGCCTCACCTAGTGAAAAATACTTGATGGCTGCTTCATTATAAAAGATACAAGCTTTAGATACACAACTCAACTCTTAAAACAAAAAGAAGAGAACTTCCCTTCTATCAATGTTAATGTAGTTCATGTCATCTCTAGACCATTATTATCCTCAGAATGTCCTTATTCTTGATCACTTAAATTTGTTATTTGTGTTTATATCTATCATAGGGGAAATGAGGCATCACTTGTTGTCCTACCTGATTTGTTGATGGAGCTTGATAGTATGGATGATGTATGCCTTACTATTACTATAATCCTCTGGATTTAACATGGTGGGAGGAGTCAATATTTGTTCCTTTTCGTGTAGTACATGAGATTCTATATGCAACTAATACATTATTCCTTTTTCAAGTCAATATATGTAAAGTCAGTAGAAGTGACAATGTACCAGTGAGTTTCATTTTGATGCCATGCAGAGTTTAAATTCAATATGTCAATAATCCTTTTTGCATTTTGGTTCATAGCGCCCCTATGCCACTCTAGTTTCTCTTAAATCATGTTGGCTATTAATCTGAAAGCCTCATTTCTTTCAGGAAACAACACTACTTACTCTCATTGAAGGTGTTCTTGCTGCAAACATTTTTGATTGGGGATCTCATGCATGTGTGGATCTCTATCATAAAGGAACTATTCTTGAAATTTACAGAATTAGTCACAACAAAATGCAGAGACCTTGGCGAGTAGGTGTAGTTCAACATATTCATGATGAGGGTATTGATCTTGTGCATGGTTGATAGTTGAATATTGACCTAATTTTTTTCCATTCAGGTGGATGATTTTCATGCCTTTAAGCAAAGAATGCTAGGAACTGGGGACAAGAAACCACCCCTACATAGAAGAGCTTTACTTTTTGTGGACAATGCAGGTGCTGACACAATTTGGATTTTGTTTAAAAAGAAACAATATTTAAGGATAAAAATTATTATGACCAATTAACTTAACCTTTCTTCAGGTTGTGAGACAAAAGTTACCTGTTAAATATAATTATGTTAATTGTTAATATAAATAAGTTACCTGTTAAATCTAATTATGTTTATTGTTAATTGTTAATATAATTAAGTTACAATATTTTAACAACTGTTAAATGACTATTTGTATTCATAATCATTATTTATCATTTTGTAGCTTAAGATTAATATAAATTTAAATTAAGTAAAATGATAATATATACTACACAAATTTATATACTTTCAGCTTATTAGTAGATTTTACTTTATTTATTATTATATTATATTATGTTTAATTATTGTTATTTATTAATCTCATCAGGTTACATTTCAAATACTGGTTGATAATTATTTATCATTATCTTGCTTATTTATATAATATTAAATTAAGTAAAACCATAATTTATAGCACAAAAATTATATTTACTTATCATAATAATTAGTTGACAATAATAATTTATAAATTTCAAGCTTATATTAATTACGTTTATATTTAATTTGTAATACAATAATCAACATTTTTAATAGAAAAAAAAATTAATCTACATCGGTGCTTACAATAGCAACGACATAGTTGGCCATGCATTCAACGGCGGTCGTTGCCGGTGCAACGACGTAGTAAAGGGTACCTTGAACGCTATATATTACTATGTCGGTGCCGCCATAGCCCGACCTTAAAAGCTTACGTTTCAATGTCGTTAATGACATCGACAACGTCTTCGAAGGCTGCAACTACGGCCGTGAAGTTATCCCCGTCGCACGAATCACGTCCTTCTAAAATGGTGTTTAGAGACCGTCATAGATTGGCCGGAGGTCTACGACGACGTCGCATTTAAAGACAGTCGTGCACTGTTGTTGAACGCCGACAAGGACCGACGTTGAACGACTTTTTTCTAGTAGTGAAATGCTTAAATTGGTGAAGTTTCAAATGAGAAGGGCTCAGGATAAGATGAAACAGCTAGCAGATAAGCATAGATCTGATAAAAAATTGCAGATTGGAGATTTGGTTTATGTAAAGCTACATCCTTATAGATAGGTCTCTGTAGCTTTCAGAAGCAATGCTAAATTGGCCCCTAAATACTATGGTCCTTATCTTGTTCTTGATCAGATTGGTGCAGTGGCTTACAAGGTTCAACTTTTGCCTAATTCTTTGATCCATAATGTGTTCCATATCTCCCAACTTAAGAAGTTTATAGGGGAGGCATCAACATCTGTCAATTGTCCATGTACTAATGAAGAAATAAGTCACAAGGAGCCTGAGGTTATACTCGATAGGATGACAGTAAAAAGAGGCAACAAGGCGGTGACAAAAGTGCTCATTAGAGGATGCCACATGGGAATTTTACTATGATCTAAAGAAAAAGTTTCCAGAATTCAATCCTCGAGGTCAAGGATTTGCTTGAGAGGGAGGAATTGATGCAGGATCACTACTGTAATCTGTAATTAGATTGCAGATTAGATGATAATAGGAGGCTAAGGGAGTTAGTTAGTAGTGCCACATGTCATTAGGGAGTTAATTGTGTTAGGATTTCCGAGTGAGAAGTTTGTTAAGAGGTAGTTAGTAACAACTTGCTATATATAACAAGTTGCTCATTTACATTTTGAAAATTCCCAATATCTTTGTAATCCTTTGCATTCTTCATTCTATATCAATAATATCATAATGTCTTCTTGTTTGGGATTCTCTTCTACCTTTCTAGTTCTTCGATTTGATCCAAAATCCTAGTACTATATCAATGCCTAATCTTAATCCTAATAAAATGCCATTTTATTTGAAATGGTGTGATGGACACCAAGGTTAAAAATCTCAATATGAATGTAATAATTTTTTACACAAATTCATTGCCAAATTTATATTTAAGGTAATAATTAAAATTATCGATTTATTCAAGAAATTATTTATAAATTGATTATACATTTGATTATCGAATGCAAATTTATTTATGAATATAGCTTGATTAGTGCCACACCAAATTAAGAAATATGATTTAATTTGAAATCGAAATAAATGAAGTACACATTTCAGCACCATAATTATACAATTTACACGGAATACAAAATTACATACATTTGAAATCAGTTTAAGAATTATATTTCTATATATTAATTAAAAATGTTAGCTTTGTAACAAAAATAAAAATAAAAACTATAGCATTATAACCCAATAAGTACTTTTCATCCTAAAAATTTTAGATCCTTATACTAACATGAAAAAAAAAATTGAAAAAAGATACGGAGATGGTGATATTTATTAAAAAAATGACAGCTGAATTTTTCATCCTAACTTTTATATGTAATGAATTGACATTTAAAGAAGAAAAAAAAGAAGAACAGTCATATAACTAAAGTATAGAAAATGAAATTTAACATTATATTATAATATAATATGCTATTTAATTATATTTCAAATTTTATTTTTCTCATATATTATTAAAAAAACTATTTAACCATGCATGCCACGACCCTATATTCTAGTTATTCCATAAATATGCTCGACACAAATATGCTCCATACCTCTTTACTAATGATTTCATAAGCTTCCTATTTGGCTTGGTACGGCTAGAAATGATTCCTTTCTAGATATTAGTGAAATGAAGTTGCTGTATATGAATAAACAAGACTTTACTTATTTGCTATAAATTATGAATTGTTTTAATAGATAAAAAATGATGAGATTGTTCTTAAAATCTATCTAATAAAGTTATGCCAAAATATCTTTTTTTTTTGTCTAACTAAAAGAAAGAATGATGCATATATATATATATATATATATATATATATATATATATATATATATATATATATACATCGCGCTATAAAGCGTTATGGCTGGTTTTCCTGACCATTTACATATCAAATTAAAGCATTGTCTAGTAACAAAATCTACTAAGTTAACTCATGAAAAATATGAAACAAGTTTTGTTTGGAATCCTAATACCAATTGCTTATGGTTCAACAGTATGATGATGCAAGGAAGTCAATTTCCATTTGTTTGAAAATGTTGACACTAGCTAGCCCTATACAGAAACTCCAATATGCTTCCATGTTGCTCCCGAAAACCGAAATAGATGATCAAATTAGTCAATGGAACAAGCTGATACCCCTGCAAAAATTAAACCAAAGTCGAATAATTGTAATTGTTATAGCATATAATAGGCTACGTACTGTCTGATAACAACACACTAAGTTTAAAAAAAAAAGAAAAAAAAAAAAACTCTGCTGATGATGAATAGATATTGTTGGCATTACATAACCTTATTTTTAGTCTCCATGGTTTCTGAAAAAAGAAAGAAAACAAAGAAAGCTTCTCGAAGCTGTGTTTCTTACCCAAGTTTCCCCACTCTCAAAAACATATTAAATTGAAGCAAATTAACAGTTTACAGTGCATTGAATCAAGCTTACTGTTGACTGTAGTGGTACCAGGGATATAGCCATTTGTAAAATATTTTTTCCCCTCTTTTATTTATTATTTTGACATGTCATTTACTATTGGTTTTCTTATTTAAATAAGAGTGTAATTAAGAAAAAGTAATTAATACAATAAAAAAGGAAAAAAGTAATTGATACTATTTCAAAATTTTAAAAGGACAGATAGATAAAATAATTTTTTTCTTCAAAAATATCAAATAAGAAAGCAAATGTAATAAGTATATTGACAAAATTTATGAATGTTACCTGCCCAGAGGAGTTACATGGATAGACAAATATTTAACATCATATCCATGGAGTAATAGTAAGAAATTACTTTTACTTTTTCTTTAAGAGAAGAAATTGCTATTACTTAGTCAAGGCTAATTTTTTTATTTTTTTTTACATAAGGGTGTAGAATAGTGGAAGGAAGAGAAAAAAAAAACCAAAAAAAAAAAATGATGGATACAAAAGGAATATAAAAGAAACTATGGGGTAGTAAAAAAGTTACTATTTAATACAAATAGTAAACAACTTAAAAATATTGCATATTAAGATAATTAGCCAATAAATATTAAAGACTTGTAAAGGGATCTATACTAAATATACCTAAATATGAAATGATATATATATATATATATATATATGACATGAGATAAAACCAAATATTTTGACTGACACTAAAGGTCTCGTCCATCCATCTCTTAGATACAGGGAGGGAGGGTACAATTTTCTTTTTCTTTTTCGAAGAGTTAAATATTAATTGAAAATAAATAACTGGGTGTCTGGTCAAATTTGATCGGAACATGTGATAACAAGTAATACAAATTCTTACGATACTCATTCTATCACCTGGGACCCCCCATTATATTATATTCTATATATCCAAAAATTAAAACATAATAGAACTTATCACTACTACGCTTCAAATTATATTATGTATAAATTTAATTCAAAACTATTATTTATATTTAAACTATGGATGCAATAAACTATTTGCTTACAAATCTTTAGTTAAGGTTGTTAGATACATTTATGACTCTTATTAAATTATTCTTGTCATTGCTTCCATGCATCAGTATCATAAGTGGTCCAAAATGAATCATGATTTTTATTCTGTTTGATTAATCTTGTTATAATAGGTCATTCTACATGGATCCTTCACCTCCTCTCATCAATTGCCCTTCGCCGTTTCCGTCGAAGGCGGCATTTTTTTCCCTTGCCACATTCACTCTTCTCTCTGGCATTTTTCTCCGTAGGAGTTATGAATGATATGAAGTAATTTTGAAATTGTTGGATGTGAAATTTTGGTGGTTTGAAAGGGACATGATGTCACTGCCGAAAGGGAGGAGAGAGAGGGCGTTTGCTACTGAAACAGAGGACTGGACTGAGAGGAGGGAAAGGGAAAGAGAGAGGGAGAAAAAAGAAAAAATTAAAGGAGGGAGAAAAAAATCTAATAGAGAGAGTGTACATAGCTGTGTGAATTACATAAATTTAATGGTATATAGAAGTGATCCATTATAAACCACATGACATGCTTGTCCAGCACAACCTTAGTCACTGGAATATAGAAATTTTAAAATAAGACTACATGCAAAATAAAAATAAAAAAGACTGCTTGTATAAATCATATGGATAGAATAAAATTGTAATTCACTTAAATCAGTTATAGTTTTTTATCAATCAAAATATTTAAAACCCACTAAATTAATTATTCAAAAAAAGAATTATTTTATAACTCTACGAAACTTCAAATATACATAAGCTGTTAAAGTAATTTTAGTTACTTGGAATTTTATAAAATTTAATTAGTAAGATCAAAATTAACATATCTTTCAAGTTTAAAAAGTTAATAATTATATTTTGTATAGTTTTAAATATTGTTTGAGATTATATACAATATTTACAACTCAGTCTGTATTTTTTTTAATTAAAAAAAACAGAAGATTTATGAAATCAAAATGGGGATTATATTTACTGATTTGAAAAAAAAATTATTTTTTAAATGAGCATTTTCAGAAACTACTCATATTTTAATTAAAAAAATAATTTTTCATTCATTTATAAATTTGAACTAAATAAAATAACGCGTGGCTTTTAATAAATATTTTTTATAACAATGTAAAAGCTTTAAACTATTTCAATTCGTTCATTTTTATATTTTGATTTTTCTTTATTCATAGCGTTGTTGTGAAGCTAATTGTGACTGGAAAGAGAGAAAATGACACATAAGAAAAAGACCGAATAATAATAGCATCAAAGTTGATATGTTTGGCCATGCCCCTCCATTTAGGTTGAAGGACACTCGTGACTTGCCAACCCATATACTAAAATATCCAAAAATTAATGAAAAGGAGAAGACACTATTAGAAACAAAGTTCTGCACCACATCGCTGTCCACTCCACTCCATGCAAGACAATATGGCAGGATCAGAACACACACACCCCTTTCTTTGAAGAAAAAAAAAAATTGAAAAGCCGAAGAAGGATCATTTTGGTTTTTGAAAAAAAAAAAAATTATTTCACAGTTTCATGAAGTGTTTGTTTACCACTCCGAGAGAGAAGAAAAACAAGAGAGAAGTAAGGATTTAAATTCTCTCTGACCAACTTAACCATTCAATACAAAATCGAAGAGAAACCATATACGTATTGTTGGAATGAAAAGAAGATAGCTAGAGAGGGAAAAAAAAAGAGTAGAGAAATAAATTGTAATGACAAAAATAAATTAAAAATAAGACAGAAGAAAATATGAAAATATGTTGAATATTTTCCAAAAAAAAAAAACAAAACACTTGTGAAAGGGAATCTAGTTATTTCATTTATTTTTCACGTGTTAAACACCTTAACTGCAGTAGAAAGACTTGTGTAATTCTGAAGTCGGCAGATGTAAAAATTAAAATTGTTTTTATGAATTATAACTATCAAAATATAATAATAGAACCATTTTTTCTTTTTAATTTAAACTTATATTTTTAAGATATATATATATATATATATATATATATATATATATATATATATATATATATATATATATATATATATAATGCGCAATCATGCTTTAATAATTAGACAACAATAATAAATTGTTAAAAGGTGAGAAACTTTTATGTTATGACGTACCTTTTTGTACTTCACTGAAAGTTGCCATCACTTCCGAAAGATTGACCTGACGGCGCAGCATTATTATTATTTGTCTCTGATTCCAAAGAACTCACCAAGTTAAACCCTTCTCGTTGTTGTTGTTGTTGCTGCTGCGCAACTCCTAGAAAGTCCCTTGTGAGCCTATCAGAGCCTCCAACACCGAGTTTTTGTTCTTTGTTCATGCCACCATGATGATCATATGCTTCAAACCCTGAAATGTCCATCATTTCCTGAACACTGTTGTTGAAGATTGTTGCATAGTTTCCAGCACCACCACCGAGTTGCCTCTGATCAGATTTTGATGCTAAGCTTCTAAGAATAGAGGAGGCACTAGGGTTGTTATTGGTGGTGTTGTTGTTGATGATGTTGTGGTTGCTTGAACTTGTTGAACCCATTTGAGCAGCTTTTTGAAGCAGTGCTGTTGCGGACATGTGAGAAATGTTGGTGTTTTGAAGGGAATTAGTGCTGAAGAGAGAAGGGGCAGTGGTGGTGGAGTTTGCTTGGTGATCAGTGCCAATGTTCATGGTGCTTTCTGAGAAGAAATTGGACTCTTCAGCCGTGTTGAATTGTTGTTGTTCCTCAGAATAGTTGTTGTTCTTGTTGGCACGGTTGGATAGAAAAGGAAGGTTGAAAAAGTTGGAGCCAGAAGGGGCATTGTTGTTGTTTAGGTCAGATAATTGTATTAGTCCTTGGAATGGCTTGTTTGAGTCATGGTAGGTTTGGTTTGGTTCTTGCATGAAGAATGGTGGGGTTTGCATGGAAGGTCTAAAGGGTGATGATGAGGCAATGTTTGGTGGGAGAATGTGGTCAAATTGACCAGTCCTTGGTGCACCACCAAAATGCAATAGGTCACTAGATTGATGGTTTTGGTCATGGATTGAAGGGATTTGTGGACCCATTTGAGATAAGCCTAAGGATATGTTGTTGCTGTTTCCATATAGTTGGTTGCTAATGGCACTGCTCAGGTTTGGTGGCTGATCTCTGGCACTTTCTTGTGCCAAAGCATCACAGAAGGCTCTGTGAGTGATGAAACTGTCTCTTCTGCAATGAAAAAAATAAATAATTTAATCCTTTAAGATATATATGATATGATATCTTAGGTAATACACAATAGAGATTAGAGAGTCGTAAAAAAAAAAATAGAGTTGCTATGATATTCAACTAATCTAAAACTATTGGTACTACTATTTTTTGAGCTAATAATTGAATGAGTTTAGCCACACCACCAAAACTCCTAAATTTCCAAGGTACTATAATTTTTTTCTCATACTATATATATTACAATAGAATACTTTTAAAGGAAAAATAAAGTGGGTGAAAGAAGGGTTAGGTTGAGCATCTTACGTATATTGTAATTTGTAACTTACCAGATTCTTTTAAGATAATAAAATAAACTTTAACTTATGTTTATATGTATGATGAGTAGTGTAAATTATTTTCACATAAATACTTAATAGGAAATCACTATATTGACATACCATATTAATTGTCCCTAGAACCATTTTTCTTCTTTTACCAACTTATAAATATTACAATTTACAAATAAAGGGTTGTCAGTAGCTGAAAAAGGTTTAATTAAATAATTGTCTGTGGTTTTCTGACGTTGTTCATAGAAAACATCGTAAATTAGATTTAAAAAATACACATTTATTTAATAAAACATTTAAAAAATTAATATTTATTGAATAAAACATTTAAAAGAGAATACGTATTTATTTAATGAAACATTTGATTGACTAGAGAAATGCAGAAACTGATGACGTTATGTATTTAAAAACATTATTCATTGCCGATGTATTCAGACAAATTCTTATAATTGAGTTGGAATAACGTTTGTATCACACTCAATTTTTTTTTGTACATATCTTATCTCTATACTCTCATTTATGGTAAAATAGAGAGAAAAGAGGGAACTTTAATTAATTGTAAGTTTATATCCCTTTCCCTTTTACCATAAATAGCAATTCAGGAATTGGCCTGGTATAAAAAAAAATTAAAGTATAAAATATCATTTAAGTTGTAAAAGTTTTGTTGGAATGATATGTATATAGTTGAACTCTAGGGAATTTTCAGAAGGCTTGGACTATATTTATTCTTAAGAAATAAATTAATAAGTTACTACATGAAATCAAATTAACCGCTCACAGAACACTCCTACAAAAAAGTTGGCTATCAAAACTGTTAGTGCTGTCAAAGATCCCTGAAATTTATAGGAGAACTTGGCACTCCCTAGCAAAACACAACACAAAATCACTTAAAAGGAAAATCTTACTAATAATAATTCATAATGAGCCCGAGGACAAAAATTTGCGTGTACTTGTGAAACGAGTAGCTAATTAAAGAAAAGAACAATGTGATTCTGTGAATGACACTTCAAGTGATTAAGAAAATGTGTAAAGATTACGAAAAAGACAACTTAGATATAAATGATGCAGGTGAAATAACTTGACTAAAAGACTTGTCAAAATTAACTAAATGCCCCATTTCAAGAAATTGATGTTCAATAAATGAAACTGGAGAATGTGTATAACGTCTGCCAAAGTTAAGTTTTCAATCAATCAAGATCCAAATTGAAGGCTTGTGTTCAAACGGATTCTAATTTTTCTTAATGTGTCTAGAAATATATATACATAAATACACAGACACACGTGTGTTTGTGTATAATATATACATATATACAATTTGTTTCGGTTCATTTTGTTTAGTTAATATAATTCCAAATCTACCATAATTGTGAAATATCCGTTTTGTACTTATTTTGACTGCAGTTCTGAACCAAGCATGACCACTAGCTAGCTCCACCAAGTTTAACATCATCAGATAATGTCAAGGAAAAAAGAAAGGAAAAATAGTGCAAGCATGAAATGAAGGAGTTTGTTATGGCCTGACGTTATCATGAAAAGGAGCACCTGCAAGAGAACACAGCACTGAACACATCTTGCCAATTCACAAGAGAACAAACCCTCCTAACAATAACCACACTGCACTAGGGCCCCTTTCTTTCTACACAGCAAAACAGCACGTGAATAGGAAAATTAAAGGAAAACATTTCATAACCCACACTCATTCATGCATGTATGCAAGTAAAGAGAGAGAAATTATTTTCCTAAACACAAATAGATAGGTGTAAGAATAAAATTCTGAAGGTTTGAATTAAAAAATAGCTAAATGTGCGAAAACCAGCTGTAATTTTTGGATAAAATGAGAATATTAAAGTTTTTTTTTAATTTTAATATTGTTAGAGAGAGAGAGAGAGGAGGTGACCCTAAGAGAAATTATTATATATAATCTTTATGCGATATATTATTAATTCTTTTTTTCGTAAATTAATTATGTTATGTGGAAATTGATCCAACCATATAATAATTTATTGTGCCGTAAACTGTTCTTCCTTGTGCTTTTTTCTGATTCTCAGAGATTATTCACGTGGGGGATGTTTACTTTCACTTCACTTGGCCACCATGCCAAATATATATAAGAAAAAGATGACAAAGGAAACCATACGAGAGAGGGAAAGAGAGGAAAGAATCTGAATCAATTGGAAGGAAGCCAAACTCAATAGGAAAAAAAAAAAAAAAAAGCATCTCAGCCCTTTTCCTCACTATAGTCACTTGAAGAATCTAATAATAATAAGCCTTAACCCCAGACAAAACAAACCTAAATCAAACCAAACACTAGTACTTCTTCCTTCCAATGTGATCATGACACCAATTCTCTGTTACATGCTAGCAACTAGAATTGCGTCAATAAAAAATAATGCTATAAGTAAAAAACAAATATTTTTTTAAATGTCAATTCGTCATATAATTAAGTTGTGAAATGTTTTTACACAAACCTGGAGAAGAGGGTGCCACAGTCACATCTATACTCTCTAGTGCCACAGGTTTTGGAGTGTGCCTTCCAATCTGATTGAACAGCATATTTCTTGGAGCACTTATCACACTTCCACTTCTTCTCACCATGTTTGCGAGAGTAGTGTTTCTTAATGCCAGTGAGGTCTCCAAGGGCTCTTGAAGGGTCATGGTGAACACATGTGGGCTCGGGACACAGATAAACCTTTCTCTTTGGCTCTTTGTTGGTCTTTTGCTTTAGCTTCCAAGGCAAGTTGTGTCCTCTTCTGTGCAGCTGTAGGTTTTGCTCTCTTTGGAACCCTTTATTGCACACTTCACATAAAAACCTGTTTGTTGCCATTAGGGTCTTGGGAGATAGTGCTATCACCTCCGCATCTGGATCTGCATACACACATGTTCCCATTCCCAAAACGAAAAAAAAATATTTTAAATAATGCCAAACAATAAATTATTAGAAAATTCACGATTAAAAAAATATATTAAAGAGCGCAATTAATTTTTTTGAAAGCTTGAAGACAAAGCCAAAGGTTTCTGAGACATACCCTTTTAATTAATTTCTATGTTGCATTTCACATTTATGTTTCAAAGTTAGGATTAGGAATTAGGATTCCCCCACCCCAGATAGGGAATTACATATACATAATTGGAAAAAAAAATTATGAGAATAATGGGTGGCCTAATAAAATGTTTGTAGACATGAAACAAAAAAAAAAGAAGAGAAAATCAATTCATTTAATTGATGGGAAATGAATCAAAGATAATTAGACATTTTTGTACAAAAAATTTAAGATACTTGCATGGTGTTCCTGGTTGGTTTCTTCTTTTCTTCTGGGGTGGTGCAGCTGGAGTGGTTGATGATGATGGTGTTGAGGAATGCTGCTGCTGCTTCATCTGATTCTGATCCTCTTCTCTGATTGCAAAAAGAGATGCTGCAGAAAAAGGTGCTGCCATATCTTATAAAAAAACCCTCTAATTGACCTTCTTCTCAAAGTGTTTCTTTTCCTTCTTGGATTTGAAACCTTACACCTAAATTAGAATTCTGGAAAACCCACATGCAGTTTGAGTCCTTCAATTCTTATCCCCAATCTCAAAACTCAAAGGCAAGGGAATTTCAATTCTCTTGGACCCTACAGAGAACTAGAGAAGAAAATCTAAAGGGAAAATTTTTTCAAGAAAAAAAAAAGAAACTTTTGAAGCAGAGAAGAGAGATAGGAATTGAAGAGGAAGAAGAAATGGGAAATTGAATCAACCCCCCATCATGGCCACTTGATATGAATTTTTCTCCCAAGTTGGCCTTGTTTTAAATGAGAAATTTTGAGGTAGAAGTTTTGTGAGTCTCTTCCACTGATTTGGTGTCATGCAGATACACCAACACATATGGACACACAATTTTACTTAATTGTTTCTTTTTTTTTTTTTCTTCAAACTTTATTCCAGATTTGGCTCAATGCTTTTTCAGCAATAAATGAAATTTTAATTGCAATATTGCAAATTGATGTGTGAGAGAGAAAGAAAGGCCTACGGCACTGTGGACCCAATCCTTAGTCACATAACGACATGAGATGTGTGTAAGCAGCATGAAATGAAACAGCTATACCTCTCTCTATTTCTTGTTTCGCATATTCTGCTCACTCTCAGACAAACTTTCACTAATCACTCAGCCCCACTATGGACCCTACGAAAATTCATAAGCAAAAACAAATAAAAAGGTGATAAACTGAAACTGCGTGTGTGTATATACAAAAATTGATCCATAAAACAAAGAAGCTACCATGTTGGAAGTGATAAGAAAAAAGTATTAAGAGGGCTATATCTTTATAAATGAATTCATCTACATCAACTCAGAATAATTGAAGTTCAATATGTAACTTTCCAATACAGAAAGTCTCTGACAATAATGGCAATGGTAAAAATTAAATATATAAGTATTTCTTTTAAAATTCTTGGTATTTATAAGTCATGTTGTACTCTCTAACTTAAATTAAGTCAAATGAATTTATTTAAGCAGATAAAATTCTCCCCAGGCCAATACTTTTATATACAATGCACCTAAATAGTGTCTCAACTAAAGTTTTAATTTTATTTAAAAGATACACTATTTAAAACATGTCGGTTTATGCGTTACATTCAATTGGTTCATGTTTCAAAGCACCGCTTTGTGAGAAGTAATAATTTTTAACTTTAACTTTAACGGTCGTTTGAGGGGTCCAAAATAGAAAAAACAAACACACTCTTTAAATAGACACGAGTTAACAAATAGGAGCTTAAATTATTTAGCAGATCTCTCTACTATTTAAGAATTTTCAAAGAAATTCATAATCTATTTTTTTAATTGAATCCTTATGTAAATGTATGCATGTGATTAATTTTGAATGCTTGAAATAGTTAGAAAATGAAATATGATAATTTAAAAATAATAAAAGCTTAATAAAAAATTATATAATTAATAAACCAATTAAAAGAACTATTTTGGACTGTTTAAAAATTCTCAATTAGTTGGAGAGCCTTCTTAGTAATTTAACCTAGATAAGAGCTTTGATAAAAAAAAATACAATTTAACTAAAAATAAACAAAGAAAATAATAAATAAGATGTTAAAGAGGAGTTTTTATATTTTTATGTACATAAATAATTGCTTTTATGGAAGTGAAAAGCACCTGAGGATCCATTGGGGAAGGGACTGAACAAAACTGTTGTCTGAAATTCAGCAGTGGCAGAGTGTACTGTGGCATTACCGTATAGGGACATTGACATGGAAAGGGCAAAAAAGGTTTCTGAACCTAACTTTGCTGTGTTTAGCTGCCTTGGGTTGCATGCAATGATGCAATGCAATGGCTGGCTGGTACTTCTCCGAAGTCACATCAAGGAGGGACATGGAATAATATTAGAAATTACCTGATATTCTTACAACACTTATTTATTTATATATATTTCAATTCTGTCGTATTACTTGTTATGTTTGTTATTTTTTCTTTTTACTTCAAATATGTAAAAGATGTAAAAATAGAAGAATCAATTTTATCCTACAAATTTATAGTGATATTATGAAAGAGTAAAAGTAACTATCTAATATTTTACCTTAGTCATAAAAAAAAATTATTTGATTATTTTTTACGACAAAATCAATCCAAACACATTATTTTTAATTCAAAAAGTGTTAATAACACACTTCTCATAATATATTTTTTCTTATTGAGGAAAAAATTGTTCAAAATTATAAATGATGAGTAATGTTGATTAAATAAAGACTGAAGCTTTGATGACTTTTGTATTTTAAACAAATTTTAATTAATAATAAAAAATGTATTAGTTAAAGTGTTACGATATTTTTCTCTTATGATTTTTTTAGAAAGTTAATTTGAAAATTAAAAAAAAAACATTATTAAGTTGGTCCTTAATATATTGAAGTATTATGATGTTAAATTAATTCTTTAAGAATATAAATAAATATTAAATTCGCTTTTTATATATATCATCACTTTAATTAGTTTTACATAAGAGAAAATAGTGCATGTAATGATAGTGCACAAAAAATACACTGTCTTCTAATGACAATTGGTCATGTTTTGTAAGAAAAAATAATATTTAATCATATGTATGATAAATTTTTTGGTTTTATATGATAATTATATTTTAATATTCACACCAACAATAAATTCTGAGCGGTTAGTAGTGTAATATATTTTTCACAAGACGTTCATGGAAATTAAATGCTTTATAGGAAAAGTTTAACTTAAGGTAAAAAGTTTTATATTATCAATCAACTTAAATCATTGTTAGTATAATATTTAATATAATTATGGTATAAGTCAATAAATTATTATATATAAAAAATTTATTAAATTGTCAATACATATACATTTTATTCTTATATAGAAAAATAATAACCATATTTATATGTTTTAAATTCTTTTTAAAATCATAAGTATATATTCTCTACTAGAATCAATCTATTTGAATCAGGTAAGATTATTATCAATGATAAATTAAATCTCAAAATATTTAACCTAATACTAAGACTCAAATTTAAGACATTGATCAGTAGGTGTTACATTTTAAAATATTGATACAATAAAGTGTAATGTTTTTTATCTATTAGAATTAAAAAAATATATTAGAGGGTTTATAATAATAATGAAGCTTGATTTTAGCTAAACAATTTAAATTTTAGTGAATGAAAAAGGAAAGGGGAATCTCGATTATAACACCCAGTGGAAGACCTAATCCAACCACCCTGGATAAACAAATCTCCCTCAAGACATTTTGAGAATTAGAGTATAGTCATAGCTTAATTAATTGTCTTTTACTTTCAAGACAGTTGAATTCTGACGGTGGATCGTGTGTAAAATAATATATGATCGTCTACGGAATTTTCTTTTCTTTTTTTTTTTTTTTTGGAGGAAACAGTCTACGGAACTGGATAAAGTGAAATGCGTGCCTTTTGGGAATTATGAGGTCTTGAAAGGGATAGTTATTTAGCATATTCTCCATTTTGTTTTAAAATTAATTTTACCGAGAAAATTTTCATTCCTTTGATTCAAAGATTCAGCTTTTCTTGTACTCCGTTGTCCTTCTTTTAATAAAATTTTATTTTATGGATGAATTTTCAACTAACAACCAATAGTTGCTAGGGCAGCTGTCATTCTTTGAAATAATGACAGGTTAACTATAAATAAGATTATTTAGGTTCATAATATAAATTATGAGATAAAGCTTTTTTTTTTTATGTGGATGTCATGGAGTGAGATTAGATTAGATATGGCTAGCTACAACTTTGAGCATGCCCTCTAACCACCATATACGTACATGCAGCTGTTAATTTTTTCTAACCAACCTCTTAATTTGGGAAAGGTTAATGCACATGGTTGTTAAAATGGCTCCATCCAGCTGAATATATATAGAATGGTCAGATACTAATAACACAGACCCAAATATTTTGGACATATGGGACACGTTTAATTAGCTGGTAAAACAAGACATATTAAGAGGATTTAAAACTTCAATCATGTATTAGTATTGGTTTAGGCTCATAACTATTGCTATATATGCCTACAGCCTAACAGACACCTGATATATGTGTAAGCCCCTCAATTTTTTTTTACCCTTCTTATATCTAAGGTTATGATTATCAAACTTGAGATAAGTATACGGACAGATTTGGCCTACTTAATGATCGTCTAGTGAAATTCACATTTTGTACAAGCCAGACAAGTCTAACCTGTTAAATATAATGATTTTTTTTTGTTCTTATCTATATTCGATTCGTTAAACCCGTGAATAAATGAACCGGTCTATGAACTCAATGAAAATATAAGAAAAACTTAAAAATAATGAAAAATTATTAAAATAAAAGAATTTTTTTTTCTTTCGTTTTTTAAGCTATGAAAATATGAGAAAGGAATAATAAAAAATAATATAAATATAAGCATTGAATTAAATATTCGCTACTAAACAACATTATTTTACGATGCACCTTCCACAACGGTCCCCAAAAATCTTCTTAAAATATAAGATGATGACAATTTTGTAAATATAAGATTTTTCAAGAAAAACAGTTGTGGAATGATGGGTTCAATGACGGTTAATTATATAAATGTTGTTGAATGCAGTATTCCACAACTTTTTTTTTTTTTGTAAAACCGTCGTGATTTGTGCAGTCAATTTTATAGATACTCACTCACTCACCCTTGTGCCCTCACTCATTCATTCACTCACTCGCCATCATGCCCTCACTCAACTTATGCCCTCCCTCACTCACCGACTGTCGTAGGTGTCTCTTGCCTTGCCTCGCCGTGGAAGGTTTCTCCATTGTTGCGTCGTTGTTGGTGTGGAAAGTCATACACTGCCATCGTCATGTACCTTGACCCCTCCTCCCTTAGCCTCCCATCATCCCTTATGACCCTATGTGTAACATCTCATTTTTTATAAAATAAATTAAAAATAATTTTATTTAAAATAAATAAATTTTTAGGAAAACAATGAGTTTTTTGTAATTAAATAAATAAGAGAAATAGTTTTATTAATTAAAATAATAGTTTTAAGGTAAATAAAATAAATATATTTTTAGAAAAAAAAGTATACTTTTTATTTATTCATTTGACAGAGAGTAAAATAGATTTTCTTTATATAAAATGATAAAACAAAAAAAATAGAGTAAATAATAAGTCCAAAGTATCCTAGTTATAAATAGAAACATAATAGGTCACTTTTTACATTTACGACATGTCTCTATGCTCTCTCTTCCTCTCAACTTCGTTTTCTTTACTTCCTTTTCCAAAATCCTCTTTTTTTCCCACAGACACTCAAACCTGTTTCAGTAAAATAACAATCCCGGACTTGTTAACCGTTGGATTGTCGTGAAATTTGAACACAAGGTTTGAAACTTATTTTCACACACACTCACCATTAGAAGTTTGGAAATTATGTTTGTGGTGGAAGAAATGTTCCTTGCATTGAGCTTTCTCTTTTCTCGCACACATCCCAACCTATTCTAGCAAAACTACAATCTTGGACTTGTTAATTGTTGGATCGTTGTGAAATTTGGATATCACCTTAAGAACCCGTTTCGACACACTCTCACCATTAGGATTTGCAAAATAATATTTTTGCAGAGAGAAATTAGTCTCTCACGTTGATAGTGAAATGGAGGCTATAATTTCTTCTTCTTTTCTCTAACGCTTGAAAATCCTAACAAATCAAACAAAGAAAAAACTTGAGGAATATTAGGGAACTACTAGAGACACCTCTATCACTATCGGACTACACAGGGGAACCCTCTTAGAGGTAAGGGATGAGTTTATCGCAATTGATATTAAAATGAACATGTGTAGGGATCCTTATGAGATCAAATTAGGATTTATTTTGTGATGCTTATTGTATTGTAATTCTTCATATATGATTATAATTGCGAGATCTCTACATAGGGATCATGAAATTCTGATTGAAATTGTGTGTAAGTCATAAATTGAATATGTGATGAATTGTGAGATAACATGTTGCATTGATATCATAATATTGATATTGAGATTAAGTATAAGTATAAAGCTGAACATGTGTTAATTTGTGAGATACACATAAATATGTGACAATGGATTGTGACATTATGAGATGTTATATTATGACATGAGTTTCTATCATGTTTTGGACGACCTTATTTTGAGTCGAGATGATTTTATTATTTATTTGGATAAGTTCTATTATGATGTTAGAAAAATGAATTTGAGCCTTTTACCATTTTGAAATGTTTTTATTTAAATGTGTTTTAAATTTTTTGATTAATTCTTTATTCCTATTTTTTTTATTATTAGTACATATATGTGTGGAGTAGAGGGTGTCACACTATGGTTGGAGACACTCCTGTCGTTGGTGCCTATCTCCTTGTTTGAGCTTTTTTAAACTCCTTTTTTGTACAATTGATTAACAATATGAAACTTATTCATCTGCACTTTCACTGCTTTGCTGCATTCCTTGTGTGCACATATTTGGTTTGGTATGTATTGGATGGGATGATGATGCCTGTCAATATTGGTGTTGTGTCTCATGAATTTAACAATGAATTGTGAAGCTTCATGTGGTAGAATTAAGAAAGGGTACCCCCTCCCTTTAATCTCAAATTGATGTATGGGTTAAAATATAGTTTCATGAGTTGGATAAGAAGTGTGTTTTTAGTTTGTAGATATATAGACAGATTATAGAGACCATTGTGCTCTGTATAATATACTTCAGTTATAAAAAATAATTTATGTGTAGCAAGGAGAATTAGGGTTACCTCATGTACTAAGACATTTCGTCATAGCTAGCATGTTATGAAATACCCAATTACATGTAAAAGATCATAGCCATATATACAACTGATAGGCAAGTAAAAAGTAAATTCATGAGTGGAATCTCAATAATGAGTATCTAACAAGATGCTACATATTAGACATACTTAGGAACCAAATATTTCTGACCTCATGATGACATTAGGTATAATAACACATTCAAATTCAATATCCCTTCCTACTTGGAAAATTTCATGATATCATGGGTGGTGTCACGCCAAGGTAATGAAATGGGAATTTCTGAGCTGACGTTCCCACATCACATGCACCTTGATGATGAGTTGGAGGGTTACATTAGCTTTAATCCATGCCATGGTGTGATGCTAGTAGCTTTTCCAAGAAAGACCAGTCACCACTGAACCTCTGTCCTTGTTTTGCTGTTGTGAATTTCATGTTTTATTTTATCATGCATTTTATGTGGCTGATTTTATTGTTATTGTAGTAGTTTAAAAAACACACACAATGGACACAAAAAATGAAGTAACTATGAACTGTAGTTGGCGACTTATACATTTTAGGAGTTCAAAATGTTAAGATAAATTCCACGTTTTCACTAGGGAAAGAAAATGACATTTTATCCACCCTTCTCTGACTTGCCTATTCCTTGGACTAAATGCCTTTGAGGACACCCTAAATGTGGATGATGGAATACAGATTAGGAACATGAACAATATATATAAAGTATGAATATAGATAATATCAATTAGGGATGAGTTTTTTCTTCTTTGACTTTGCCATTTGCGTATTCCTTCTCTGAATTTGCCATTTGCCATGGTTTTTTAACCTCAAGCTCTCAAATTCTACAATGAAAGGTTTAATTTTGGGCTTCATCTGTTGTATTAAGACTATCCAAATGCAAAAAATTGAGTCATTCATTAAATAACTTAAGTAAGTAATTTGTCCATTTTTCCTTCGTATGTTGTTCCATAACAAAGACTTAACCTTCTCCATCCTTAATGCATGTAAGTTAATCCAAGTCTCTTGAATTTCTTTCCTTACTTTTAGCAAGCAAGTAAATCTTTTGTTGCCTAGGAAGTGTTATAAGCCATCAAAAACTCTAACTCTAGCCTCACCATCTTCTATATTCTTCTTAGGTACCACATTTTCCCCCCCAATTTTTAGCATTATTACACAAGGACATGCTTTATAACATCCCCTTTAACCCTTACTTTATCTTGTTCACTTGCATTCCACCACCATGATTGTTTACCTTAAAGTCCAGCTCTTCATTCACCAAGAGTCTAATTTGCTACGTTCCTAATCACAAAAAGTTAAGATCAGACAGATTTCAATGAATCTGATTATGATCGATTGAATTGGTTCTTTATTAGAGATATCCTAATGGATATTGGCTTCCTAGGTAACTTTATTGATATTGTGTGGCATTGCATATCTTCTAAAATGAGGCTAGGGTAGTGAGGCACATGATAAACGACCTTTCTTGCCACAAGTGTGTGAGTGAATTGGAGAATTGGATCGTGTTTTTAGAATTTGTGGGGTGGTATAGGAGTCTGCTAGGTATATGTTGTTTCCGGCTTCTAAACATCAGGTATTTTTTAATTGTTCAGAATTTTAAGAACTGGATGTCTGATAAATAATAGTTGCATGATGATACCAAGGTGAACAAGAGATGTAAGTTTCATGTCTTTACTGTCACGTTGGATACTATCTGGTGGATTAGAAATAATATAATTTTCTAGGATATTGTAACTCATCTGAATAAGATTAGGCAAAATATCTTGGGTTGGGTTGATGCTATTTCTGGTAATATTTATCAGCTTCATCAATTTCACCACCAGGTTGTCAATGATAGAGTAAATGTGGCAATTGGTTGGATTAAACCTCCTATAGTTAAATACAAGTTAAATTGTTATGCTTTAGTCAATTAGGGATTGAGGAAAGTTGTAGCGGGTGAGGTCTTTAGGGACCATCTTGGATCTGTCCTTTTTTCTTTTGCGCAAATCTCGGGTTCTATTCAGTTTTGCATGTTGAGCTATGGGTAATTCTTCTTAGTATTAATATATTGGGACTACAATTATAAGGATTTTTTAGTTGAGTCGAACTCTCAAATTGCTATCAAGTTACTAAACCAAGGTTGTGAGAATTATCATCGTTGGTTTAATCTTGTCTAGAGCATTAAGGCTTTGATCGTCAAAGGTGGTGTGTTCTAGTGGGCTCATATAATTAGATCAGTCACAAAAATATATTATGTCTATAACTCGTAAAGCCCATAAAAAATTTGTGTATGTATCAAAAACAAATGAATCTGATTGATATGAAGATGTATTCATTAAATGTATTAACCTCATAATCATTAAATAATTTTTATCATGTTGGATAAAATTAAAATACAACTCTGATATGTGGGATACCTGATACGAGACAGAGCACCTTAGAGTTGAGCAACTAAGTCTAGAAGAAGCCCCTTTAGATCAACCAGTGAGGGATATTCAATCTGGCTAACAACCTTGCAACAATTTAAGAGTTCACTAGGTTGACACCAAAGTATCTAGGAAATATCTCAGAATATGATTATTCATGTTAGAATATCTTAAAAGTACCTTATATGATCTCTATATAAGTTGGAAATTAGCTACTGTCCATATAAGTTGCAAGCTAATTAAAAGAAGTCATTGATCATGGAACAAACTACTAAGCCATGTTGTTTAAAAATGAAAAGCTTGTGCAGCAGATGATGTTGTCCAGTGTTCAAACTCGTTTTAGTGAAAAAAAAGTTTTAGGTGAAGCTTCCCAAATAAAATCCTTATTTAGCTGTTCCAATTTACTACACACTTCTTTGTGAAAAAAAAAAGTTATTTGCATAGTGTAGGTGGGTGAAGCCTCTATAACTATTTGAGCAAGTGTCGTAAGTCCAACAAATGACAACGCCTTACCTCTCCAAGAAGAAAATTCTTGCTTGAGTCTTGTCTAGAAGACGATTATAAGCCTTCTTTTTCTTTCGACCATGCAAAATGGGAACACCCAAGTACTTACCAAGGTCGTTTGTCAAACAAAATCCTGAAAGTTGACTAAGCTCCAAAGATTTAAAATAATGAACATTTTTAGACTCAAAATTCCTTATTTTTGCAACTAATACTCTTTGTCCATACACAACATAGAAAATTCCAAATAGTGAAGCACACTATCCAATTGACTAATTATGTTATCACTAAAGAGAGGATGGAAGATCATTAGAAAATAATAGGTGAGATATAGGAGGCCTCACGATTATCAAAGGTGTTGCCTAAATGTATTGATGAGAGACAATGTGCTTTTGTGGGGGGAAGATTTATGTTTGATGGTGTTCTTGTTGCTAATGAAGTTGTGGATGAAGTAAGGAAGAGAAAAGTAGATTTTTTAAAAAGCTTATGATTCTATCAATTGGGAATTCCTTTACTAGATGATGTGGGCCGGAGGATGGAGTTTTGTGAGAGATGGATCAAAAATGGGTTGAAATCCGATTAAGTTTCTATCCTTGTTAATGCTAGCCCAATGGTGGAATTTAGGACCCAAAGAGGACTTAGACAAGGTGATTTCATTGCACCTTTCTTGTTCTTAATGGTGGCTGAAGGCTTAAGTGGACTTATGAGGCAAACTTCCCTTTGCAATTTGTTTTTGGGTTATAACATTGGGGCTCAACAATTGGAGGTGTCTCTCTTGCAATTTGTGGATGACATAATAATTTTTGCTAGGGACTCAATTCATGATGTTATGTGTATAAAGGCAATTCTTATATGCTTTGAAATTGTATTTGTGTTGAAGGTGAATTTCATCAAGAGTAGATTGCCGGCGTTTGATGTGGAGGATCTTGCTCTTAGAAGGTATGTGAGGGTATGTGTTAAATTGTAATTTGACGTAAATTCGTTTTGCCATGTGGAAGCAAAAGTCTTTGTCCATTGGAAGGAGGGTATCTTTGATCAACTCTATTCTTTCTTCTACCCTTGTTTCTTATTTCTTTTTTCAAAGCTCCACCTTGTGTTGTAAAATACGTGATCAAGTTACAAAGAGATTTTTTACGGGGTGTCAAGGAGGGGAGGAGGAAAATGGCCAGGGTTAGTTGGGAGGAAGTTTGTAAACCAAAAAAGTTGGGGGGCTGGATATAAAAAGCTTCAACCTTTTAACATAACAATGTTACGAAAATGGAGGTGGAGGCTAGAGAAAGGTCAAAATGAGTTGTGGCAACAAGTGTTGATATCAGAATATGGGGTAGGTAACTCTGTGTGTGAAAAGAATATCGGAGAAAGACTTGGTGTGATTGAGAGATATTGTAGATGCGTGCGGGATTGGGATGAGAAATGCATGGTTTGATAAAAATGTATTGTGGAGGATAGGGATGGTAGCAAAGATATATTTTGGAAGCATTTATGGGTGGGGGATGTCAGTCTTGAAGAGAAGTTTAGGAGGTTATTCTTGAACTTGAAGCAAAAGGATTCTTTCTTGAGTGATGTTGGTTTTTGGGATGGAGGGGTTGGAGGTGGGACTTTAAATGAAGGAGACAATGGTTCCAATGGGAGCTTCCTTTGGTGCTCTATTTTTTGGAGGGCTAGGAAGGTGTCACGGTGTGCCTCGATGTAGAGGACTTTTTTCTATGGAAAATCTCCTTAACATTAACTATTTAGTTAAAGAGGCTTATTTGCTCCTTCTTGAAGCCAATATTTATGTTGATGATTTTTTATAAAGTACTATATGGAAGATTCCTATTCAACATCATGTTGTTGTCTTCATATGGCGTTTATCTAAGGACAGGTTGCCCTCTCGGAACTATCTCATAAGGAGAGGTATCATCGTGGAAGATTCGAACTGCAAGTGTCCCTTTTGCCAAGTGGTCATGGAAGATACTTGCAATTTGTTTTTCAATGCTCTTTCTCTTTTTGCATCTGGCAATCCTGCTATGGATGGTTAGGCGTTCAACAAGCTCAACACTGCCAGCCAATCAGTCACTTTTTACTCTATAACTATTGGTGGCTTGGGAAAGGAAAGACAAAATATTGGAGGGTGGTTTGGTGTGCTATAGCTTGGTCAATTTGGAGTTACCGAAACACATTGTCTTCTATGAGGTAAGGAAGGATTTTGATCTGACCTTGGAACAGATTCGGTTTAAATCATGAGCGTGGTTTTCAGCTAAGGTTCCCAACTTCTCTTTTTCTTATTATGAATGGTACTCTCAGGCAGCTCTCTGTTTAAAAGCTCTCCCCTAGTTTTGTTTTTTGTGTAAAATGCATGTTGTTTTACGTCAAAGGGGTGTGACAATATTTATTGCTGGGAAGGGTTTGGTTTGTATACGGGCCAGTAAGTTATAAAAGGGACAATACAGAAGGGAAGGGTACAAAAATATAGGGCGTTGATGTAGATATCAAAGAAGCTAGTTGGTGTAACATTCCATTTTTTTCGTAAATAAATTTAAAAAGTTGTTTAGTAAAAATAAATAAATATAGAGCAAATAATAGACTGAATACCCTAGGTATAAATAGCTATGTTAAGTCAGGTGTCTCCTCTTTGTCTCATTTTTTATTTTTTTCTTTTATCCTCTCAAAACCCTCTCTTTTTCTCGCAGACCACCAAACCTGTCTCAGAAAAATAACAATCTCGGACTCATTCACCATTGGATCGTTGTGAAATTTAAGCACCAGGTTCGAAACCCAATTTTGAGAATTCTTACCGTTGGGAATTTCGGTATCATGTTTGATCCGAGAGAAATACCTTTCGCATTGTATCCTTTTTCTTTTCTGCAGAAACCCAAAATGGTCTCAGTAAAACTATGATCCCGATTTTGTTAACCGTTGAATTTTCATGAAATTTTGATATTTAGTTCACGATTCAGTTTCGCGCACCTTCGCCGTTGGGATTTGCGATATAATATTCACAGAGAGAGAAAAAGAAATCGCACGAGGACAGTACAAGTGGAGGCTTCAATCCGTTCTCAGTCTATATGACATTTGGGAACTCTATCGGAGCAGTCAGAGGAAAAAATTGGAGGAATCTCAAGGAACCGCTGCTACCGATGTCTGAAGACACGTGAGTCAACTTAGAGGTAAGGAATGAGTTATTCACAATTGGGGATTAGTGAGAACATGTGTAGGGATCCCTAAGTATCAATTAGAATGGGTTTTGGGGTGTTTCCATCATTTTTGATTCTATCCTTATAATTATAATTGTGAATTATATATGTTTGACAAACCAATTGTTGTGAAATTGATATGCTATCGTGTCGAGTGTGAACCCTATAATTCGAGCATTTTTCTAATTAGCATGAATTGATGAAATAAAGTAAGGAGAAATTTAGAGTGAGATATTGATTTTGTATTTTCTCTTTTTTATGCTTTTTAGGTTTTTTTTATAGTTTAAAATTAATATCATAATTGAAATTGACCAAAGTGTTCATATAATTATTTAGAATTTGTGCACTGAAAGCTTACTTTGAAATTCATGATCCAATATGATGTATGCTAGTTTATATATATATAATTAGTTATATATTTATTTATAATAATATTTTATGTAAATAATATTGTAGAGTTGTTATAGTATGATTCCAAAAATTATTAAGTGTTGGAGTTTGAGAATATTATGGTTAGATTTGATAAACATATGTATGTTGTACCTTATGAATATCATTAGGAATGTTATGAGATGTTAAATTGTGGGTATGATATTTGGTTGTGAATAAGTGAATGTGTTTAACACTTGATGTTACAATAATGGTATTGTGAGCTGTGAATTATACAATAACCCGACCAATGTTTATGCGCAGTGTTAAAGATAAAGTGTAGGTTCCTAGTTAGGAACCAGTGTTAAATTGTAGCGCAATATGTTGTATGGTTTAAAACACGAGTGTGTGGTCATGGATATTGTATAATTCATGAGCAATGTCTATGAATGAAATATATGATGAATTATGGAATGACATGTTATTTTGAGATCACAATATTGTTATTGAGATTGAGTAAAAGTGCAAAGTAGAATAGGTGTTGAATTGTGAGATACGTGAAAACATGGGATGGTGGATTGTGACATTATGAGATGTGAAATTGTGAATGAGTTTTGGTTGTGAATAAGTGTGTGATTAACTCTTGATGTGACATTATTTGTGTTGTAAGCTGTGAATTGTACAATAACATGACCAGTGTTATCTTGAGAAAAGTGTAAATGCGTAGTGTTAAAGAGAAAGTGTAGGTTTCCTATTTAGGAACCAGTGTTAAATTGTAGCGCAATATGTTGTACATGTTTAAAACACGAGTGTGAGGTCGTGGGTATTGTACAATTCACGAGCAGTGTCTGTGTGCTAAAATGATTTTAGGGGTTAGACCTGAATTAGGAGGGAAATGCCCTGATGGACTCTTCAGAGTGTAGGCCTTGGAGGTCACCGGATTTGAGTGCTCCTTTAAGCCTATGCTGATCCCATATGGTTGGAGCATTCTCGCAAAACATCAAGACCCTGACTGGTCTCCCTATGATCTTACTTAGTGAGAGTGACCTGACAAACCCATTGTGTGGTGTGTCTTGTTTTATACTCCTAAGCGCCCCAGGGTGGTTTTTCACTGACATGGTACCACATTGCATATAGGCTTGAGTCTTAGCATAACTGTCTCATGCACTTGCTAATTGTTTATTATGAAATTAATGTGTTATTATGTCTTGATCAGAGCGTGTGATTCTTGTGTAATGTGATTGATGATTGAAAAGTGTGATTGATGGATGAAAAGTGAACTTTGAATGACAAAGTGGCGGAATTACGTGAGTTACGTGTAAGTAAGTTTTATTTGGTTTATATGATATGTATATCTAGTTGTCTTGCTTCTCTATTAGTTAGGAATGTGATAACTCACTTCCCGTGTGTTGTTTGTGTTTGGATCTTGTGATGATCTTAAACTTTGTGTTTGGGGGAGCAGATGACTAGGTGAATTGCTTTAAGGAACCTTGTGCTGAAGGACGTCGAGACACAACACTCTGATAGGATATGACATTGGGGTATAGGGTTTTATATTAATTGTATGAAGTCTTAGACAACCTTGTTTGAGCCGAGATGACTTTATTATTTATTTGGACAAGTTTGAATGTGATGTAGAAGAAAGTGAATGTGAGTCTTTTATCCCTTTGAAAGACTTGTATTTAAAAATGTTTTAAAAAATACTTTTAATTAATATTTGAATTTTTATTCCTTTGTTAGTATATATGTGAGGGGTAGAGGGTGTCACAGTTGGTGCTGAGAAATGAATGTCTATGTAAACTACTACTATCTTCTGTCTTGGTACCCCTGGTCCCCAATTAATAGAATTTGTTTTTGGTTGTTTAAAAAAAAGTGAGATATAGGAAGTTTGTAAGACACATTTTAATGGGATTTTGTTACTTGTTAAAAACATTTATAAAATGAGCTAAAGTGCTCTAAACATAACACAGATAGGTAAAGGAAAATTGGATCCCCTTGCCCTTTTTTTGGTGAAAAAACTGGGGGAAACCCCAAGAGCACTAAAAACTACGAGGAAACACGGTATGTCTCTAGAAGGATTGAAACTCCATTTTTTGCCCATTGGCCAACACATTCATGGAAGATGAAGAGATACACTATGAATTAAATTTATGAAGGATTCATCAAAGCTAACTCTATTATAAGTTTTTTTTTTCAATTTCCAGCAAAGAATCTAGGAGAAAGAATAATTTCCTTTGCACTTTTTTGCATACTACTCAAGACATCTTCTTCCTTCAAGAATTGAACCTAAGTTACAAGGAATTAATTCTGAAAGAAGTTATGCCATTGAGTTAGAGCAAGTTATTTAATATACATGTAAATAATATATTTATTACGTTATGCATATCTTTATTATAAAATTCACAAATTTAGTATATATTATGTTGTTTTTCAATTGCTTAAATATATTTGTCTTCAAATTTAAGGTACTTTTGATTTTAGTCATCCAATTAAAAAAATATTCTTTTTAGTCTTTTAAATTTGTGGAATTTTATTTTTAGTCCCTCACAATAAATTTGAGGAATGGGAAAAATAAATTCTTAATTCTTCAAACTAAAATTGAGGGATTAAAAATGATATTCTGCAAATTTGAGAAACTAAAAAAATTAATTGAAGGATCAAAATGAAAAGTGTTACAAATTTAAACAATTAAAAATATGTTTAAGTCTTATTCAATTACAATAACTTATTAGATTAATTCATGATACTGATTGGATATGATGACATTAGAGTAAAAAAATAAAAATCATAATTTTACTTATATTTAAGTAATCTAGTCATCATTTCATTTCCAGATAAAATGATCCATGTATAGTTAGATTAGTCTAATTGATTTTTTATGATAATTACAACTTGAGATTTCAGTTACTTCACGAGGATGATGGCGCATGCATTGAAGGAGAGCCATGCACGCCTATATCTAATTTTTAGCACCTTCACCAATCCCCAAACCCTGTTACACACATGTGTTGAAACTGATTGTATAAATGTTTTGTCAAGAATTGGCTCAGTCAACAATAATTTACTTTTTCTTATACTTTGCAAAACATTTATTTTAGTTAATTGTTATTTCTCTTTAATAGTTTTCTGTTATAATTGATAGGTAGTTTAGTTGACAGTTTTTTAGTGCTATAAAAGCTTAATCTTTGTAGCTCAAGGATAAATGATGGTTTTTTGAAATCATTGTAGTTTTCTCTTGTAATCCTTTCGAGAAATCTGAAACTAAGTGAGAGAGATTGTAAATCACAAGAGAGTTGAGAGATCAATGAGAAGTGGTTGTGCTTGATCGAATCTTGTTTTGTTCTTGCTGAATTTACTTTTCCAAATTATCCAAAATTGAAGCTTGAGAGGATTCTCTATACTTGGCATCACAAATTGGTGTGGTGAGCATGGATAGTCATGGGTTCAGCCAAGTATGAGGTGGAGAAATTCACTGGTCAAAATGATTTTGGGTTATGGCGGATGAAGATGAGAGTTCTTCTGATTCAGCAAGGTCTGGTGGAGGCCCTTGAAGGAGAGGCTAAGCATGAAAAATCAATGGTTGTTGTTGATAAGAAAGCACTGTTGGAGAAATTCCACAATGTGATTATCTTGAGTCTCGGGGATAAAGTGCTTAGACAAGTCTCCAAAGAGAAGACTGCTGCAAGAGTTTGGGAAAAGCTCAAAGGGTTATACATGACCAAATCTCTAGTAAATCGTCTCTATCTCAAATAAGCTTTATATTCCTTTAAGATGAATAAAGAAAAATCTATAGGAGAACAGTTAGACATCTTTAACAAATTAATTCCTGATTTTCAAAACATTGATGATACTATAAGTGATGAGGATCAAGCTTTTTTATTATTGTGTTATTTATCTAAAATGCATGCATGTTTCAAAGAAACCTCACTGTTTGGAAGAGACTTTTTGTCTCTTGATGAAGTATAGACTACTTTGAATTCAAAAGAATTGAATAAAAGAAAAGAAATAAAGTCCTCTGGTACTGGTGAAGGACTAACAGCAAGAGGCAGATCATCAAAGCAAGACAACGACATCACAAGAAAGGATCTAAGCCACAATAGAAGAGTAGTGGAGGAAATGTTCCTAACATCAGGTGTTATCACTGTAAAAAGGAAGGATACACCCGAAAGCACTACCCTGTGAGACAACAGTATTGAAAAAATGAAGGATTCAGGAAATGCAGCCATTGTCCAAGACGGTTATGAATCATCTGAAGTATTGGTGGTGTCTAATGATAATCTAGAAATTGAATCGATTATGGATTCATGTTGTTCTTGGCGCATGACTCCAAACATATCCTGCTTTGATGAAGAGTTTAGTGATCAAGCAGAAAGATTAGTGCTTCTTCAAAACAATAAACCTTGCAAGATTGCTGGAATTAGGTCTATAAGGTTCAGGCTTTATGATGGGGTTGAAAGGCTTCTTATTGAGGTAAGATATGCACCAAACCTCAAAAGAATTTTGATTTCTCTTGGTGAGCTTGACAAAAAGGGATATGTGTTTAAGGGTGAACAAGGATTACTAAAAGCAGTGAAAGGATCCATGGTTGTTATGAAGGGAATTAAGAAAAATGGCTTGTATTCATTAGAAGGTGACATAGTAATTGGTTCAACAACTTCTATATCAGAAAAGTTGGTGTCCAAGACTGAGTTATGGCACATGAGGTTGGGCCATGTAAGTGAGAAAGGTTTAATTAAACTAGGAAACAAAATTTTCTATGTGGAGACAAAGTTTAAAAGCTGTGATTCTGTGAGCAGTGTCTATGGCAAGGCCTGCAAAGTGAAATCCAATGTTGGTCAATAGAGAACAAAAGGAACACTTGACTATGTTCATGTTGATCTCTAGGGACCATCCAAGACTCCCTATCACTCTAGTGCAAGATATTTCATGTCAATTGTAGATAGTTACTCTTGAAAACTATGGATTTACATTTAGAAAACCAAAAGATGAATCATTTGAAAACTTCAAGAACTGAAAAACTCTTACTGAAAATCAAACAGAAAGGAAAGTCAAGAGGTTTCTAACATACAATGGTCTTGAGTTTTATTCTGATTTTTTCAATGTTTTTTGTAGAGAAAATGGAATTGCAAGGCACAGGACAGTTGCTGGTACTCCTCAACAAAATAGTTTAGCAAAAAGATTCAACATAACCATTTTGGAAAGAGTGAGATACATGTTGTTGAGTGTAGGTCTGCCAATGATTTTTTGGGCAAAAGCAGTTATGAAATGTCCATCCACTGCCCTTGAAATGAGAACTCCTGAAAAAGTTTGGTCAGGTCACCCTCCAAACTTGAATAGACTTAAAGTGTTTGGTTGTCTTTCCTATGCTCATATTAGGCAAGACAAACTGAAACTTAGAGTAGTCAAATGTATGTTTCTAGGCTACCCAGAAGGAGTTAAGGGATACATGTTATAGTGCCTAGAACGTGATTACGAGAGATGTATTATTTTAAGTCATGATGTTGTCTTCAATGAAACTCACATGGCTTATAAAATTGACTCTGGTATGTCAAAATCTAGCAATGATCAGAATGAAAAGGATGAATATGAAAAATTAAACCTTGAGGTGGAGCCTAAGGACAAGGCTGATAAAGGTCAATCTAAAGATTGACTAAGTGATAAAATTGAGCAATAGAATGAAGAGAGAGATGGTTATATGTTGGCTCGAGACAAAACTAAAAGAGACATTAAATCACTTGATAGGTATGGATATACAGACCTGATTGCTTTTTTTTTCTCTGATAGCTGCAAGTAAGGTTCTAGAAGATGAACCCACAAGTTTTAAATATGCCTTAGGCAGTAAAGAGAAGGACAAATAGAAAACTACTATGGTTGAAGAGAAGAATGTAGAAGCAAGCTTCATGATGTTGAATTAAGATTGATTCAAGAAGTTTTGATGATAACAAAGATAATGACAAAAAGCCCATAAGAATGATTTCAAGATTGAGTCAAGAACAATTCAAGAACAAGTTTTCAAGAATCAAGAATCAAGAATAATCAAGATCAAGATTCAAGATTCAAGAATCAAGAAAAGGCTCAATCAAGATAAGTACAAAAAAGTTTTTCAAAACATTGAGTAGCATATGAAGTTTTCACAAAAGCTTTTACCAAAGAGTTTTTACTCTCTGGTAATCGATTACCAGTTTACTGTAATCGATTACCAGTGGCAAGTTTTGTTTTCAAAAAGCTTTCAACTGAATTTACAACGTTCCAATCAATTTCAAAATAGTGTAATTGATTACAATATATTGGTAATCGATTATCAGTGTGTTTGAACGTTGAAATTCAAATTCAAATGTGAAGAGTCACATCCTTTCACAAAAATGCTTTGTGTAATCGATTACAATGATTTGGTAATCGATTACCAGTGATAAGTTTTGAATAAAAATTAAAAGATGTAACTCTTCCAATGGTTTTCAAGCTTTTCTAAAAGTTATAACTCTTCTAATGGTTTTCTTGGCCAGACATGAAGAGTCTATAAAAGCAAGACCTTAACTTGCATTTTACATACATTGAATACATTGATTTGAATCCTTTACAACCCTTGAGTCTCTTCGAACATCTTCTTGAATTTTTTCTTCTTTCTTCTTCCTTAGCAAAAAGCTTTCCAAAGTTTTCTGGTTTTCCAAACCTTGAAAACAAAAGTGTGTTATTCATTTTTTTTCATTCCCTTCTCCCTTTGCCAAAAAGAATTCCCCAAGGACTAACCGCTTGAATTCTTTTTGTGTCTCTCTTCTCCCTTTTCCAAAAGAACAAAGGATTAACCGCCTGAATTATTTTGTGTCTCCTTTCTCCCTTGTCAAAGAATTCAAAACGACACAGTCTGAGAATTCTTTTGATTCTTCCCTTTCCCATAAACAAAAGATTTCAAAGGACTAACCGCCTGAGAATTCTTTTGTTTCCCCTTCACAAAGTTTCAAAGGACTAACCACCTGAGAACTTTGTCTTAACACATTGGAGGGTACATCCTTTGTGGTACAAGTAGAGGGTACATCTACTTAGGTTGTTGTGAATAAGAACAAGAGAGGGTACATCTCTTGTGGATCAGTTCTAGTGGAGGGTACATCCACTAGGTTGTTCAAAGAGAACAAGGGAGGGTACATCCCTTGTGGATCTTTGCTTGTAAAGGATTTTACAAGGTTGAAAAGAAATCTCAAGGACCGCAGGTCGCTTGGGGACTGGATGTAGGCACAGGTTGTTGCCGAACCAGTATAAAACTCTTGTGTTTGTCTTCTTCTTCCCTACACTCTTTAATTTCTGTTGTGCACTTTAATTATCGCTTTTACTTTTGGTTAAGTTTATATTTCTGTTCTTTACTTTCTTAACAACATAGTAAAAGCCTAAGAAGGGTAGATTTTTAATTAATAAAGTTTCAGTAATAATTAATTCAACCCCCCTTCTTAATTATTCCGAGACCACTTGATCCAACAAAGAAGTCTCTGTATGACAACAATGTGTGAGATTTATCAAAAAGCCCACTGGTTCAAGGGTGGTAAGTTATAAATGGATCTTCAAAAGGAAAGAAGGTATAAAAGGTGTTGAACCTGATAGATTCAAGGCCAAACTTATTGCTCGAGGTTTTACTCAAAAGGAGGGAGTTAACTTCAATGAGGTATTCTCAACTGTTGTTAAGCATAGATCAATTAGACTTCTCTTAGCTATGGTAGCTGAACTTGATCTTGAGCTTGAACAAATGGATGTAAAAATTGCATTCTTGTGTGGAGAGCTAGATGAAACTATTTTCATGAAACAACTTGAGGGATTTGAAATTAGAGGCAAGGAAGAGTATGTTTGCAAGCTTAAGAGGTTCCTTTATGGCTTCAAATAGTCTCCTAGACAATGGAATAAGGGATTTGATGAATTCATGGCTCACATACTGTTCAAAAGGAGTTAGTATGACAATTGTGTTTATTTCAAATTCCCTTCTGAAGGTACATTCATTATGTCGTTGTTATATTTTAATGATATGTTAATAGCAAGCAACATTAAGGGTGAGATTAAAAAGGTCAAAGCTGAATTGAATAGAGAATTTGAAATGAAGGTTTTGTACCTATCTCAAGAGGCATATCTCAAGAAAGTTTTTGAAAGGTTTGGAACGTCAAATTCAAAACGTGTTATGACACCTATATCTAAGCAATTCAAGTTGAGTATAAGTCAATCCCCCAAGAACATTGAAGAATTGGCTTATATGGAGAGTATTCCATATGCTAACATTGTAGGATCTATAATGTATGCTATGGTATGTACTCGACCTGATATAGCACATGTAATGAGCTTGGTAAGCAGGTTTATGTCAAATCCTAGAAAAGCACATTGGCACTAAAGTGGATCCATAAATATATAACAAGATCTCTAGGTAGAATTATGGTTTATGGTGGAGCTAGGGATAGAAAAGGAACAACAACAAATGAAGGGTTTGTAGACTCTGATTATGTAGGTTTTCTATATACAAGGAAATCCCTTATTGGCTATGTGTTTACTACATATGGCATTGCTATCAGCTGGAAACCAAATCTATAGAAGATTGTGGCCCTATTCACTATTGAGACGAGTATATGGCTTTGACTGAAGCAGTGAAAAAACCATTATGGCTTGAAGGGATTGCTTGAGGATTAAAGATGCAAGACCAAGTGATTACTATACACTGTGACAACCAAAGTGGAATTTATGAATGGACAAAGAATATTAATATAAAGCTACATTTTGTGAGAGATATTATTGCTAAAGGATCAGTAAAAGTAAGATTTCAATTGATCACAATCCCTCTAATATGATAACAAAGACACTTCCTAGCATTAAGTTTTTCCACTATTTGAACTTGATTCAACTAAAGGGTGATTGAGCTAAATGGAGTTGATAAAGCAGACACTGATATGCGATTATTACTGAACAAAGGTGGAGAATTGTCAGGAGTTGGCTCAATCAATAAATTAGTTTACTCTTGCTTTTACTTTGCAAAACAATTATTTCTGTTAACTGTTATTTCTCTTTAATAATTTTGTTATAATTGTTAGGTAGTTAGTTGACAGTTTTTTAGATGCTATAAAAGCTTAATCTTTGTAGCTCTAGGATAAATGATTGTTTTCTGACATTGTAGTTTTCTCTTCACTTGTAATCCTTGTGAGAAATTTGAAATAGAGTGAGAGATTGTAAATCACAAAAATGTTGAGAGATCAATGAGAAGTGGTTATGCTTGATCGAATCTTGTTTTGTTCATGTTGAATTTATTTTTCCTTATTATAAAAAATTGAAGCTTAAGTGGATTCTATGTGTGTGCGCCTGTGTGTGTGTCCATTTCCACTCGAATCAATGTAGAAGAATTCTTATCATACTCCTAAATTTACATTTATTTAGATACAATATAACCACTCTCTTTATGTATGTGCCTAATCTTTATTAGAAAATCTAGTTGGTAGTAACTTAGTTGGATCTTTTATCTTAATTTTTTATTTTTATTCATATGACTTAAACTTAAAACTTAACTTAAACTTAAAGAATTCAAAATCCATTTCCATTCCAATCAATATAATGTATGTAGAAGAATTCTGATCGATACTCCTAAATTTAAATTTATTTAGATATAATATCATCCCATTATTAATAATATATTTTGCTATACAATAAATCAAATCATTTTTTATAAAAATAAACATTATGGTATTTATAACATTGCTAATTATTTTTTATTTTTTATTTATCTTTTTTATTATTGAATCTAAAAAATTCAAATAATAAATTAATAAAATTAACGTGAAAATGAAAATGAGTGCTTTTTTTTTATTTTGACTTGAAGATGAATGTCGAAGAAAAAGAAACTATTTCCATCTAGTTACATGAGTGATAACTCATACAATAAACTTTGAGACATTCGATGCTTATCCTTTTGGGGAACAAAAGGAAAAAAATGGAAAACATAGCTAAGATAAAAAAAAATTAAAAATATTAAGGTCCTATTTGGGATGGTTTTTAGGTTGGAGTTTCAAATTTTTTTAAAATAACAAAAAATTTTTAATCCTAGTTAAAAAAATTAAAATTAAGTTTTAAAATATGATTATTTTCAAAATAAACTTATTTTAAAATTTTCATATTATATTAAAATTAGTTTAAGAGTGTTTTTGTGTAAGGGGGACAACAATGATGATGACAGTAGTGTAGAGATATCATTGGTGGTTGATTGCCAGTGACGGTAGGGGATGGCGATGGTGGTAACGATGTTGATGGTGTCAACAGTAATACTGGTGATGACAACGATGACGTTAGTAGTGGTTCTAGCACCAACATTGGTGATGGTGGTAGCTAGTGGTAATTCTGACAATGTCAATAGTGGTGGTAGTAGTAATGTTGGTGGTGTCAATGGTGATGTTAGTGACAATGATGGTAATAATGTTGGTCTTGACAACCAATTGTGACAGTAATTGTGACAACATTGATGATAATTATGGTGATAAAAGTGGTATTGATGTTGGTGGTGGTAACAATGACACTCTTAGTGACAATATCGTGATGGCAATAAAAGTGTGGAGTAAAATACATGCATGTGAAATGCTTTTTTTAAAACAAAACAAGTTCTGAGAACTATTTTTCTTAATTTTGCAAATAAGTATAAAAGTATTTCGAAATTAATTTAAAATTTTTTGAGTTTCATTTGTGTGTTTGCTTTTAAAAATTACATTTAAAAATCAAAAACCAACACCACCAAATATTACTTTTTCTCTCTCCCACTTGATCTAAGATCTTCAAAGAACTGCTGGAGCACAAGGCCAAATCTCCATGATGATTCAGATCATGTTGATAAACTCGATTCCAACATTTTCAATAAAAAAAAATAATTTTTCATTGGTATCTGGTTAACTGATTTGAGAAGAAAAAATTAACAGAATAATGAAGAATAGATCATCACAACACCAATTGAACAATAAAATAAATCAAAAACAATTATAAAAACAACATATCAAATCGGAGAGGAGGGTTGCCGCACGCGACCAGATTGGAAGCACGCACTGCCAGGGTGGCCAAATCGGAGGGAGGTTGGGGCGACAAGCGAAGGCTGGGAAGAGAAAGAAAGCTTGGGCGGAGGAGGGTGTTCTTGGAAGGGGGAAGAAGAGAAAAAAGAGGAGAGAAAGAAAGAAGAAAGAGCTGTGTAATTAATTATTTTAAAATAAATTATAAATAAATATTAAAAAATAACTTAAAAAATGATTTAAAATTTTAAAATAAAATATATTTTTAGAATAAAAAAATTGAAGAAATAATGTGAAATTCATAAAAAAAATAATTAAAATATTAAAATAAGATATTCCATTGGATATGCTGCGGCAATCTAAAATTTCTGATTCTCTCCGTTTAACTCTTCTTTCTTCTTCCTGTGACTGTTAACATCGTTCACATGTTTATTTTAAAAAAACGATCACTTTGTTTTGCAGTTTTTTTTAAAGAAAATGTTATTATTTCCCAGAAAATGAAAAGCAATTACTTATTATTAGTCAAACTGAAAACTGATTTTATCTGTTCTAATCTTGAATCTTTGCCTCATTGGCATCACAGCTCTATTAATTCATTTTTTAATGTAAATAAAACAACAGTGAAAACTCAAACCATTTAGATAAAAAAGAAGAGAAGAAAAGACTCCATTTTTTATAACCAAGTACTATCACGTGAAGTTAAAAATCTGCACAACGTGCCCGGTTCCAAACTGAATCGGTAACAGGAAGAAGAAAGAAGAGTTAGAGAGAGAGAGAGAAGCACTACAGCAGGAATCTCGGGTTGTTAGGACTTAGGATATAGCTAAGGGGAGAGGGAAAAACAAAGATTTTTTTCATTATTTTATTTAAGGACAAAAGTACATAATTATCCTTTTATTTATGTTAGTCTAAATAAAAGAACAAGGGTTTTCTTAGTGGGTCTATGTTACAAAGTTCATATTATATATATATATATATATATATATATATATATATATATATATATATATATATATATATATATATATATAAGTAAATGGATTGATAGCTGCAAGAGCAACCTAAAAAACAAATATATAAAAAAATTTAAAATATTTATTAATTTAAGAATATAAAATTATTTAATAAAATGCATTTAAATTTTTAATCAATTATTATAAAAGTTGATTAAAAATATTTTCAAATACGACATTAAAGTGACTTAAATATTATCAATATTCAAAATTTAATTAAGGAATAACTAGTACAATTGTGTGTTATTGGCTCCAGACCCTCCCCCTCAACATCCTTTGTATATACTCGAGAAAAAAGGGAAAAAAAATACATAACAAAAATAGAATATTGAGTTAATATTTACTTTTTTTTTCTCTAGTATTAAATTTAAGATTTAATTACTTATTTAGTCTTTATAGTTTTCAAATTTCTCTCTTTTAGTCTCTATGATTAATAAGTGAATTTTTTAGTGCCTGAAAGTTTACCTTTTAATTTCTAAAAGGTTAATTTTTTTTAACTCCATTAATTAAAGAATTTTAACGATAAAGACTTTTTGAGAATTAAAATATAAATTTTACAGGAATAAAAAAATTCACTTATTAACTTTAGAGACTAAAAGAGATAAAGTGAAAAATATATGGACTAAATGGGGGAATGGATCTCCTCAATTTATAAAAACTTCAAAATCTTAATTTAAACAAATAATATTCTTTAGATTAAAATTAATGGTTAGGATGAATTTTAACAAAAACTTAGTGTTTTACTTTTACAGTTTTACCGCATATTTTTTAACTCACAAGTATCACTCCTGGAAGAACTGAAAGGTTGATTCATTTTATATAGTTGCACAGTGGTGGTGTTTCGCATTATTTTCCAATTGGGTCCTGGTCCACGCTATTTTCTGTACTTCTTCAGCAAGAGCAGGTATGTGTGCACCTTTAATCCTTCCTATTTTCTGCACTTCATCTTTTCTTTTTCCCTGTATATTTTTACCTTTTTATGTTATAGCTGTTGAATTAAAATACAAAAATTGAGTATTTTTAATTAATAAAACTTGTTTCTCTTCTGTGGAATCATGAGTGATGTGATAATTAATATGACAATGCCTTGTAAAAATAGGGACCAAATTAATAGTTTATTATTAATGAAATGTTGAGTGTATTTTTTTCCTTTTGAATTAGGATACTAAACATGACAGAAGAAAATGGTGATTGGAAGCCAAAAATTGGTTTAGAGTTTGAAGATGTAAAAGAAGCATAGGAATTTTGGAGTAGATATGGTGAGAAAGTAGGTTTTGGACTTAGAAAGCAATTCAAAAACAAGCGAAAAGATGATGGTATTATAACCTCTTGTAGATATATGTTTGTTACAAGGAAGGGATTAGAAAGCCATATAAAAGAGACGGACAAGCTACCAAGCACAAAGCCGAGACCATAACTAATTTCTGTGTAAGAGTTGGTTTGTCTTTGGGAAAGAATGGAAAATATATAATCCATGAGTTTGTAGAAAAGCATAACCACCCATTACAACTTTTAGAGACAACACACATGCTTGCTTCACATCGTAAAATAACATAAGTTTAAGCTCACTAGATTAAGTTAGGTGAAGACTTTGGATTATGCCAGAAGGCATCATTTCAGCTTATGAGCACACATGCAGAGCATAGAGCTAATATTGGATATACTCGGTTAGATGCAAAGAATTATCTGAAAGCAAAAAGACTAAAAAAATATGGTGTACGGGGAAGTTGGTTGTCTGCTGCAATATGTTCAACAACAATTATTAGAGAATCCCTCATTTTTTCATGCATACCAGATGAACATCGATGAACAAATCACAAATGTATTATGGGCAGATGCAAAAATGGTGTTGGGTATTTTGGTGATGTTGTCTCTTTGGATACTACTTATTGTACCAATCAAGCAAATATGCCACTTGCTTTGTTTTCAAGTTTTAACCATTATAGGAGTTTAGTAATCTTTGGTGCAGCTTTATTATATGATGAAACAAATGAATCTTTCAAATGGCTATTTAAGACATTCTCAAAAGCACATAGTCATAAAAAGCCTCAGACCATTTTCACTGATCAAGACAAAACAATGGCTAAGGCACTTGTTGAAGTAATGCCTGAGATGCATCATGGTTTATGTACATGGCACTTGATGCAAAACGGAATTAAACACCTCGACAATTTGATGAAAGGAGGAAGCCATTTTTTAAGAGATTTCAAAAAATGCATGTATGAATTTGACACTAAGGTTGAGTTTGAGGAGGCATGGACCAAGTTGATTGCAAACTACAATCTTCAAGAAAATAATTGGATTAATTCAATTTATAAAAGAAAAATGGGCTTCTTGTTACATGAAGGAAGCATTCACACTTGGATGCGAAGTACTCAACTAAGTGAGAGCTTAAATTCTCATTTCAAAGCTTGTATGAAGCCAGATGTTGATATAAAGAAATTATTTTGTCACTTTGAATGAGTTGTTGAGGATAACTGTTACAATGAGCTAGTTTATGAGTATGACTCTCGTCATAAGCTAGTAAAGTTACGATATGAAATGTCTCCAATATTGAAACAAATGGGGAAAGTTTACACATACACTGTGTTTGATTTATTCCAACAAGAGTTTGCATTATTCTTAGCCTCTTGCATTTCACAAAGAAATGAATCACTCCCTTTGTTTGAATATATCATCACAAGGATTAACCATGAAAGATCCTGAAAAGTTTTATTTGATCGTGCTTCAATATCTATATCTTGTAGTTATAAAAGATTTGAGACAACTAGCATACTTTGTTCTCATGCACTGAAAGTATTTGAAGCAAATGATATAAAGGTTGTTCCCGAAAAATACATTCTTAAGAGGTGGACAAGAGAAGGTCGTAGTGGCACTATACATGATTTTAGGGGAAGAGAGGTTGAAGAGGATCCTAGACTTTCTAGCACAAGGAGGTGTCGACATTTGGCATCTAAATTGATTAGGGTGGCATCTGATGTATCTCCTTCTAAAGAATATTTTCAACTGGTAGGGGAAAGTATAGATGTCGTGTGCAAGAAAATAAAAGAGCTTTGCTTACAAGCACAAAGCATTGACAAGAACAAGGATGATGCTGTTGCATTGGTGATCAATTATGATACACAACCTAAGGGGTTCAAGCAACAACCTAGCATAAAGAGGCACAACCAAAAACGTCTCAAAAGTTGGCTTGAGTTACAATTAAAGAAGAAGAAAAAACTCTAACTAGAGGTCAATCACAAAGTCAAACATCTAAGGTGTGTGTGTGTGTGTATAACTATTCGTATACAAATTATTTCTTATTCATTATTGTTTGTTCCTTGTTATAACCATATGTTAATTTGTTATGAAAACTTTAGGATTATGAACCGTGTGAAATCCAATCTTCGACAACTCCATGTTTTGATCTACCTCAAACATTTGAGAATCAATTTAGTTTCACAGCATTCTTGATGGTACAATCACTTAACTTACATTATATTTCCTTACTTCTTTTTCAGTTTGTAATATTGGGTATTTTGTCTTGTTATGATATTGGCACCCTTTGATGACAAAGATGTTTCAACATTTCTCTCTAGTATTTCTAAGACTCATGTTTGGTTAAACAGATGGTAGATTATTAAATAGACATGATACTTGAAAAGGTGTTGAAGAGTACAAAGATCGAAGTTGACTGTTGATATAGTCAGTATTGTTACTATACATATGAGGAACCCATTTTCTCAAAACAAAACTAGCTTTAGGGGTACCATTTGGTCTAATTGGTAGAAAGTCAACCAATGTTGCAGATCGATCCATTCAAATATTGCAGCAAAAATGGATCCATCTCTTTCATCAATCAATATTTGTGTGAGCTTGTACTTGAAGGGAATCCACCAACTTGGAGCAAGAGCATTTTCTTGTGTTCTGTTCTCCTGTCTATCAAGTTCAAGCATGTAAACTACACGAATGAGGCTAGCCATGGCAGCTCATTTATAATTTGTATCCTTCCTGTATAGATCAAAATAATTATTAGCAATGTGCACATATAAAAGAATGTAAATGCCACCAAAACTATTAGTACTTTTTCCATCCATTTTAAGATGACAAATGAAGAGTAAAGGGATGTTTGGTAGAGTTACTGTCATTCTGAGTTTCAAATGTCATACAATAGAAAATCCATGAATATAACTTCCAAATCATAAAGGCAATCTCTGTTTGACAGCATAACACAACTAATAGAAAATCCATACAATAGAAAATCCATGAATATAACTTCTAAATCATGCAAGCAACCTCTAGAGTTTTGGAAAGCCTTTAAGGCCTATTTGGATAAATTTATCAACAAGTACTTATAGGAAAATAAAATAAAATAAGACAGTTAAATAAGTAAACTTCAATTTTTTTAGAAATTCTTTTGTCTAATTTCTCCAAATGTTCATTTTATAACCCTTATTCTATGAAATCCAAATAACCAGTCATCACTCTATTACAATAGATAAAATCCAGTTCATACTTTTCACTATCATTTTCCATTTCATGTTGGTTCCTTTACTTAGAATCAGTAACCTAAAAACCATGCACACTCATTTAGTAAAGTTTGCAACTTTATAATCGTGTTAGTTGTTACAATAGTCTCTCTATCTGCAACCAAAGACAAAGATAATCACAATAGTCTCTTTATCTGCAACCAAAGACAAAGATAATCACAATAGTCTCTCTATCTTCAATCCATGACAGTTGTTTCAAATCCATAACACAGACTTAGAGAAAATCTCTAACAAAAGAAGGCAATAGAGACTAGAGAGATTCTAATTCCTAAACAGTCACAACACTTTAAATGCAGGATTTCAACTTCAGTAGAAAGAACACAAAGAGGAATTAGTTTTAAAAAAATGAAGAAAGTTGAGACAATTAATAACAGAGTTAAGAAACAACAAACTTATGAATCGTTGGTTATCACTCTTAACCATGAAATGTGAAAAGCCAAAAAGGCAAAAACACACAATAGAAACCCAGAAAAAGGGCAAAAACAAAAACCGCATCGAAAATTGCACCTTACCTGAATGGAAACCCGCAGAGAGTGTGACCTCTTCGGAAAGCACCGAAAAAGGGCGAAAGAAGAGCTACCTCGCAGGAAAATGTGTGGAGGGACAGTGGTGACCTCGTCGGATTTAAACCATGTCAGAAAAAGCGAGAGGAGAAAAGTTGTCCGTCGACATTCGACACCATCGTTCGTCACCGATCGTGCTGGTAGAAGCAGCCGCGTGAACAGGAAAGGAATTTTGGTCTCGTGTATGAAAGAGACTGAATATTAGAAAAATTTAATATATTTTTTAAAACAACAATATTTATTAATTGGAAACGTGGTCAAATCTAAACCCTCAACTTAATCTAATGGTTGAAAATTTGTTAACGGAAGACTCTCCAATTATTTTCAATTCGAGAGAATCTGGATCCACTAAATGAGTAATTAAACTTAAATTTTATCTCTAATTTTACACAAAATTAACAATAAATATTTTTATGAAACTTTTTATTTATTAAATAATTATTTATTATAAGTTAGATATTTAAATAATTGTGTAAAAAAAAATTTGACCCTCCTTTAATGTATTCCTAGATTTGTCCCTAGTAATGGAAGATTCATTTCAACATTTGTGCAATTCATGATGGATCTTTTGCCTATAAAAAACTTGTAACATCCATTGATTCACACATTTAAAAAAAAAACTAAGACAAGAAGATATTTTTTCTCCAAATAATACTTATTTATTTTTAACAGTATATATATATATATATATATGCACAAGGGATATCTAGAACCCTTTTACAAAGAAAGTAACCAATGATATCTCTCACCAAAGAGCGCCAGCCTAATAGTTATAATGTAGTTATGTGTTAGAAAAACAACATAAATATAATATAACCACAAACAAACTACGCCGAATTGTCAGTACCCTCAAGCATTATATTCCGCCAAAAAAACCGGTGCTATAAAGCTATATTAAAACAGCATTTACTTTGTAACCTCCCCTGAAATCAAATTCCTATGTGGATTTGAGTTTGAAAGATTACAAGAGATATCTTTTTGCTTTCTAAATAATTTATTCTTGATTATATTATGAACTAATGTCCTATTTTTCTTACATTTTATATTAAAACTTACTTTGTAGCCTTATTATTTAGCTTTTTTTTTTATATCACTATGATGTTGATGTAGAATATTTTTTTTTTTTCATCAAGACTTGAAGCTAAAACATTACTATCCCTTAAACTAATGACTTATTGATGCCTTATCATTTAGCTTTAGATGTCAATTTGAATTTATGTATATAGATATGTGAATCATTAAAAATTACTTTTGAGTCTTACAAACTGTGAATTGTCACATTGCATTTAATGTTTGCCTGAATAGCTTCATTGGGATGTTCAACCATGTCCATCTACCTGCATATGCAAGTATCAATGACGTCCACCCCATAATTTAAAATGTTTGTTACCTCCTTCATATTGGATTCAAAGATCCCACTAATGCGAACATATGGATTTAACATTTTAGAAATTGGTTCAGTTTGACTAATTTGATCGGAAACGGTGCTATAATTGTTTAGTTCATCGGTCATGTATTTGACTTGTTTTGACGTCACCAAACTAGGTTTAACCATTGTTGGTCAAGTTGATGCATACACATGACTCCATGACTATAATGCACGTGGCTCAAAACACGTAATTATTGTCGCACTATTGTAAATTAAAATGGGAAAGCAAAACTAAAACAGCATAAAGTGAATTTGAACCTTTGAGCTACAGATTAGGAGAAGCAATACCCTACCTCTATGCTACTTCAATATTTAAAAAAATATAGTGCAAATAAAAGTATATACAGTAACCTTACTTATTTATATTATATATTATTTTAATTTATACTACTAATTCACTAGTTGAACTCATTCATTGACTCAGTATTCTTACCGAATCAATTACCGGCACGAGTTTTATAATATTACTTTTTCCATTCAATTGAACTAATGCCCTAAATTACAACTTTGATCAAGAGTCCTTAGCCCACTTCAGATGATAAAGATTTCAAAATCACAGCAGAATATGGTTATTGGGCATATTAAATTACTAGACTAGACAAACTAGGCAAATTCATCAAACAAAAGGATGCAAAGAAGGCCAAATTGTGTTTGTTACTAACTAGCTAGTTTGTCCTAAGTTGTGACATAGATTTGGACCAATTGTAATCGGAAATAATGAAGGGAATTAGGAAAGCCTAATTGTAAATTTGTAATTACTATACAATTTTTTTTTTGCACACTATTGTTGTAATTAAAATAGCTTTTCTATTGCCTTTTGGGTTTCTATCTACTCCAATCTCATGTGTTGTTAAACTCTTTAATCAATCAGTGCATATTGGATGACATTATCAATGGATACATTATTTAATCTATTTTTTTGACCATATTATCTTTGTTTAAAAGTTTCCATAGTTAAAATGTAAAAAATAATACATATGCAATAATTTATTAAAGTAAGTACAACGCTACAAGTATTAGAAAACTATAAGTCCTATTCTTGAAAGTATTTTTTTTTTCTTTTAAATTTGGAGATATTTATTTAAGTCATAGCTTATTTACAAAAGGAATTAAATGACTTATGAAGTAACTAATTTTCTTAAACAAGTTTCATTATCAAAAGCCTTTATCAGGTCGAGGAAAAAGATAACTCAAGTCATTATCTAGTTTTTATCATCGTTTTCTATTTATTGTCGATGTTAAATGACACTTTTGTTCATTATGTATTAGAATTATTTCATTTTATTACATTAAGTTTAAAAGTTTCATTTTAATCTTTTATGCTTTTGAAAGTTTTATTTTGATATTTTATGTTTTTAAAAATTTTATTTCAATCTTTTATCTTTTTGAAAGTTTCATTTTGATCCTTATGTTTTCAAAAATTTGATTTTGATTATTTCTTCTGATTTTCATTAACAAATGTTAGTGTGTCATTAACTTTAAATTTTAAAATAATTAATTTAAAATAATGACAGTTAAAAATCGTCAGTATCTTTTTAAATTGCATTCAACCAATTACTTTCCTAACTGGTGTCATCTTCTTCTGTAAACTCCATAACCACCACAACATAAAAATATGGTCATCGTCCACTCGGATCTACAACCTCCACAATACTACAACTATCACAACAAACAAATCAGATTTGCATCCTCCATCTACCAAACAACATCATTGTGCGACCCAGCATTAACACAAATCATAAATGTTGGGTCTCGACAACGATGAAAAACTTTTGAACTAACATCACAATGGTGATTTTGGGTCTTGCTTTGATTTTTAGTCATCACTATTTTAAATTAATTAGTTTAAAATTAACAATTAAAAAAACACTAATGTTTGCTAACAGAAATCAAGAGCAATAACCAAAATGAAACTTTCAAAAATATAAAGGATTAAAATGAAAATTTCAAAAGTATAAAGAACTAAAATGAAACTTTTAATGCTTAATATCTCAAAGTGAAAAATACTAAAACATAATAAATCAAAAATGATATTTAACCTTTGGTCTATAGGCCTTCAAATAATTATAGGAAGCTTAAGATCCAGGGGACAACCTTAAGTTGAACTTGGCTTATTCTAAATATACCTCCTTGTTTGCTAAGTTAACAACCCTTTCTTTTCAATTAAAGTTATTATTATCAATTATATCCATTTAACCCTATTTCTACACACACCCCATTATTGTGTCTTTCTCTTCTTCCCTTCAAACTGCTCGCCACCATTGAAAGCCATGTCAACCTCCTTTGCATCGTTGACAGCCATTCTCAGACAATAAAATTGGCCTTGTCCAATCACAAAATTGGCATCTATCACTGTGCACTTTAGATCGAAGGAAGGTCTCCTACTGTTCGCACCCTTTTGTTCTCAAGATGGTCAAGAATCACTATTAATGGAACAAAATGAAATCAAATCTACACAAAATGAAACTAGATCCAAATTTGAAGATGGTTTCTCTCTCTTTGTTTATAATGACAATTCGCGGTGGGTGCGAGTACAACGTCAATGGTGGTTGCCATTTGCCATGCGTCGACGATGAAAACTAGTGCACGATGATCTTGCTTGATGGCCATCCCTTGCTGAACCAAAATGACTGCAAGCTATTGTAACTAATTATTTTGTCAGATATGAGTTTTAGTAAAATTTGATTTTTATTTGTTGCAGTGTGGGTTTTTTGTCGGGGATGGTGTGGTATCGACAACCATTCTTCTTCCTCTCGACACCCTCCGCCTTTGCTTCTTTGAAACCGATCAACTAACCAAAGATGAAGTCACATTTTCTATTTTAAGGGTTTCAATTTTGGATCTCAATTTTTTGTTTGGGTTTTGGTTCTATTCACAAGTTTGATTGAGGTTGCAAGAGGGAGTAAAGGCGGTGAATAATAAGGGATTCAAGGTGGTTTTGAGGTGGGGGAAATTTGTGGAGGTTCATGGTGGAGGTGGTTTGTGGAGAAAAAACGAAGAACACAATCATGTGGGGTGTAGAAATAAGGTTACAAGGATATAATTGGTAATAGCAAATTTAATGAGAAGAAACGGTGATAGCATAGCAAACAGGGAGGTGTATTCAGTAAGATCCGTTGAATTTTGACGGGGCATATTGGGCAACTATGACAAGTTTGGCCCATCTAAAAGCAACATGAACTCATGTTAAAAGCAATCAACAACCCGGACCAGAAAAGAAGATGAAAAGATAAGAAAAAGCAATCAACTATGTTACGTACTCAATACAATATATGTTAACATATTTTTCTTGATTTCTTGTATTGTTAACTAAATCGAAGGAGTGATGTTAAAAAGAGAAAAGGAAATCAAGTGTCATGTTATTAAATGTTAAGGACGGTGAGTAAAATTATAATAAAAGTTTTAACAAATAGAAAAAAAAATCAAATTTGAATTGTAATTAGTAAATGTGTTTTATTAGATTTAATGTAAAATTTAAATACAATATAGTGGCAACTTATTTTACAATAAACCAATACCGATAATAAAGTGGCACTTTTTAATGAATGCACGTATAATATATTTAGAACTAAATAATAAATATATTATTGATTAAATTACGGAAGTGTCAGGAAACTTTTTAAAAGACCTATGCACAGGTGAGTATGATATAAAAAAAATATAGAATAGAAAACGAATTATAAAATATTATTTGAATTGTAAATAATAAATATCTTATTTTGTTTAGTGTTAACATTTGAATACAACTTAACTCTAACCTATTTTACAATTCAATAAAGAACAATAAAGTGACACATTTTAGGAATTAAATAATAAAATATTAATGATTAAATTGCCAAAAAGGCATTGCTTCTTCTTCACCTTTTGTTCAGATCTAAAAATTTCAATAGTAAATTACTCACAACAATCAATGAGAGAAATTAGGAAGCACTACTAGAAAAGCGTTATTCTATGTTGATTATTTTTTACATTCGAAATCGGTTAGTAATCGTCATTGTAGGTAACATTGTAGAAAGTGTTTATTTTTTACGACGGTCCTATAAAAAATCGTCTTAGAAAAATATATCCTTTTAACTAAAAATCGTTTTAGAAGAATAGATTTTTTAAGATGATTTTTGAGAAAACTGTTTTTAATGTATTTTTTTTTTTAAAAATTAAAATATTTTAAGGATTCTAAGACGGTTTTTCAGATAACCGCCTTAACATGTATTTTTTTTAAAAATAAAACAAAAAATATTTTGAGGATTCTAAGACGATTTTTAAAAAAAATTGTCTTAGAATGTACATTTTCTAAGACGATCTTTCAAAGAACTGTCTTAAAATATCCTTTTTAAAAAAAAATTAAAAATTATAATGTACATTTTAAGAATCATGTATGCCCAATCTTGCACTAGCGTGAATAAAAGAACTAACAAAAGGTCACAATTCGACTTTTTTATACATAAAAGAACTAACAAAAAGTCACAATTCTATATTAACTTTGGCGTAAAGAGTAAAGTGTTGGGTGCTAACTCTATAAATAAAGGAACTAACAAAAGGTCATAATTATTCTGATAAATATTCAACAAATGTGTCACTCTAAAATCAAAATTCCATTGTCATACCTTCCCTTCAACATGCATTCCTGTAATGTGCAGTTTTTTCCACATTCCAAAGCCCAACCTTTTTCTTAGTTTCACAAGTATAGCACCTGGACTGTTTCAGAATCTGAAAGCAGCTAAAGCACACAAGACATTATGCAAGATATATCAGTAAATCATCATACAACACAATCCTTGGCAATTAGAATATGGCATCTCAAAATTTAAACTTGCAATGATAAAATAAAAGAGAATAAAAAACTGGGAATTAACTTACAATAGGAAAAAAAAAGAAACATAAAATACATATTAATACATTAATTTCCAATTGGGGAGTATTTTTTCTTATTCTCTTAGTTTTAGTCATTTCATCCTCCTTTAATTAAGCCATATAATTTTATTTTCATCATCAAATGAAAAAAATTGTTTTCAAAGAACAAAAAGAAAAGAATCTTGAACTATCAACCAAGAGAACCTTATTGATAAGTAATACTAATGTACTAATCCATTAAAAATGCTTCTGTATTAACTTTGTCTCTTCTCTCAGGATCAACTTCAAGTTAAGGGAATGGTTTAACTTCAAATTAGCTGACAGCCATGTGTCTGCAGAATCTTGTGTGATATAGGCAGATAATTTCTCATGTGTGGCTTGTTGATTAGGTAAAATGCTTAGTCTTGCATGCTGGTGGAGAAGTGAGTATAATGCAAAGGTACCTCCTGCACAAGTGAACCATTGATTCTAAAAAGGTTTCACTAATTATCCTTAGCAACATGAGAAATTCTTTGATGTTCTGGAGCAAGAAATTTTCTTGCTCTCTACAATTTAGAGAAAATGATGGCTCATTTAGAAAACTGTTCAACATGCAATGTTAAGGAAGGAAGTGACAGGAAATTTTTACAATTCTACTGTAAAAACAAATATGGAAGTAAATCACAAGTAAATTAATCCTGAAATACTACTCTGCCTAATTAATAATTCATGTTAGGCATGATTATATTTCAAGAAATTAAAGATAAAGGAGGAAAATTATGCTCAATTATGTATTAAGTTAAAAATAACAAATGACTGGATATAGGCTGGATATAGGCTGTGTTTTTCTTTTTTCCATTTGGTAAAGCATAAATATTCACTAGTGTAATTTTTGGTTTGATAAGAATCTGATTATTAAATTATGTAACTTCCCCATGTTAGTTATAATTGGCTTGGCTTTTGCAGCTTGGAAGCATGAGGAACTGGATAGACACACACCAAGAGAACCAGGATCATGGATGCTAAACTAGTTAAGAAATTGAGTTGATAATTAAAAACACATAATAAAGAAAAAATAAGAACCTGCAACTAGAGATTGATTGCTTCCATATTTATTATGCTATGCCTCAAAATGTTCAAAAGAATTTCTCAAATTGTGTAAAAAAAATTAATTTCTCATCACTAGATTGATCGCCTCAAATTTTGTATGCTTTCTGTTCAATCATTTGGAAAATCTCTATATATATTTAACCATCAATTGCTATATAAGGTAACTATAATTAGTTTTGATGAGTGATCCAAACTCCTGTTAAGAGTTCCAAACTTAATTTAGAGAGAAACACAACAACGTTCTCTCTAATACTTTCTTTTTAATATCTTTTTATGATTAATTAAAATTTATTAAAAATTATAAATTTTAATGAATTTTATGTACCATATTTAATGATATCAGTTTTTCCTGATTTAGCTGTGGGAGTCAGACTATAGATATACTACTTACTTTCTAATATATTACCTCTTAATGTCCTTTTTGTTTTGGTACAGAAAGTCCTTTGTTGCAGGTGCTGATTTTTTTTTTTAATTTTCCTCTTTTTGCGATCCCATATATACAATGTTGTTTATTAGTATAATATATCGACAATTTATTGGTATATATAATAATAATACACATAAAAGAAATAGTCACATGAAGGAGTACCCTTGAGAATTAATAGACAAACTAAAGCACATATAACAAATCAATTATTATAAATTCGCCTAGACAATCTCACTTGAAAGAGAAAACCATAGAGTGCAAATAGAAGTGGTCCAATACTAGTGTTGCATCTGCACTTATGAAATCAAATTCTACCTTAATAAATTAAAATATGATTTTTTTTTTCATAAAAGAACACGTAGAGACAAAGAAAGAGAGAGATTCCAGCTGGACACACACATTGGATAAGATGTGGGGAAGTAAGGAAAATACCAACAGTGATAAATGGTATTTGAGCTTTTGTATGGGCTTACTAGTATCTTTTTAAAGTTTTTTGTGACTTTGTTTATACTTTGTGTGATATAAATAAAGGTCGTGTTTTAAAGACACGAAAAAAGTGATAAGCACTTTGTCTATACTTTTTTAAATTTTCATCTTTCTCAAAGGAGAAGAAAGTAATAGTTCTTGCATAAAGAAGTTTCCCTATGATATAATAGTCCAGTAAGTCTTTATTTATATGCTGTAAGTAAGAACTTAATCTCTGTCTCTAGAATTCTCTACATGTTAATAGGCCAAAAAACTTGCACAAGGCTTAAAAAGCAAATGAAAAACACAGATACTTACACAAGGATAAAAATAAAAGATTAACCTCATCACAAGGAATAACACACAGCTGCCATTATAAATACTCTTTTGAGCAGTTTTGAAACTATAATGAATCTAATATTACAAAGGCCCTTATACTCTTATAAATGAAAGGATGTGAAAGTGTCAATTAAATTATGTATGTGAAAGTGTCAATTCTTATGCAAACAAAGTGGCAGGATCAGGGGTACCACTGACCTTACCTTATTCTAGAGTAAGTTCACATGTAGCTCTTAAAACTAGAAGCAACTAAGGTGCTTTGTCAGCCTGTTCTGCTACCACCTCAGCATACCTCCTAACTCTACTTTTGTCTCCTAAGGCTATAGAATACAAGACCCAAAACATTAAAAGATAAAATAAAAAAACCTAAAATGCATAAATTAATTAATAGCTATTAAAAGTGTCATGAGGGAGAGAGCAACCTTCAACAATAACATTAGCACTCTGACTCTCTACTCTTGGTCCTATAAAACCGTGGAGTTTTCTGGACAGGCCTCAAGGCAATGAAGTTTAGTGTATTATGTCTTATCACAAAAAATAGCAAATTATTGTTGTGCTCATATCATAACTTTCAAAACATTGTTATATTCGTGTATTATGTCTTACGAGATACTTGTATTGGTACCTATGCAATGTAGATTACAACTTTTAAAGTGAAATGTACAAATATTAACACTGATATTATACGTAGGGTAAAACCCAAGAACTTTCACTTTAACCTTTATAAAACTATTATGAAAATGTGATACCAAGTAGGATGGAGCATCGTATTAATGCATTTTAATTGATGCGTCCTACTGCTTCCAGTTTCAAGAAAGAAAAAAAAGTCATCAGATCAACACATACCCATTGCTTGTTTTTATTTCAATTAACTACATCTTTCTCAGGGGAATTGTCATTTGAACTTGACATCCGCTTATTCACACTTCTAGATTTCCTTGTTGGTGCCATTAAGCTCTTATGTCTTTGAATTGAAAAAGCAAAGCCGCAATCAACAATGTTAGCCCAGTCTAAAATCAGCTAATGAACTAATCAATAATGCATAATAGAAGCACAACACAAAAATTTCTCTTATGGGATATTTAATTAATATAGAAGTTAAGGTCATATTGCTACTGTTGTCATTTAAGATGACACAATCCAAAACAAATAAGGAAATTACAGTCATTGAACCCTACCCCTAAGAGAAAGACAAAGACAGAGAGAATCCGTTAAATCTTCAAAATCAGTATCACTGGCAAACTAACAAAATAAACGACAAATTCACAATGCACCTGAAACATTTCCAAACTAGCAGGATAAACTACAAATTCAAATCGCTGCAAGCTAAACATAACTAATTAGCAACAAAGATCACATCTTTCAACCTGAACTTCGCACAATCACATCAAATTCAGCAATTGATTATGTGCTTCACAAAACACAACATTCAAATCATCCAGATAAAACTTAAACCCTTCACCCTCACCACCTCAAAATTATTTAAAAAAAAAAGAAAAAATGGAACACCGATTCAAGATTTACCATAGAAACAATTCTCAGAATCAGCCAACTGGCACCAAACAACTTGTCTTCCAAAAAAAGAAAAAAAAAATGAAAACAAGAACGTTATTAAGAAAAACGGTGGAGATTGAAATAAAAAAGGACAAATTCATTCTAATTAACAAAAAAGATGAGACAAATTATTGTTTTCCTCTTCGAATTCAAACCCTAGATAACAAATCCGAAAGTGAAAGTGATTCTGTAGCACTCACTAGCTGTGGAGTTACACCGATTTCCACTGAGGCACGAGAAGAAGAGGAAAAAAGGAGTGGTAGGGTTTGATATATATCACAGTGTTGTCGGCTTCTGGATCCTCGACATCATCAACAACATGCTACAGGGCCCCTGCCACGGTGGATGACGGTAGCGCATGGTGGCCGAAAATCGCTTCAAGGTGGAAGATGCTAAAATTAGGGGGGTTTTCTTGTGGACATGGAGAGGAGGCGATTGATGGTGGTGGTTTCTTCGTTCATGACCGAAGTTGGCTGGAAAAAGGAAGGAAAAAAATGTTAGGGTTTATGAGAGAACAAAAGGAAAGAACTGTAACACCCTAAAATGTTATTAATTATAAATCAATGTTTGATTGTGTTTAGCTTGTTGTTTGAATATATGTTTGAATTGAATGATTTGAAATATGACTTGAATTATTCATGTCTGAATTTCTTGATGTGGATGTTGAGTTATGTGGAGTTTTGTTGAGCAAAGTTGAAATTATGAGATTTTAGATTTTTGCCTAAACCTAGTCAGTAAAATCGCGATCTCGGATTCGTGAACCGTTGGATCATCTTCAAATTTTGTCTGAATCTTCTTAAGACATTTTTCCAAAGTATGACCGTTGGGATTTTGAAAATAACGACTTCTGGTCTCTCGCTAAGCGTGAATGGCGCGCTAAGCACAATTCCAATAGAGAGGGAATGGTGTTGAGCGCCTAGAGGTGCGCTAAGCCCAATTCCAACCAGAGAGGAAGTTGTGCTGAGCGCCCAAGGGTGCACTAAGCCCGCCCTAGTGCAGAGGGGGCTGTGCTAAGTCTAAATTCTTGCGCTAAGCACAAGAAGTGGACTTCGGCTTAGTGTGACAGGCTCGCTAAGCGCGATTTGCAGGTTATAAATACGTTTTCAGCGTGAAAAACACAATTTTTTTACGCTCCTCTTCTCCAAAACGCCACCCAAACCCTAAAACCTCATTTTCCACCACCCAAGACCACCGGTGGTCATCATAAGCCGCCATTGCTTGCCGTTGGAACCCCACACCAAGAGGAACACTTTAATCGGAGCAGAATCCTTAGAATCCTTCTCAAAGATTCGGTGGAGAAAATCCCTTAATCCTCCATTTCAAAGTTTCTCTGAGGTAATCTTGACTTCTAAACCTTTTCCTAGCTAGTTTGAGTTCCTCTTAGTGTCTCTTATGTGTTGGGTACTGTAATAGGATGTTTTTACACTTCCTTTGAAAAACCTTAGAGAATGAGACATTGTAAAAGTTATCGTTTTATAACATTGAGGTTATTTTTGCAGCATTTACTAAGCCCCGGTCACATTGGCGTGATCAGAATTTCAAAATGATGTTTCCATCTGTAGAATCCAAAACGCCCCTCAACCCTTTATGTTTTGACAGGGGTATTTGACCCTGAATGTTGCCTTTGACTTTGTTTTTGAAATCCATACTAAATTCCCTTCGTTTTGACGTAATAGAGACTTGCGTTGGACCGATAAGTGTGAGCGAGAGAGAGACCTCTAAGTGACACAAAGAGGAACCGACGGGGAGCTCACGATAGGTTAAGGGAGTTTATTATAAAATTTACCGTTTTTGATACAATAGTTAGGGTCAGGGAACCTAACTAAGGGAATACATGCCTGTCCCTGTTGCATGCTGAGTTTTTCTTTAGAAAACAATGCTTTTGACGAATGGGATGCGATAAATCTATTGTTGATGAATAAAATAATTGTCCTTATTTGACTTGTGTTATTTGAAGACCTAGGAAGTGTGAATCCCAGGCATGAAAAAAATATATGTATATGCGGAATGCAACTTACTGTTGATGTTTCTATTGATGACATTAATTGATATGTGGTGATGCTAATATTTATGATGATATTCATTTGAGATGACGTTGCTAATGAAGATCATGTCAACGTGAATTGATGTTATTATTGATGATTATGTGAATATGAAATGAGGTTGTTGTTGTGGTTGTTGATAATGTCATTGAGATGAGATGATGTTTATGTTGAGAATGATATTGAAATGGAATGTCGATGATGTTGGAAATACATTGAGATGTGCATGTTGTGTATGTTCATGGGGGGTGCAGTGACCTTGTCGGATGTCCCTTGTGTGGGAGACTAGAGTGGTTAAAGAATTTAAACATCACTGAGGGGAATGCTTAGGAGCTTTAATTCATCCATGGTCATTGTACTTGATGGTGCCCATGTTTCATACATTGGATGTTGTGTATGTTTGTGGGGGGAGGGGTGCATTAACCTTATCGGATGTCCTTGGTGGGGGTAAATAGAGTGGTTAAAGAGTTTAAACATCTCTGAGGGGATGTTTAGGATCTTTAATTCATCCATGGTCTTTGTACTTGATGGTGCTCACGTTCATATGTTGTATGTTATTTATGTTCATGGGGGGGTGCATTGACCTTGTCGGATGTCCCTGGTTGGGGAAATAGAGTGGTTAAAGAGTTTAAGCATCTTTGAGGGGATGGCTTAGGATCTTTAACTCATCCATGGTCATTGTATTTGATGGTGTCCATGTTTCATGCCTCATATGACACGGGAAATAGTATAAACTATGACAGTATGTACTTTGTACTAGGGGGTGCGTCACCTGGTAGGGAGTTCCCTTGTGGCCTAGGCTGATCATCGAGGGGGGGGGGGGTTATGGTGCACGACTGGGTGGCCTCGACAAATACTGCATAGTTTCCCTAAGTGAGGTGTCGTGTGGACACGCTTAGGCTATTTCCTTGGTTGATGGTACGTACCACATTGCAGCTGAGAGTTGAGGTCAGATGCATGCATCATTCTAAGCAGTATTGATTGGATCCATGGATGGATGATGAATAATTTTTGAATGTGGATGATGAATAATTGTTGAATGTGGGTGTTGAATAATGATTGTTGTGTAAGCTCATGATGTTTGCCTATTTTTTCTTGCTAATTGTGATTATTTGGACTTAGCATTGGTTCTTTTTATAATGAACTCACCCTTGCAATTTTGTATCGTGTGGTTGATACCTGTGATGATTGCGAACCTAGGTCGTGGGAGCAGAATGATAGTAGTAGGGTGTAGGAAGTGCGATTCTGTTGAGGAACCGCCGTGCCGACGTGATGACGTTGGGATTATTTTCAGAGAGAGTTGTGTTTTGTTAATCAACTCCTTCATAGTTGGTTCCATGATTCTTTTGTTGAATTAAAGATGTAAATCACAGATTTGAATTATATGTATGAACAAGTTTAATTTCCATTATGTGAATGATGTGTACTGAGTTCCTATACTAATGCATACGTATCCACTTAAGTAATGTGTGTTGTTGGGTGGATGTATGTCGAGACAAAAATTACTTTCATTTTTTTTATAAGCAAATTAACGGGGTTTTCATTTAAAATTTGAAATAATTGCGATTTAGAATGGTGATATCGTAGCGACGAGGTGGGTCGTTACAAGAACCAAAGGAGAAAGTTAGAGAGTGAGAAATGAGAGAGTCAGAGAGTGAGATACAAGATGGGAGAAGGAGAGGGAAACTAAGAAACAAGAGAGGAGAGGGAGAGGGAGAAACGACAACGTGGGAGAGTGAGAGGGAAAGTGAGAAAGAAGAGAGGAGGGGGAGAGTTTAAAATTAAAAATTAAATTCTAAGACGGTTTTCGTTAAATCATCTTAGAATGAAAACCATTCTAAGAAGATTTTTGTGAAACTGTTGTAGCGCGGTAGTTTCTAAGATAGTTTTTCTAAAACCATCTTCATTGAAAAAATTTATATTTACATAATTGCCACCACGTGACATTCTAAGACGGTTCTGCATAACCGTCTGAGAATGTGTCATAAAAAATAATTTTTTTAGTAGTGAAGGTTCTTCACTATAAGAAAATACAGGTTTTCCATCTAAGTGCATGTTGGTGTGACATGGCCAAAGGCCACTGCTGGTGCCTGAACATCTAATGTAGCAAGTCCTCCTTCATGTTGACGTTGTAGTTTATCAGAGAGCTCACTATTGGTGGTTAAGTTCGAAGGGAGTGGATGTGTTGTAGGGTGGCAGAAAGCTAGAAAGAGAGCTCATCCAAATTTGGCCAAGGATTATGTGTGGATTAGGGTTGAGCAACGGGGTCGGGGAACAAACATGAGAAGAGAAGAAAAGAAAAGAAAAAAAATGGTATAGTAGAGTCGTCGTGATAATAATGAAGTTTTCCTTAATTTGTAATATCTTTTTTCTTAGTGTTGGCTTGATCTATACTAATAAGCAAAATCTTCTTTTGTTTGATGCAAACACATTTGCAATGGCCTTCTTTGCGACAACATTATTTGTAACAACCTCGAGGTCAGTTCATAATGACAGAGACAAAAATAGTAATTAGCACTGTCTTTTGATTGTTATTTTTTTTACGGCATTGTTTTGATTATTAGCATAGGCTTTTATTTGATGTTAATATTTTAGAAAAATAATATTTTTATATTAGCATATGATTATGTTTGATAGGAAAGTCACTTATTAAAAGACTAAAAAACCCCTCTTCCAAATGAATGACTTTAAAGCTGTTGTGCAATCAAGGGAGATAAATTATCGGGAGATATACACTAATGGGTCATAAGCAAACACATAAGTGCATCTAACACCACACTTTAATCCAAAATCGTAAGGTTTAAGTTTATGAGACTTCTCTTCAATTATATGGTACTCAACTTTTTCATTACTATCTGCCGTAGAACTTTACCTCACACTTGTACTCTAGCAATCTTCCCCTCAAGTGCAAGTCTCTTTCACATGATAGTTTCCTCCTCAAGCGGAAGCCATTTTCATTCACCAGTATCCAATGGTGACCCTTAGAGCTTTAGGGTGGTTTCCCTGACCCTGTCTAGCCATTGTCATCAACTTGTTCTAGAACCTTGCATCATTGTGCTCTCCACCATTCCATGATTACAGGACATGTCGTCTGACCTTCATGTATGGACTCACCCACTAGGAGGACTTTCGATTCAAGTGATTCCCATGTCCATAGATCCATCGTCGTTATCTTACTCATCTAAACCAATCATCGAGTAGAACCATCAACTCTGATATCAATTATTGTGCAATTTAGGGGGACAAATTATCGAGGGATTTACACCGATGGACCATGAGCAATCACACATGTGAACTTGATAAAACACTTTAACTCAAAACCTTAATGTTTAAGTTTATTGGTCTTCTAGATGAGCAACTAAAGCTTTAGGCATGAATAATCTTGGAACAATGTTCTACTAAAGCAATTGGAACTTAGTTGACCCAACTATATGCAAAATGATCCTAGTTTCGTGGATCCAAGGAAAAGGGAGCTATAAATATGAACCTTATATCTCTTATTCACAAAGTGAAACTCATGTGTTTTATCATCAATTTTCGCCCTATAAACCTTTGTAATGCTTTTATGGATGCCAAAGGACAGGCTACCCGCTCCGCCAGATAAATATCTATCTTGTTATTTATGTGGGTACCTGCTAAATGGATAACCATAAATTTCTTTAATATTTGTGGATATTCACATGTATTCATGGATATTTATTAAAAAAATAAAATAAACTCTTATTTTAATCCACAAGTGTCTCAAATAAATTTATTATTATAAAATATTGTCTATTTTAATCCTTGTACTTGTCTAAGGATACAATGACAATTTTTTTCTAGCATGTCAAGTTCTATCTATCCATCTTTTATCATTTTCCTCCTTATGACATAAGGGGTGGATACTTGCAATACTTCGATGGTCAAGTCAGATATCATCCTAATGTAATAAATGAGAATATACTATGTTTGTTTCCATGTTGGACACCCTTAAAAGATCATTCATGCGAAAGTAAAAAATTGTTGCTTCTCACATAAGGCAAAAACACTAAAAGGGGGCACTTTTACAAATTATTTATCAAAAAGGGGCTCTTTTGCAATTATTTCCGGAGAGGGTCTGTTTTTTTATTGCAAAGCGCCCCCCACCCAGGCGCCTCCACTATGCACGTGACATGTGGCACAGGGAGGTAGCGCCCCTGACGCAGACGCCTTTGGTAGTGGCCAGGGGTCAGGCACTACTGGTGGCACCCCTGCTGCAGGCGCTACGGCTAGCGCAGGACAGCCAGGCGCCTGCCCCCATCCTCTTCTTCTCACACCCCCCAGTCTCTTCCCACACCCCCCCCACCCCAAAATTTTATATTTTTTATATTGTTTATCAAAAATTTAAATTTTGTTTCATCTTTCTTATTAGTATTATTTGTTATTTTTTTATATTCCCACACCCCCCACCCCAAAATTTCAATAAGATTATTTTTTATACACTCTAAATTGTATATTTTTTAATTTGTTTATCAAAAATTTAAATTTTTTTCATTTTTATTATTAGTATTATTTGTTATTTTTTTATGTTTTATTATTCTCTCTTTTTGAAGTATATATAAGTACATTTTCAATAAAATACATTTTCACCTAAAATACATTTTGAAATCCTAAAATGTTTTAAAATGCTTTTTGATTTGGTCAATTCTTTTTTGATTTGGCCATTAAATTACGTTAGAGATCATTTTTATTTATTTGTCGTTTCAATCTTATTGTGCAATGCTTTTAAAATAAATAAAAATAAATAACCATAATGTTAATGACACATAAATCAAAAGTGATCTCTAACGTAATTTAATGGCCAAATCAAAAAAGAATTGACCCAATCAAAAAGCATTTTAAAACATTTTAGGATTTCAAAATGTATTTTAGGTGAAAATGTATTTTATTGAAAATGTACTTATATATACTTCAAAAAGAGAGAATAATAAAACATAAAAAAATAACAAATAATACTAATAATAAAAATGAAAAAAATTTAAATTTTTGATAAACAAATTAAAAAATATACAATTTAGAGTGTATAAAAAATAATCTTATTGAAATTTTGGGGTGGGGGTGTGGGAATATAAAAAAATAACAAATAATACTAATAAGAAAGATGAAACAAAATTTAAATTTTTGATAAACAATATAGAAAATATAAAATTTTGGGGTGGTGGGGGGGGTGTGGGAAGAGACTGGGGGGTGTGAGAAGAAGAGGCTGGGGGGGGGGGGGCAGGCGCCTGGCTGCCCTGCGCTAGCCGTAGCGCCTGCAGCAGGGGCGCCACCAGTAGTGTCTGACCCCTGGACACTACCAAAGGCGCCTGCGTCAGGGGCGCTACCTCCCTGTGCCACGTGTCACGTGCACAGTGGAGACGCCTGGGTGGGGGGCGCTTTACAATTAAAAAACAGACCCCCAGAAATAATTGCAAAAGAGCCCCTTTTTGGTAAATAATTTGTAAAAGTGCCTCTTTTTGATGTTTTTCCCTCTCACGTAACGTTACTTTAGAATGTGTGCTTGTCCATTCAAATGGTAAACTAAATACAATAGTTGTTTTACCTCAAAAATCTTACTCTTGAGATTCATAAATCTTACTTTACTTTATTGCTAATGCGATGCTATCTTTCATTATCCCATGATATTATCTTAATTCAAGGATTATGTCCAAATATTGACTTTGTCAACTGTAGCAGAGTCGAACAGTTCCCAGATTGCCCAAGTACTTTTCGGTTATGTGGTTGCCCAAGGGTTCTAGGCCCCTATAAGCCACAATCCTTTTTTAATACATAATGATTGGAAAAAAAATAGAAACAGACTAAAATAAGTAATACTTTTATAGAATAAAAAATTAAGAAAATTATGTTATAAGGGGAGAGACTAGCTATGTAAATAGATACAAAGTGGAAGCACAGTTGCCGAGACACATTACGATTTGCCTGCTTGCACAAGCCAAAGGTACCCGCTACCTCGAATTGGCCCCATCTGTTCTCGGTTGTTTTTTCTTTGTTTTCCTTCACTCTTTTCAGGGTTTACCACTTTACCTCATGTGTAAAACAGAAAAAAAGAAAGTTATCTTCGTTATTTGTGGGCAGCGCAAATCGCTTTTGATCACAAAATTACAACTGATGAACGGTTATTTAATGCACATATGAGAACAGTGGTAATATGGTATTAAATTTAATGTGGGTTTGGACTGTTTCATACACCATCATGCCATTTGCACAGGAATTTCCATCATTCCCTCTGTTTAACATCAGAGTCTGACAATCAGAGAAGATAGTAGAAAAGAAAATCTTGACAAGCTGTTCCATCTCTCCATTCTTTTTGCCTTGTTGCCCCACAACTCTGCAGTTTCTGCCATTCCTATCAGCAATTCATTCTGATAAGCTAGCTAGCTGCGTGCGTGTTTGCTGCTTTCTTCTCTAGCAAATGGTCAACTGCCTTGAGATATATAGATACACGCCAAGACCTAGGTATATAAACTTGGATGAATTTTCAACGTTATATTTTTTCTCTTATGAAAATGTTTAAAATTTATTTTAATATATTTTTCATTTTCATAAAATTAAAATATTTTATTTTTTTAACTTAAAATAAAGTTCAAACATCTAAACCTATATTATTTTTTTTATATCAATTATATATACAATTGATATAAAAAATTATATTTTACATTAGATATATGCATATCAATATAAGAAATCATTATTATAAGTTTAATTTTTTTTAAACTTATATTCGAAAAAAAGATGATACATTTTAATTTTATAAAAATAAAAAATATAATGAAAATTTTATTGAGGTGAATTTTGAAATTTTTATACTTATAAAAGTGAAAAATATATTTTAAGCAATTGTCAGTGATAATAAAAAATAAACTTAGAATGAATTAAATTGAATCCTTAAGATGTTTTGTTTAGAAAAAGAATCATATTATAGTTTCACAAAAAAGTATAGTTGAATTTAAATTTAATGAGCCTTATATATATAAAATGATAATAAATAATCTTATTAATTATGATTATTTTTTAACATGGTTTATTTACATCGTCATGTACTGATCATGTTAATGAAAAATTTAAAAGAAACTAAATATCTTAAGTCATGAAGTATGTTTGAGTAGGGAGCTCTATTTTATAACTAAAATATTATTTTATATATATATATATATATATAAGGTACGGCCCCCTCATTCAATATATAGCAATATAGGCACTACTAAGATATATATGTAACTATACTGTGAACATCTTTAATATTAGTACTATGATACATTTGTGGTGTAAGAAGTTCCGAAGTAAAAAGAGAAAGAAAAAGTAAAGAATGTTTTTTTTTTTGGTAGGAAAAAAAAGAGTAAAGAATGTTGACTGTGATAGAAGTAAGAAACAATCATTCTCTTTTAGTTTAAAAGTTTAGAGTTTATGGTTTAAAAATAAATTAGTCAAAGGATAATAATTTTTCATTAATTAGTAAATGAAATAATTTTTAATGAATAATGATATAAGTGAAAATGACTGTGTTACTGATGATCAGTGGTTATTGGATAAAATGATTTTTAGTAACTTATTTGTTATTATCCTTTATTCTAGAACTATATGCTCCTATAATAATAAAAGAAAATTTGTACTTAATTTGTGAAGTTTTTAAAATTTATGTTTGTGTCTGCTTTTATATATGTTATATAAATTGTGTATTTTGTGATTGATTTATTTATATTTAATTTGCATTGGAATTAAAGAATGTGAGTTGAAAATTTGATTCATACTCTTGCTAATAATGTAGATTTTTTTTATTTATGTTAAGGTTAATGTTAGTTGGTTGAAATAATTTTTAATTTATTGGATTAGTTTAATATATTGATAATTTTCATTATTTTCTTATTATTTTGTGTTTTGAGTTACATAAATATTTAAATATTAATTTAGAAGTGATATTTTTAAAAGGTAAAGTGATCAAGCATAAAAGAATAAATACATTTTTCAAGAGAAAATCAGTTGTTAATTTCAACACCTTTACCTCATTATATGTATAATTTTGAATTTTGAGTATATAAATATGGGTTATTACTTTTTACCCCCCTTAAAATATTTAGTCAACCTACGCCACCGAACGTACTCTAATGTTTATATATCAAACACTTCTAAAATAGTATACATAAATTTTAGCTTTTAAATATGTTGGAAAGATATTGCAAAGTGAAACAAATTTAATTAATTAGAAAGCACGAGGTAATTGAATTAAATAAAAACATGTTTGCATAAAAAATATATACTCACGATCCCTTATATTTTGTTGTAAATACACGTACGTACTCTCCATGATTTTATAATTTATATCAGTGTTAAGTGTTATTTTCGCTCTAACTATCTTCATTTATATATTTGGAACTGACATTAAATCAATCTTGATCTCTTTATCACTGAAATTTAATATGAGAAATAATCGCAATAGTTATTGTAATTGTTTCAGACACTAGTATGAATAATTCGAATTAACTTGTATCTCCAACTTAATTACAACTAGAAACTAATTGCTTAGAAATTGTAAAGCAAGTTGTTTTTTTTCAATGATTTTTTTTAAGATACCTAAAATGTCTAATCTCTGTTACACTATAAGAATGTTCATTATTATACTAAAATCCCACAGTAATAGCTAAAACCCACTACAAACAGACTACTTATAGTGGGCTTAGAGTCCATCTGTAAAAATTTTATCGGTAAATTCTATCGACAGTCCTGAAGAAGTCGTCTATAATACAATAAGCTAATCTCACTGTAATTCGAGGGTAATACAGTGGGTTTAGTCGTCGATAATTTGATCGTAAAAAATTCATAGGATGTAGCTGTTAATAAGTGATGAGTAAAAATGAACTTGGACTAGCATGTATAACGAATTATTGTGGGCTAAGCTGTCGGCAATAGAGTGAGTTTTCTCCACTATAAGAAACCCCTTTGAAAACGGATGGCTTAACCCATTGTAATTATTTATTTTTTATAAAAAAATTATTTATTAAATTACCAGTGCCCGAAAATATTAATTAATTTCAAACACATAATTTAAAAAACAGTAACTATTTATACATACAATAAATTCACAATACAAATTATTTCACTTTCATAACTTAAATAATTCAAATCATAATGCATATAACCATGAGTCAAACAACAAATAGCAGTGAAAACATGACATAAAACTTCATAAAAGAACTGATGGAAGCTTGCTTGAAAAACTTCTATGGAGGTTGAATTTTTGAACTTCAATAAGGTCCTTCAATGCTGATTTTTAGTCATGGAATTGCAGCGGAAGATAAAAGAGAAGAGATGAGAGGTTCATTAGAGAATAAGCCATGGAAGGAAAAGTTTCACCACCAAGAGATTGTCTTGGATAAGAAGCTTAGAGAGGAAGCTTTAATGGAGGAAGAGAATGAGAGAGAGAGTGACGTGGAAATTGAAGGAGAATAGGGAGAGAAGTTGAACTTTGAAGTATGTCTCACAAGTTTCTCATTCATCAAAGTTGTGACAAGTGTTACACATGTTTCTATTTATAGCCTAGGTCACTAACTAAATGAAGTTCACTTTGTGAATTTCATTTTCATTTCATGTGAATCTAAAAGAAATATTCCAAGAATATGTCAAAGACATCTTAGAATATTCCTTTTAAATGCCACAAGCATGGAAAGTGTGACTCTAGCACATGAGAAGCTTCCTTGAGAAGCAAGGAAGGTAGCTTCCTTGAGAAGCTAGAGGTTAACTACTCAAACCCCTTCAATAGCTAAGCTCACTCTCATGCCAAAAATGGGCTTGACTTCTTGGGTAAGGAGGTGGCTGACATTCACCTGGCTTGGGGGGTTCCAAGCCTTGATGAATCTTAGCTACACACACCCCTCAAATAGCCAAGCTCACCCCATGCCAAAATATATGAAAATACAAAAAAGTCCCTACTACAAAAACTACTCAAAATGCCCTAAAATACAAGGTTAAAACCTTATACTACTAAGGTACCGTTAACTTGTAGGGTAGGGTGTCCTTAATTTTTAGGGTACCCTACAAACCTAAAATGATCAAAATACAAGGCCCAAAAGAAGGAAACATATTCTAATATTTACAAAGAAAAGTAAACCCAACCTTATTCCATGGGCTCAGAAATCTACCCTGAGATTCATGAGAACCCTAAGGCCTTCTTCAATAGCTTTAGCCCAATCCTCTTGGAGCCTCTCGCTCATGACTCTAGTGACTGGTCCCTTCCTAGGGAGGATTGCATCATCCCTTCCCCCTTGAAGAGGATTTAACCTCAAATCTCTTGGTTCCTTCTCCTCAGTATCAACTCCACCTACAAAAGGAATTAAATAAAAAATGTTAAAAGTGGTGCTGACTTCATACTTTTCTGGGAGGTGCAACCTATACGCATTGTTATTGATCCTCTCCAAGACCTGAAAAGGTCCATCACCTCTAGGACTAAGCTTGGATTTCCTCTTAGTAAGGAATCTATCCTTCCTAAGATGGAGCCAAACCTAATCCCCTTCATTAAGAACTAGCTCCTTTCTTCCTCTATTGCATTTAGTAGCATACACCTTTGTTTGGTTCTCTATTTGGTTCATGACCTTCTCATGCAACTTCTTCACAAAGTCTGACCTAGATTCCCCTTTTTTATGTATAAAAGAAGTGTCAAGTGGGAGGGGAATTAGGTCTAAGGGTGTTAGAGGATTGAACCCATAGATAATCTCAAAAGGGGATTGCTTGGTGGTTCTATGAACCCCCCTTGTTGTAGGCAAATTCTACATGAGAAAGATACTCATCCCCAAGACTTATGGTTGCCTTTTAGAAGAGCCCTAAAAAGGATGGATAGAGACCTATTCACTACCTCTGTTTGCCCATCAGTTTGTGGATGGCAAGTGGTAGAGAAAAGAAGCTTAGTTCCCAGCTTAGCACATAAGGTTTTCCAGAAGTGGCTAAGGAACTTAGGATCTCTATCTGGCACAATGGTCCTAGAAAAACCATAGAGTCTCACTACTTCCTTGAAGAAGAGTTTTGAGATGTGAGAAGCATCATCTACCTTGTGGCATGGTATAAAGTATGCCATCTTGCTAAACATATCCACCACCACAAAGATAGAGTCTATACCTCTTTGGGTTCTAGGAAGCCCAAGGACAAAGTGCATACTAATGTCTACCCAGGGTGCAGATGGGATGGGTAAGGGTGTGTATAGCCATGAGGCATCACCCTAGACTTGGCTTATAAACAAGCCACACACCTAGTGCAATGCTTATGGACTTCTTTCTTCATATAGGACCAAAAGAATTTTTCTTTGAGTAAGACAAGGGTCTTGTCTATCCCAAAGTGGCCCATGAGCCCACCCTCATGGCTCTCTTTCACAAGTAATTTCCGGATGGATCCTTGGGGTATGCAAAGCTTTCCCTCTTTGAACAAATACCCCTCAGCCAAATAGAATCCATCTTGGGCCTTTTGCCCACAACTCTCATAAATGGGAGAGAAATGTTCATCTGAAGCATACAATTCCCTAATGTTGTCAAATCCTAAAATTTGAGCTCCTAGGGAGAAAAACAATGTGTGCCTCCTAGAGAGGGCATCAGCTATCACATTTGTTTTTCCCTTTTTGTATTTGATAACATATGGAAATTTCTTTAGGTACTCTACCCATTTTGCATGCCTTTTGTTTAACTTGCTTTGCCCTGTGATGTACTTAAGTGATTCATGATCACTATGAATGACAAATTCCTTGGAAACAAGGTAATGCTCCCAGGTTTGGAGGGCTCTTTAGAAGGCATAAAGCTCTTTATCATAGGTGGGGTGGTTGAGGGTGGCACCATGAAGTTTTTCACTAAAATAAGCAATAGGGTTCCCACCTTGCAACAATACAGTTCCCACACCGATTCCAGAGGCATCACATTCTAGTTCAAATGTTTTAGAAAAGTTAGGAAGAGCTAGAACAGGTGCCTTGGTGAGCTTTTCGTTGAGCAAAGCAAAGGCTTGCTCTTGTCTTTCACCCTAAGTGAATGTCATATTCTTCTTCACCAGCTCATTAAGAGGTGATGCGAGTGTAGAAAAATTAGGAACAAACTTTCTATAGAAGCTTGCTAACCCATGGAAGCTTCTAATATCTCCTACACTTTTTGGGGTGGGCCATTCTTAGATGGCCCTGATTTTCTCAGGGTCCACTTAGATCCCATTTCTACCAACTACAAATCCTAAGAAAACTATATTATCTACACAATAGGTACACTTCTCTATATTGGCATAGAGAGTGTTTTTCCTAAGAATTGAAAGAACTTGCCTTAGATGTCCTAAGTGATTATCTAGGCTCCTACTGTACACTAAAATATCATCAAAATAAACAACTACAAATCTACCTATGAAATCCATTAAGACATGATGCATAAGCCTCATAAAGGTGCTTGGTGCATTAGTAAACCCAAAAGTCATCACTAGCCATTCATACAAACCAAACTTGGTCTTGAAAGCGGTTTTCCACTCATCACCCTTTTTCATCCTGATTTAGCGATAACCACTTTTAAGATTAATTTTTGAAAAGATATTGGCACCATGCAACTCATCAAGCAAATCATCAAGTCTGGGAATGGGGTGCCTATACTTTACAGTAATGTTGTTGATGGCCATGCAATCTATACAAATTCTCCATTTACTATCCTTTTTGGGCACCAACAACACTGGCACAACACAAGGGCTTAGGCTCTCTTGTAACCAGCCTTTCTCTAACAATTCCTTAACCTGAGACTCTATCTCCTTAGTCTCCTGAGGGTTAGTCCTATAGGCTAGCCTATTAGGAAGGCTTGCTCCTGGGACTAAGTCTATTTTGTGTTCTATTCCCCTAAGAAGAGGTAGCCCAGGGGGTATCTCTTTGGGAAATATATCACCAAATTCATGTAAGAGTTCTTGGACCTTTAGGGGTAAGGTCTCAAATGTAGGAATTGTGGCAGTGCTAAGGGAGGTTTCCCTTGATAGGAGAAGGTAGAAGGATTGTTTAAGAAGGAGTGCTCTTTTGATATCACCTTTTGTTGCAAAATGATTTTCCTTCTTAACAATCTTCTTAGAGGAATCCTTCTCTTTTTCCTTCCCCTTGGCCTTTGAAGACAAGACCTTATTATCCTTCTTTTTCTTTTGTTTTTCTAGTTTTTCTTCCTCATCCTTCTTATATTTCATAGTTAGTTGATCTTTGGCCACCTAGGAAGGCGTTTGAGGATGCAACACAAACTTTGTTCCAAAGTGGGTGAGGGTTATCTCATTAGTTAGGCCATTATAGATGATTTTCCTATCATATTGTCATGGCCTACCTAAGAGAAGGTGTGCCGCCTCCATAGGAACTACATCACAAATCACTTCATCCTTATATGTTCTAATGGAGAAGGACACTTTCACTTGTTGATTGACTATCATCTCCCCTTGCTCATTGAGCCATTGAATTTTGTAAGGCTTTGGATGGGGAATGATAGCAAGGCTTAACTTAGAGACTAATCTTGTGCTGCAACAATTGCAACATGAACTATCTACAATAAGAGAGCATGTGCTATAAAATTTTTTTCACCTTATGTGAAAAATATTCTTTCTTTGAGATTGGGTCAAGTCACAAGATTGGCCTCCTAGAAGCCTTCTAACCATTAAAAGGTCCCCTTCTTCTTGGGTTTAGATTTTTTCACTAGATTCTTCCCCTTTTGCTTCTTCACTTTCACTAGAGGAAGGTGAAGTAGTAGCCTCATCCTAGCTACTATAAATGTCTTGGCCCTTCAAAATCATGGTTTTCTTGGTGGGGCATTGAGAAGCAATGTGTCATCTTCCAAGACATTTAAAGCACTTTATAGAGCTAGTCTTCTCTTGCATACTAGCCTTAGGGGGTTGCTTTTCTATTGTATTCCCCTTATCATCTTTGGGCTTTGAAGGTGTAGCCCCTAAGATGCCTTGACCTTGGTCTTTCTTTGTATAAGAGTGAGAGCTATAAGATTTTGAAGTAGGCTTCCTTTTAAGTTATTGTTCTACCCTTATGCAAAGTTGGACTAGGTCATCTAGGTCCCTATATGGAAGGAGCTCAACCTTACCCCCCACTTCCATATTAAGCCCACTAAGAAACCTAGCAATACTTGTTCTTTCCTGTTCCCTAAGCCCAAATCTCAAAAGGAGTAGTTCCATTTGTTGCCTATACTCTTCAGCACTCATACTCCCTTGTTTAAGCCTTTGGAGCTTGTCCATAACTCCCTTTTATAGTAGGAGGGGGGATGTGCCTCTTCCTAAGGGAAATTTTCAAGTCATTCCAATACTCCACTGGAGGATCCCCATGAATCCTTCTTTCCCTAACAAGGGAAGTCCACCAATAGAGGGCATACCCTTGGAAGCTAAGGGTAGCCAAAGGAACCTTCCTTTCCTTACTTATATGATGACAAGCAAAGGGTTGCTCAATCTTCATTTCCCAATCTAAATAAGCCCCTACATTGTCATTCCCATGGAAGTATGGGAGGTTAATGCTAGCCTCTTGAGGTTTTCTTTCCTTTTCTCTCCTATAGGAGTGAGGTCTAGGATGTGACCTATGCCTTCCTCTATAATAGTCACTAAGTTCTTCACTCGGACTTTTGCAGGAGTCATGACTACTATAGGAGGCATGTTTTTCTTTCTTAACTCTTTTAATATTTTCCTTCTTTCTTCTTCCTTTATTTGTTCTCTCTTATCTTGATTTATTTCTACCCTCTCTTTTCATTTTTCTTTTCTTTCTAGTTTTTCTTTCTATAACTTGAGTGAACTCAACTCATCTAATATTCTAGATAGAGGGTCCTTATGACTAGTACCTTCACCATTAACACTAGATGAATGATGACTCATGTTGGTTTCTAAGAGTTGATTCTTTCTTGTTGGGGGTTTGTAAAAGGTAAAAGCTAGGGTTCAAAAGTACTCAAGATAAACGTGATAAGCAAGAAGAAAATATTATACAATAACAGGATAAATTAGGCATGACTAGTAAAGAAAATAAGCTATGAAAGTAAGCAAGAAATTAAAGTGCAAGAAATATAAACAAGGTGGATCCTAAGAGTGTTCGAATGACCACATTTAAGGTTCCCAACAAAACACTTACTATCCTAAGGGAAAATTGCCTAAAATTATTACACACAAATGGAAGTAGGGTAACCTATTAGAGGCTCCCAACACACTTCCAATGAAAGGTCTTTTTATTACAAAATTTAAAAAGCAATGAAGGCAAACGTACAAATGTCCAATTACAAAATTACAGAAAAGTCCTCAATTTTGGTGGTTGTTCTCTCTTTGGTGTTTCACTCAATTTGGAATGCTTCTTAGTCCAATAGCTCTTAAGGTGGTTGGCCCGTTGCTTCTTGACTCAAATTCTTCAATTGATGGCACCAATCCTCCTTTCCAATTCCCTATATGACAACTCACAAACAAGGAAACAAAGAGACAAGCAATACCCAAAAACCAAAAAATGAAATGAAAGCTAAACCAAAAGAATTTTAACAAGAAAACTTTTCAAGGATTATTCAACAATTAAAGCAATGAAAAACACATAAAAACAAGCTAGGACTCAAAGAGAAACCTAGAATGACTCTATAGTAGAGTAAAAAAACTATAAAAAAAAAGACTCAAGAAACCTCTAGTTTTGACACTTGTTTTCTTGTCAACTTGTATAATTTTTCTTATTTTTTCCTTTTATCCAAATCACTTGGATAAAAAGTTGAGAGAGGAAGCTTCAATGGAGGAAGAAAATGAGAGAGAGAGAGGTGTGGAAATTGAAGGAGAATAGAGAGAGAAGATGAACTTTGAAGTGTGTCTCACAAGTTTCTTATTCATCAAAGTTGTGACAAGTGTTACACATGTTTCTATTTATAGCCTAAGTCACTAACTAAGTGAAATTCACTTTTGTGAATTTCATTTTCATTTCATGTGAATCTAAAAGGAATATTCCAAGAATATGCCAAAAACATCTTAGCATATTCCCTTTAGATGCCACAAGCTTGTAAGGTGTGACTCTAGCACATCAGAAGCTTCCTTGAGAAGCTAGAGGTTAGTTACTCACACCCCTCCAATAGCTAAGCTTACTCCCATGCCAAAAATGGGCTTGGCTTCTTGGGTAAGGAGGTGGCTAACATTCATGTGGCTTGGGGAGTCCCAAGCCCTAATGAATCTTAGCTACACACACCTACAATAGCCAAGCTCACCCGCATGCCAAAATACATGAAAATACAAAAAAGTCCATATTACAAAGACTACTCAAAATGTCCTGAAATGCAAGGCTAAAAGCCCATACTACTAGGATACCCTTAACTTGTAGGGTAGGGTGTCCTTAATTTGTAGGGTATCCTACAAACCTAAAATGACCAAAATATAAGACCCAAAAGAAGGAAAACCTATTCTAATATTTACAAAGAAAATTGGACCTAACCTTGGTCCAAGAGCTCAAAAATCTACTTTGAGGTTCATAAGAACCCTAGGACCTTCTTTAGCAGCTCTAGTCCAATCTTCTTGGAACTTCTTGCTTATGGCTCTGGTGACTGGTCCCTTCCTAGGGAGGATTGCATCAAGAACTACTAAGTCATATTACAAATCCATAAGCTTTGAAGCTGATTCCAAAGAGGTTTGGGTGATGCCATTTCATGACTTCTACATCCCAAGTTTCATATATCAACATGAAGACTATGGCCATTTGTATTCATGACAACCTAAAAAGGCAAGCATCATGATACATTACACCGATTCAGTCATGGCGTGATAAGCAAAAAATCTAGAAAAAATATTTACCGATAACGTATTTTGTTAGTAACAACTAGCAAATAACCTGAACCCTTCGGCTAGAGTATCAAATGAGAAAGAATTTCTTCAAAGCAATATGAAAATTATAATCATAAATATTTTTATCAAAAGGTCCAATGCAAAACTAAGTTTTAAGAACATATCAAAATTCAATACTTGCTTTTACCTCTCCTTTTTTCTCTCAGCCTGCACAAGAATATGTTTAGTAGGAAATCAGGGGTTATACATCCATAATAAACTCTAAAGCTTGGAAAGGCAGAGAGGAAACAAGGAAAGAAATTTACAAAAGTAGAAATTGTATCACATGCTACACTCAAACCCTTACATCACCTGTTTTGGGAACATTTAGTCTAAATAGCACAGACCCAATTCTATGTGAAATTCAAATTAGCATCATTATACATTTTATATTCTCATCATAAGCATTTCAAGTTTTTAAGTGCTAGATCAACATTTTTTTCTACTGAACAATAGCAGTATACTAGTTGCACAGATGGGGAAAATCGATCAATTAAATTTTAGTTAAGAGTCCTTATGGAATAAAGCCCACGATTTCCAACTATAAAAAATCAATCAAGCATTGAGAACATGTGTACTACTAGATAATATTTAGTTGGTTGAGTACTAGGTGATATTGAAACTAAATAATTACTAACTCCAACTTAATATTGTCCAGAGAAGCTTTGAAAATCTTGAGGATATAAGAAAGGGTGGAGTAACTATTTAAACATTAGTCACACTACACAGTACACACCAAACAGAATATCAAACAAATTATTCTATATAAAAACATTTTCCTAATCAACTTCGAAAATCTGATTAATAAAAGGAAGAACTAAAGTTAATAACCATAGAAAAGATATCATGTATATCATCACTCATATTAAAAATACTACTGAAGTATAAACATATTAAAGTTTACCTATATAATTCAAGGAGCAACACAATTTGCATTCCTGCATCCATGCGCACTAGAACAAGATAAATGCCAAAAGACGTACCCTTTCAAATATTTATAGCAGAAGGGGTCTCAGGTAACTTCCAACAATTCCATGAATTGAAATCCTCTTGCAATGCAATCCATATTCAGCAAGAACAAGACCAAAAAGTAAGGTACATACATTAGACTTGCTATTAATTCTATTAGCAAGGGAGTAAATTATATTAACTATTAGTAAGAGTGTGTGATGGTGACTGAGAGGGAGTGAAATTTTAGGTTTTAGGTTTGTTAATTTTAATTTTAATTAAAAATAAAAACAAATTACAGTGAATTGTATCCACTATAATCTTTATTTCAGTTATAGTGGGTTTTATGTCCTATAACTTTTCTAAATCTACAAATATAATTATTTTAAATCAAGTAGGTACCATAATAAAATACACTGTAGTAATCGATAGTTAAGTCATCTATAATTACAGTGGATTAACCCACTCTACTCACTTTTATTATTATACTGGACCTTAAAGGAGGTAAAGCTCACTATAAGTTTATCGACGGTAATACCCAATATAATGTGTCTATATTATAGACGGATTTGTAGCCCACTATAATAAATTCATTGTAATAGTAAAAATTCTTGTAGTGTTAATATTTAAGGATCTAGTAATCTATTAATATGTTAGATTTTGTCACAATTTCAAGTACTTAACTGTGTTATACATTTTTTATACTTAAATTTTTTGAATTATATATTAAAATAAATAGAAATGGCATAATATTTATTAAACAAATCATCGTGTTAAGAGTACGCTCCCCTGTAGTCTTTGGTTATTGTTGCTAGTTATGCGATTGGGTTTTGAGAGTTGTGTAGGGTTTTGATAACAATCAGAACCCAAGTATCAGGAACACAACAACCACAATAGGAGCCCAAGTTAGCAAGCCCAAAAGGACCACAAGCAAGCTAGCTTACCTTGAGGACTATGTGTGTCCTTCGTGAACGTGGATAGAACCATAATGCCTTTCAGTTTACATAATGTCAAAGTTTGTTAGTAGTAGCATAGTCTGTTAGTAGTTTCACAGTTTGTTAGTGGAATTTAAATTCTGTTAGTGATAATATTTGAGTAGTAAGATGAGACAAAAGCTTATATAAGGATGAAAAGGATTGCAATAAAAGGGAATGAATTTCATAATTCAATTTTAGCATAATAGGAGGCCCTTTGTCTATCCCTTACCTCTGCTCTTATCACCTTGGTCCGACCTACCATGACAGAACATGGGACTCGAAAAACAACCATAGATAGACTTGAAGACGCTTTATCTCGTTTAACCGTCCACCATGAATCCCTCGCGTCCAAACATTTAGACCTCGATTCTAAGGTCGATACCCTTCTCGATTGCCTCAATCACCTACACACCATGCCCACAATCCCACCAACCTTTCCTCACCCACACGCCCTCATGTCAAACTAGAAGTTTCGAGGTTTGACGATAACAACCCCTTGGGACGAATCTTTAAGATCTCCCAATTTTTTTACTACTAGGGGACACCAGAGGAGTAGCGCATTACCGTTGTATCGTTCTACATGGACGTACCGTAACATATTCATCACCTCCTGGCCAGGCTTCTTGTAAGCCTTGGAGTCGCATTTTGCTCTGACGTATTACAATGATCCTAAGGGCACACTATTCAAGCTATCTCAATGAGGCTCTGTCAACGACTATTTGAACGAGTTCAAGCATTTGGCTAACCAGATAATAGGGCTGCCACCCCCATTTCTCCTTAGCTACTTCCTTTTTGGACTATCCATGAAAATTTGCCAAGAAGTCCTTGCCCTACAACCCATATCCTTACCACAGGCCACTACCCTCGCCAAATTACAGGAGGATAAACTCCACGATCATTACCGAAGCCATAAGGTCACCCCTCCCTACAATCACCACCAACCTATATCATTAGCCCCACCTCCTTCTCCTAATTCTCGACAATCCTTTGTTCATCGAACTCTCGAGGAAATGGTCCTTCGTCGTGAAAAAGGCCTTTGCTATAATTGTGATGAAAAATGGAGTTCCTCCCACAAATGCCGAGGCCGTATTCTTCTCCTCATCATCGAGTCCAATGAGGCAGTAATTGATACAAAAGAAGATATAGACTTTTCCTTAGCCTAAATGTCCTTTCGGGTTTAACCGCACCAACCACATTTCATGTTTATGGGTTTATTCACCAGACGCACCTCATTGTTCTTATCGATAGTGGCAGCACCCATAGTTTTATCTAGCCTCGGGTAGCCAAGTTTCTGACCTTATCCATGGACGACACATCACTGTTACGGGTCATGGTTGGCAACGAATCTATCCTGGAACACAAACAGTGTTGTGCCAACATTCCCTTACTTTTACAGGGTCATTCGTTCATAGTGGCACTCCATGTCTTAGCCACTAGCGGAGCTGACGTGGTATTGGGTGTTGATTGGTTAAAAACACTAGGCCTAATGGTTACTGATTAACCACACTTTCTATGAAGTTTCATCAATTGGGCCATCCTATAGAAATTTTTTATTTTCCAACTGGGCCTATCATTGCCTCTGCCAAGTAGTTTAAATGAATGCTCCAAAACGGGTCCACATCTTCTTTGTTCCATCTGGACCTATAACCCGCCACCTACCCACATCAGTGCCCTGAACCGCCCCACCCCATACCTAAATCCAAGCTATAATTACCAAATTTGCCCCCATCTTCCTCACTCCAACATCCCTTCCCCCACCTCGTGACCTTGTTCATCATATATCTCTTCAGCCTTCCACCAGCCCCATAAATGTCCGCTCCTACGGACACCCTTACTTCCAAAAATTTGAAATCGAGAAGCAGGTTTCGAATTACTTCGGTCCGACATGATCTGTATTAGCCACAACCCTTTTTCCTCCTTAGTGCTCATGGTGAAGAAGAATGATGGTTGTTGGTGAATGTGTGTGGATTACCATGCTTTGAGTTTCATCATGGTACGTGATCATTTTCCCATGTCAACAATATATGAAATACTAGACAATCTTGGCCAAGCTTCTTGGTTCACCATGTTGGACCTCTGTTAAGGATTTCACCAAATTCTGATGCGGAGGAGGATATTGCCAAAACGACATTTCAGACTCACCACAGTCACTATGAGTACTGTGTCATGCCTTTCAGGTTGTGCAATGACCCATCTACTTTTGAAGCCACCATGAATGCAACCCTTTGACCATTTTTACATAGGTTCGTCACTATTTTCTTCGACGATATTCTTGTCTATAGCTCATCTCTATCGGCACATCTCATTCACTTGGAATAGGTGCTCACCACATTGTTACAGAGCAAGTTTTATCTCAAAGGTTCGAAGTGCCTATTTGCCTAACGACAATTAGAATATTTGGGCCATGTTATTTATGGCAATGGCGTTGAACCAGAACCGTCCAAGATCATTGCTATGGTGCACTGGTCGATACCTTATTCTAAAAAAAAGAATTGAGGGTATTCTTAGGCCTCACCGGTTACTACTGACACTTTATTAAAGGTTATGCAAGAATTCCTGCCCCCTTTACTGCTCTACTATGCCGGGACAAATTTAAGTGGTCACTGGAGGCCCACCAGGCCTTCAACAATTTGAAACGCGCAATGACCTAGGCCTCAGTTTTGATATCCCCAGATTTCTCATCCCATTTGTTTTGGAGACTGATGCTTCTAGTAGCGCCATAGGCGTCATCTTGATGCAAAAGGGCAGACCCATTGCTTTCTTCAGTAAGCAATTCACCCAAAAACTCCAACGTGCTTCGACATATGTTCGCAAATTGCATGCCATGACTACTACTATCCGTAAATGGCGTCAATACCTCCTCGGACACAAATTCATAATCCTGACAGACTATCAGAGTTGAAAGGAGTTGATGACCCATATCATTTAGATGCCGAAACAACAATACTATTTATCCAAATTATTGGGGGTATGATTACAAAATACAATATAAAAAGCAGATCCTCAAACGTGGTAGCTGATGCCCTTTCTCGAGTATGCGAGACACCTGAGGCACAATATTTCATACTTTCTACACCACAATTTGTGTTCGTGGATTAGCTTCAGGTCACCCTGTAGGTGAGTTTTGTTTTTCAGGAAAAGCTTCAGTTAATCTCCTCTAAGCCCACGACGTACCCAAATTTCCAATTGAATAATGGTATGATAATGCATAAGGGTAGTATCTGGCTTAATGTCGATAACTCTTTTATTCCTGTTTTGGTAATGGAATTCCATGCCACACCTATGGACGGACACCTTGGCGTGACCAAGACCATTCATCGACTCCAGGCAAATTTTACTTGGGATCATCTTCAGCATGATGTTAAATCATTTATCAAGAATTATCAGACTTGCCATCAAATCAAACATGTCACTCGCAAGCCGGTTGGGTTATTACAATAACTACCAATCCCAAGTGGTATCTGGGAGGAATTATCACTAGATTTCATTAAGAATCTCCCAAGTTCTTAGGGTTACACTGTCATTCTAGTCATGGTCGATCGATTTTCTAAAGGCATGCATTTCGATGCTCTTTCTTCACATTTCACAGCTTTTAAAGTGGTTGCTCTATTCCTCGATACGATCTATAAACTCCATTGATTTCCTAGGAGCTTAGTTTCCGACTGTGACCCAATATTTGTGGGCCAATTTTGGAGGGAACTATTCAAATTAAGTGGTACATCCCTTACCGCCAAATCTCTGCATCGGGCGCTGCACACCACAAGTTAAGCAAAGGTTTCTTTGGACCATTTGAACTCCTTGAACACATTGGAAAGGTTGCATATCGTGTTCGCTTGCCAGAGAATTCAAAAATCCATCCGATCTTTCAGTGTTCCTTGCTCCGATTGTACCATGACCGTCTCCTACCAAGCTCCACGCCGCTTCCGCCCTTGGCATATAATCATCATCCTATTATGGAACCACTTGCTATTTTGGCTCATAGGATGTACACCATAACCACACCTCCAACACTGATGGGTCCTAGTGTAATGGCAGGGATTGCCGCCAGAAGAGACTTCATGGAAAAAATGGCAGACAACGTCTGATAAGTTTCACCTTGAGGACAAGGTGAGTTTTTGAAGGGGTGATATTGATAGCAACCAGAACCCAAGTATCAAGAATGCATCAACCACACCAGGAGCCCAACTTAGTAGGCTCAAAAGGACAACAAGCAAGCTAGCTTACCATGAGGACTATGCGTGTCCTTCGTGAATGTGGATAGAACCATAGTGCCTTTCAGTTTACATAAAGCCAAAGTTTGTTAGTAGTGACACAGTTTGTTTGTGGAAGTTGAATTCTGTTAGTGATAATATGTGAGTAGTAAGATTAGACAGAAGCTTATATAAGGATAAAAAGGATTGCAATAAAAGGGAATGAGTTTCAGGATTCAGTTTTAGCATAATAGGAGGTACCTTGTCCTTGAACTCACGGTCATTGCATGGTCTTGGTCCATGTGTAATATGATCTCATAGATGATTTGACATGTGTTTGACTGGGTTGTTTGAAGGAAAGTGTTTGAAAGAGTTAGGATCGATGTGTTACGGATTGTTATGGGTCTCGGATTGTTATGGGTCTCGGATGATGCAAATAGGAAAAAGAGAGATTTTGTGGAAAGCTCTAGAGAAGAAAGGGGTTAGGGTTGCGTATATTCGAGCTATCCAAGATATGTATGATATGGTATCGACTAGTGTTAGGACACAGGGTGGAGAGTCAGACGATTTTCCCATCACAATTGGTTTGCATCAAGGGTCAACCCTTAGCCCCTACCTTTTTACCTTAATTCTGGATGTCCTCACGGAACAAATCCAAGAGATAGCGCTGAGATGCATGCTTTTTGCAGATGACATAGTCCTCCTTGGAGAGTCGAGGGAGGAGTTGAATGAGAGGTTGGAAACTTGGAGACGAGCTCTAGAAACACATGGCTTTCACCTAAGCAGAAGCAAATCGGAGTATATGGAATGTAAGTTCAACAAAAGTAGGAGGGTATCTAACTCAGAGGTGAAAATAGGAGACCATATTATCCCTCAAGTCACACGGTTTAAATATCTTGGGTCTGTAATACAGGATGATGGAGAAATTGAAGGGGATGTGAATCATCGCATTCAAGCAGGATGGATGAAATGGAGAAAAGCATCGGGGGTGTTATGTGATGCAAAGGTACCGATCAAGCTAAAGGGAAAGTTTTATCGGACTGCGGTAAGACCGACGATTTTGTACGGAACAGAATGTTGGGCGGTCAAGAGCCAACATGAGACTAAAGTAGGTGTAGCGGAGATGAGGATGTTGCGGTGGATGTGTGGTAAGACTCGACATGATAAAATTAGAAACGGAGCTATTAGAGAGAGGGTTGGAGTAGCGCCTATTGTAGAGAAGATGGTGGAAAATAGACTTAGGTGGTTTGGGCATGTAGAGAGAAGACCGGTAGACTCTGTAGTGAGGAGAGTAGACCAGATGGAGAGAAGGCAAACAATTCGAGGCAGAGGAAGACTCAAAAAGACTATAAGAGAGGTTATCAAGAAGGATCTCGAACTTAATGATTTGGATAGAAGTATGGTATTTGATAGAACATTATGGCGGAAGTTGATCCATGTAGCCGACCCCACCTAGTGGGATAAGGCGTTGTTGTTGTTGTATTAATTACGAAAATGCAAATTTTACAATCAATTAAGTCAAATTGTAGTCACATGCGGAAGGATTCGTTAATTATTTATTTAGTTGACAAAAAGATTCGTTGAGTTGAAGTAGGGTTAAGAAAAATATTTCCTAAAAATATTGTTTTTTAGCCCCCGTTGATAGAGATGAAAGTAAAGAGCTGAAAGTAAAACAACATTGCAAGGAGATGAAAGTAAGCAGTATATGTTGTTCGGCTTGACTGAAATAAAGATGAAAGTTTTCAAAATTAGTTGGGGTTCACTGAATATAGTTTCCCATAAAAAATATGAAGAAAACTGGTGAAATGAACAGTAAAAGTGTAACGTTTTGCGTCGTTCCAAAACAATCCCTCCTTGTATACCTGTGAGCCAATATTTTTCTTATTTTCAAATGATGCGTGCCTTCTCCTTGCAAGCTCTCCTGGCAACGTTTAGCATGTCCTTTGAAGCTCATGTCTGAAGCTTTTTTTTTTTTTATCAGTAATGTCTAAATGTCTCTACAAACATATAAAGACACATAATTTCTTATGCCTAATATGTCTTCTGTTTTTTTTCTCTTAAAAAACACTGTCACAGGCATATAATTGATTATTGCTATCCATTATGCCATGGATTATATGCTTATTAATTAAAAAAAAGTTTCCCTAGAAAAATATGACAAATTTTTTTAGTTGAGGGTAAAATGGAATTGGATAAATGCTTAATATTTGTTTTTTTTTACCTATCTAACAACTTAATTCAAATATTTCGTCTCTTTCATACTTTTTATCATCTAAACCAAATTAACATTACTTTTCAGTCTCTTTCTACTCTATTTTATTTCTTTTCCTTCCACTTTACGGGAGACAATGTTAGTCTTTATATATTTTTTAAACATAGTCAAAGTTTTTTTTTTCATTAATAATGAATTAATCCATAATTTTTTTAAAATATGTGGATTTAACTCTATAAAAGTTAATTATGTTTTCTAAAAGTAAGAAGAATTAAATTTACATATTTTTTAAATTTCAAAGGCATATTTATCAATATAAAAATTTAGGAATTTTGACCACATTTAACCAAAAGTATAGAGACTAAAATCTCATTTTTGCTATTTCATATATACATACAATTAGGAGAACAAAAAGTTGTCTTTAATTTTATAATATATTTAGTTATATTTATATATAAAAAATAAATAATAATAAATAAAAGAAAAAGTAATTTATATATAATATCAAATACATAGTTTAATTTTTTATATTCAAAGAAATAAATTTATAGACAAAGGATTTGTCATTTATGACATGTTCAGGCCAACGTTTATTAGATGTTACTCCACTTCTAAGTATTTCAATTGTTAGATGTAGAGAAAGAATATTGGATCCACCTAAACAAATAAATTTGTTCTATATGAACACCTAACGAAATGTACAATCAAGGTTTTCCTTCTTTGCAGGTACGTTAGGTGCTACTAGCCCAGGCAACAAACCATCGGACGATGGTGGCGGCGATACTTCACCAGCAACGAGGACTCCTTTCAGACACAAGGTCTTCGGTAACAAGCAATGCCCTCCATCGAGGGAAATGAAGGATTTGTTTCAAGAAAATCTGGCTCGTATAGAGTTTCACGAAGGCAATGGTACACATAGACAAATCTGTGTTTGAAGGTCCGTGTGCACCCTGGGAGAATGTTTTAGTCATTAAGCTGCTTGGGAAGGGTGTTGGATTCAATATGATGCAGGATACATAGGCTGCCAAAGATCTACAAGTTGAAGGAGGGCTTTGATCTGTTGGAAATAGACAATGGTTACTTCATGGTTCAGTTCGACTTGGAACCCAATAGGGCACTGGTTATGGAGGATGGTCCTTGGGTGATGTTTGATCACTACCTCACTGTTCAAACATGGTCACCTAAATTTGTTTCTCCTTTGGCGAAGATAGAACACACCCGTAGTTTGGATCAGATCCCCTAGTTTAAATCTAGTGTTCTATGACAAAAGCATTCTCATGGCTTGTGCTACAGTTGTGGGACTACCAGTGAAGGTTGATGTCAACTCCAGAGATATCCATAGAGGTAAGTTTAGTAGAGTTTGTGCCGAGATAGATCTCAACAAGCAAATGGTTAGTAGAGTTTGGTTGGGCACTGGTATCATATTAAGTATGAGGGGTTGCACAGGAGCTGCGAAACATGTGGTTGCTACGATTACCTAACCAAGGAGTGTGTAACATGTGGGAAGCAAGAAGGAAAATTGGTGCGTGAGTCAGTTACAAAGGAAGGACACGTGGCTGATGATCTGCATGTGGGGGTCAGAAAAAGCACACGTGTTAGGAAGGAGAATATAAGGTTGCGTGAATACTCATTCTAGGTTATGTAGAAGGTGAACACTCTTCCTGTTGCTTATCTGATCCTTCTGTTAATTCCTTCTTCTCTACACCTTCTTTGAACCTTTCTACTCTCCTTAATCTCAGGTGCTATTCTGAATCGGTGATGGTTTAGTTGCAGAACGCTGACTCTGTGTTGTTGATTTCCCCTCGTTCCTTTTGCTGAAACACTGTACTATTTTCAATTTTGTTGTGAACATCGTTCCTTGTTGTTATAAACACTAGTTTCTGCTATCAATACCAATTATATGTTTCATTGGTGCTTTCATTGTCATCATGGCCGAGCATAATGAACGTACCACGCTTCAAGAACTTCAATCCCAAGTTTCCGCCCTCACATCTTGGATGGATGAACAACGTTCTCGTTAATCAATTTCAAGCTGATAATCAAGCTTGTATGGATTTGATGCAGAGAGCAATTGATCTATTGATTCAAAACCAAACAAAGGCCAATGGTGGTTTGAACTCAAAAGGTCGTAATTCCAGCACTCCAGTCTCGTCACCCTCGCCAATTTCAATAAATTCTGGTGTTAAGGAGATTTCATTGGGTTTTCCGCATTTTGATGGACAAACTCCAGTCATGGAATAGATTTTCAAGGCAGAGAAATTCTTCAACTATCATAATACTCCAGATCAGGATCGTGTTGATATAACTTCAATTCATTTTGAGAAAGATGTAATTCCATGGTTTTAGATGCTGCAGAGAATGGAGACGGTGAATACTTGGACTGAGCTTCGACGTGCGTTGGAATCTCAGTTTGGTCCTTCACTTTTTGATTGTCCTATGGCAGAGTTATTCAAACTTCAACAACAGGGTACAATTGCTGATTATTATTTGAAATTTATGTCATTAGCTCATAGATCTGATGGTTTGACTCCTGAGGCCTTACTTAATTGTTTCATTAGTGGATTGAACAAGGACATACGTAGAGATGTGGTTGCTCGGGCTCTTAATGATTTGTTACGTGCTGTTGCTTTGGCTAAATTGTATGAGGAAAAATATGTTACAGTGCCTATTACTCATCCTATTCCATTTTCACCTAGATACTCAAACTTGTCTTTTTCTAATACTCATAATAATGTCCAAAATATCCAATGAAAAATAGTTTACCCCCATTGCTGCCTACTCCAAATGTACCTCCTACTTGAAATACTTCAGTCAAAAGAATAACTCCTGCTGAGATGCAATTGAGAAGAGAGAAAGGCCTATGTTATTTCTGTGATGAGAAGTTTTCATTCAACCATAAGTGTCCTAATAGACAATTTTTGTTGTTACAATCTGAGAATGATGATGTTAAGCTTGAATTTCATGATAGTGAAGACAGATTTGATAGTGTGGCTGATAATGCAGAGGTGATTCTTGAGGATCATCACTTGTCATTGAATGCTTTAAAAGTTGGTATGGGTGTAGGTACTATTCGATTTATGGCTTATATTGACAAGCTCCCAGTTAAGGTTTTGGTGGATGGGGGCAGTTCAAACAATTTCTTATAGCCAAGAGTGGCTAAATTTCTCAAATTACCTGTGGAACCAACACTTTTTTTAAGGTTATGGTGGGAAATGGGAATTATATGGAAGCTGAAGGAATGATTAGCAAGTTAACTATCAAAGCTCAAACTGCCAGGTTTCAATTGCCTGTGTTTTTATTACCAGTATCAGGTGCTGATCTTATCTTAGGAGCTAGTTGGCTGAAAACTATTGGTCCTCACATAGCTGATTATGACAAGTTACAATTGAAATTTATGTATGATGGAAAATTTACAACCTTACAAGGAGAGAATGATATAATTCCAGGACAGGCTCATTTACATCATATCAAAAGGATGTTGAAGATAGATGCTATTGCTAAGATTTTCACCATGCAATTAATTGAGCCTAATTCTGTACAATTTCCTTTATTCGAGTTGCCCACTGATATGGAACCTGAATTGGCTTTACTTCTGCATTCTTATAGTGCTGTGTTTGAAACTCCTATGTCATTACCTCCTACACGAGCTCACGATCATTCCATTCCTTTAGTGGATGGTTATCAACCTATTAAAGTCAAACCTTATAGGTATCCTCACAGCCAGAAGGAGGAAATAGAGAAATTGGTGAATGGTATGCTTGAAGAAGGAATTATTCAGCCAAGTAAAAGTCCTTTTTCATCTCCAATTATTTTGGTAAAAAAAAGTCATGACTTCAGCTCCAGTCTTAGCCATTCCTGACTTCAAGGAACCTTTTGTACTAGAGACTGATGCTTTAGGTACTGGAATTGGGGCTATATTAAGTTAGAATGAACACCCAATAGCTTATTTTTCCAAAAAGCTATCTTCCAGAATGCAAAAACAATCTGCTTACATTAGAGAGTTTCATGCCATTACGAAAGCTTTGGCTAAGTTCAGACACTAACTATTGGGCCATAAATTCATTATCCGTACTGATCAGAAAAGCTTGAAGGAATTATTAGAGCAAAGGTTGCAAACTCCAGAGCAACAGCAGTGGCTACCCAAATTTTTGGGATATGATTTTGTGATTCAGTACAAGCCGGGTAGGGAGAATATTCCTGCAGATGCATTGTCCAGAAGTTTTTCTATGGCGTGGTCTGAAGCAGTAGGAGTGTGGATGACTCAAGTAGCAACATTAATGAAGGAGGATGTTATTCTGGCTGTACTTTATAAGCAATTTATAGAGGGAACTATGTCAGGAACTGAATATACAGTGAATAATGGATTGTTGTTTTGGAAAGGCAGGATGATGATTCCTTTGAATGAGGCATTGAAGCAGAAAATTATGCATGAGTTTCATGCTTCTAAGATTGGAGGTCATGAAGGAGTCACCAAATCAGTTTCCAGAATTTATAAACAATTTTATTGGCCCAAAATGCAGCAAGATATAAGGGATTTTGTGAAAAAGTGTAGTATTTGCCAACAAGCCAAAGTAGAACAAGCGCTGCCAGCTGGCGTATTACAACCACTTCCAATTCCTCAAAGAATTTGGGAGGACATTGCTATGGACTTTATTACACATTTGCCATCATCACATGGTTACTCTACTATTCTTGTTGTTGTTGATAGACTATCTAAATTTGCTCGTTTTATACCATTAAAAGCTGAATTCACCAGCAAATCTATGGCGAATGCCTTTATTGTTAATATAGTAAAGATGCATGGCTTTCCTAAGACCATTGTTTCAGATCAAGATCATGTTTTTATCAGTGCCTTCTAGCAACAATTATTCAAATCCCAGGGCACCACATTGGCTATGAGTTCTGCTTATCATCCTTAGTCGGATGGCCAAACGGAGGTGTTGAACAAGACACTAGAGATGCACTTGAGACGTTTTGTGTTTGATCATCCTAAAGCTTGGTTTGAGATGCTTCCTTGGGCTCAATTTTGGTACAACACTTCCTTTTGTCATAGCATTGGTATGGCTCCCTTTAAGGCTGTTTTTGGTAGGGATCCACCATCTGTTATTCCTTATGAATGTAATTCAAAAGATCCAGTTTCTGTGCAAGATTCTTTGATTACTCGAGATGCTTTGTTACAACAATTGAAATCTAATCTTTTAAGAGCCCATAATAATATGAAGAAAAATGCAAATAAAAAATGAAGGGATTGTTAATTAGAAATTGGAGATATGGCTTTGGTTAAATTACAGCCCTATAGACAACATTCGGTGGCATTGAGAAAAAATCAGAAATTGGGAATGAAGTATTTTGGTCCATTTCAAGTGGTGGATCGAATTGGCACAGTGGCATATAAGTTGAAATTGCCTGAAACATCTCGTATACATCCTATTTTTCACATTTCTGCATTGAAGAAGTTCGTTGGTAGCTCAAATCAGCCTTATTTACCATTACCCTTAACAGTGGGTGAAAGTGGTCTAATGGTTCAACCCATAGCAGTATTGGATTCAAGGGTGTTATTGAGAGACTCTTCCCAAGTGGACCAAGTGTTGATTCAATGGGAAATTGCTGGTCCTGAGGAAGCTACATGGGAGGATGTGACTTGGGTTAAGGCAAGTTGTCCTCACTTCAACCTTGAGGACAAGGTTGTTTATAAAGGGGAGGGTAATGTTACATGCGGGAAGCAGGAAGGAAAATTGGCATGTAAGTCAGCTACAAAGGAAGGACACGTGGCTGATGATCTGCATGTGGGGGTCAGAAAAAGCACACGTGTTAGGAGGGAGAATATAAGGTTGCGTGAATACTCATTCTAGGTTATGTTGAAGGTGAACACTCTTCCTGTTGCTTCTCTGATCCTTCTGTTAATTCCTTATTCTCTACACCTTCTCTGAACCTTTCTACTCTCCTTAATCTCAGGTGCTATTCTGAACCGGTGATGGTTTAGTTGCAGAACGCTGATTCTATGTTGTTGATTTCCCCTCGTTCCTTTTGTTGAAACATTGTAGCTATTTTCGGTTTTGTTGTGAACATCGTTCCTTGTTGTTATAAACACTAGTTTCTGCTATCAATACCAATTATAAGTTTCAAAGTGCATCCAAAAAGCCACAACGGTGGAGGAAACAACCACACCATTGGTAGAGAACAACGTTGAACAAGTGCTACTAGCATAACCACAACAGGAGGCCGTAGTCAATGGTCCAACAAACCCTAATAGGGCTGGTCCCATTGACACACTAATCCTGAATAACTCAACCAATCATGAGGTTGTTAATGAGGTAACGAATCCCATCAATAATGATCCCATTCATAGGAATTGGATGACTTATTATGGGGGGACCAAACACAATCACAACTCCAACAAGATTGTTACAAATAGTGCTAAGCCCAATAAAGCCAATATATGGTGGGCCCATTCAACCCTCAAGGAGGATATTACAAGCAAAAGTATTCTTCCAGAACAAACGATCTCAAAATAATCATAAGAATAACACGACCCAACTTAGTCAAAATGCCATTATGGGTGGTTTCAAGCCCACCCTGCCCATACCTAATAGTTAGGAACCTTCACCTCACATAGCCCTTGGGCATGTCGGAATTACCGATCCGAATAATGGCAACAGAACAATTTTGAACCTTGATCTTAATACGCCAAGACAAGATGGCATGCAGACCTCTAAGGAGGGAGTTCATGACCATACTGAAGACATGAAGGTCTCTCAAGTACAATTGGCGGCAACTTTGGCAAAAGCCACTCCTGGCAACACCTCTAGGGCTTTCGAGCCTTTTGTCTTTCCCTTCATTAGTTATTTATGAAAGTCTTCTACGATATTTCTATTCTCTACTCGAATATTATAGAAGCAATGAGTGATTATAAATGAAGGCATATCAAAGACATTATAAGGAGCTATTCTCCTTCACTTATTATGTTGTATGAAATCTACACTACATTCAATAATACTAAATCTTTCTAGGGCCAACAAAGTTATCACGCTATCTTCATTCAAGAAGCAAAAAAACATCAGGGGAGGGGGGGGGGGGGGGCGGATTTGGGTTCTCTCTTGCCTATCTTATGTCATTTTCTCTTTGCTTGACACTTGTCCTCAAGTCATTACTTTTTCCTTGGAAAGAAGTAACTTCATTTGGCATTGTAGTGCAATATAACTTCCCCTAACCAAATGTAAAGATTTCCTTTTGGGACTATCATGCAAGCCACAAATAAGCTATCCTGGGCCCTTGGATGCTTTTAAGGGGACCTTAATGAAATTCTACTTTCCGCTGAAGTTCGGGGCGGTAACTTCTCGTTGTCTTGAGCCTCCATATTTGCCAACACTCTCCAACTTTGTGGCCTAGTTGACTTAGAAACTGTTGGAAGAAGCTTTACCTAGCATTGCAATGGTACTAATGCTCATCATATTCACAAAACGATGGATAGATGCATGGCCAATGTTGATTGGAGATTGAATTTTCCTCACACCCTTGTTGAGCTTCTTCCTCCTCATAACTCGAACCACAACCACATCCTTCTTAGTTTTTGTAATCCTCGTAGCAAGAAGAGCAAGCCTTTTCATTTCTAGGTAGCATGGTTGTCCCATCTTGGCTATTTTACTGATGTGACTTTAGTTTAGGACAAAGTTGCTTACAATGTCATGTCCAAGTTGCACCATGTAAAAGATGACTCTCTAAATTTCAATACAAATGTCTTTGGTAACTTTTTAAATAGGAAAAGTCAAATAGAAACCAGGCTCAAGGGAGTTCACAAGGAGCTAGAGTATTAATCATAGGCAAATCTCATTTTGCTGAAGAAGGATCTCCAAAGGTAGTATAATGAAGTCTTGGCTCAAGAGGAAACCCTTTGGTTCCAGAAATCGCATAAGATGCGGATCAAGTTTGGAAATAAAAATACAAAATTATTCCACACTAAGACGGTTATTAGGAGGAGGAAGAATTGGGTTGCTAGCATGATGATTGATGGTACTTAGTGTTTTGATGAAGATATCATTAAAAGTGAAGCTTCAAAATACTTCAAGGATCTCTTCCAAACTCAAAGTATGTGTGCTCCTTCTAGTCTCATTTTAAACTCAATTCATTATATTTGCCTTGAGATGCACAATGATCTAATGAAGCTCGTCACAATGGAAGAGGTTAAGTTTGCAATATTCTCCATGGACTCTTATAAAGCCCCAAGCGTAGATGGTTTCCAATCAATCTTCTTCAAGGGTTTCTAGGATATGGTGGGTAATGATATTTTGGAGCTCGTTTCTAATGCCTTCACTAAAGGTAACATCAACCTGACCTTTGTTGCAATCTTAATTGTTCCCATTCGCAAGGATGATAATCCTAGAAATCTCAAGGAATTCAGGCTTATTAGTTTGTGTAATGTGTTGTTCAAAACAATTTCTAAGGTTCTTGTGCATCGCATCAAACCTTACCTGGATGATCTCATTGGACCCTTCAAAGTAGCTTTATTCCTGGAAGGGGCATGGGCGATAATGCTCTCATTACCCAAGAGATAATGCATCACATGCATAAGATGAAGGGAAATGAAGGTTATATGATTTTTAAAATAGACTCTAAGAAGGCTTATGATCATGTGGATTGGAACTTGCTAGAGCTAACTCTCTTTGAATTTGGTTTCCTTCAACCCATCATCCAGATTATCATGAACAACACGAGAGTGACTTCTTTGTTCTTTAAGTGGAATAATGAAGTGTTGGATCCTTTATCCCTACCTTGAGGTCTGCCTTAGGGAAATCTATTTGAAATAATAGATATCACACTAGAAGGGGGGTTTAATAGTGTGTTAAATGAATATAGAAAAAATTTCGGAAAGGATATCAATTTCTCAAACAAGTATGTCAAAAACAAAGTCTCAAATGTACCATCCAATGAACAAAAAAATAGCATTGTTAAAAACAAGTGCAGATTATCGTCTAACTCTGTAAAAGGATATTTTAACAGTTTTTCCAAATTCAAACTTGTGTGTTTAAGTGAGTCAAGATATACACAAGAGAATACACGTTAAATAGCTTAAGAGTGAAGTAAAAACACTTAAGTTTATAATAGTTCACTCAACCTGAGCTATGTCTAGTTTTCCTTTAATATCTTGTGAAGGGTTCTACCGATCAAAGCTTAATCACAAACAAGTATTCTTTCTTGCCACTCCTGGCTACAACAATATTCTCAAGGCCACTTCTGACACACATTTAGACTCCTTCTGAATCTAAGAACACCCAAGTATTGTTTAACACTAAGCCACTTTTGGCATTCACAAACAACAAAGGTTTGATATGAAAACACATATACAAAACACTCAAATAGTTGATAAACACTTAAGCATGAATACAATCAAAATAACTTTGCTAAGCAAATATGACGCTTTAAGCACAAGACTATATCGTCCAATGAATTTTAGCACTTCAAAATATCACTTGCTCGATTTCTCTTCTTCTAATGATTGCAAAGCTTGAGAGGCCTTTTTTAGACTTTAGTGAAGAGATCCATTACATGATTAGAGATTACCTTGAAATGGCTGTTGTCTCACAGTTGACAATAATGTGTTAGTTTCTTGAAGAGGGAGAGAAAATGTATAGACAAATGCATGTGCTTTCCTCTATAGCTTTGTACGATTTTGGCTCTTAAAGAATATTCTCTTCCATTCTCTTATATTCCTTCCATGCATACTTGAAATTCAAACGTTAACAATTCAAATAAGAGAAGCAAAATGAATTTACAAGAATATGGTTATCTGCATTTCCATTTTTAGCTAACATGAATCTAGTACAATGTTGGACGTCACTTATGCTTAGTAAGTCCTTTGGATGCGTACAGAAGGACACCGTGTATAAACACTATTTTTCACAAATGTTGGATGCTTGTTAATAATAATGAGTTGGATGCAGGGTAGTACTTAATAAAAACAAGTTCTATCACTATAGGACGATTACTGATAAGAGCAATAAGATAGAATCTTGTTACCATGTGAGCTCATATATAGTAAGTCATGTTTCACCTAAAAATAAACCATTAGTCCATCAATAATTTATATCATTGTTATCATCAAAACATTGGATATGGATGGATGGTGCAATTATGACATATTAGACTGTCCAAACCTAGTATCATCTCTATATTTATTTGTTCATTGCATGGAGAAATTGGGTATCCTCATCTAGAAAAAAATGCAAGATCAATCTTGGTAACTTGTTCATGTTTCAAGGGTTGGGCCGATGGTGCCTCCTTTGTCTTTTGTAGATGATTGACTTCTGTTTGTTAAAGCCAAATCTTTCTAGGCCAGATTGGTTAAGCATGTATGGGAAACTTTTGGTCTAGCTTTAGGACTTTAAATCAATCTTCAAAAAACAAAGTTCTACTCCTCCAATAATTTTCATTGTGCTAAGTAAACCGGTTTAGGGATATTTTTGGCTTTCCTCCCATGGTCAACATTGGTAAATATTTGGGTTTCCCTATTCTTACTAGGAGGGTATAGAAGTCTAATTTTGGATTTATCCTCGGTAGAATGAATTCTTGTCTTGTGGGATGGAAGGCTAATATATTGGGAAGAGCTGGGAGGGTTCTTCTTACGACATCTATTGAAAGATAAATATTTGAAAGGAAATTTTGTTCTCCACTTTAAAGATTACTAAGGAAGCTCTTATACTTGACAATCTATCATTAAAGTGATAGAGGTTTTAGAACTAGGTTTCAGATTCCATGTTGGGAATCAGAATATTTTAGTCTGGTTTGATTGTTGGTCCTCCGATATGCTAATGACAAGGAATGGATTGGTTGGTACCTCATCAACAAAGTGAAATCATCCTTCCTTGAAATCCAACAGGCTCTTCCCATTATCAATTGGATTCCCCCTCAAGGAACTTGCATCAAACTCAACATGGACAACATTTCTCATGCCAATTCAAGTAGGTTGGGTTATGACGATATTCTTTGCAACGTTATAAGCCAATGGCTGACAAGTTACTTAGGTTATTGTGGCTGCAACACTTCTCTAGTTGCAAAGCTTCACACGATCTGCAATAGTCTCAAACTTTCTTGGAAATTTGGTTTCAAACACATTATATGTGAAACGAATTCCAAGTGTGCTACTAATTTGATTACCAAAGGAGCTTGTTCAATTCATCATCATGCTCCCCTTGTTCATGCTATTTGAGTGCTCATGGCTCAAGAGTGGTTGGTCATGATGTAGTACATCTTGCGGGGAGGTAGTGCATGTGTAGATAGGTTGGCCAATAAGAGGTATTCCATGGATATTGGCTTTACAATTCTTGCCTCTTATCCTAGTGAATTGAATCTACTTCTAGTTGATGATTCAATAGGCACACTCTTTGTTAGGACTTAGTTTTGTCTTTTTCTTTCATTTTTGCTTTCCTCTTGATAATTTTTTTTTTCTAAACACGGACTTAATAATTTTGGATTTGGGAGTTAGACTCTTGCACATAAATTCAGGATTTTTTATTTAAAAAGATGAATATTTTTTATATCAACAAATGTTAGTTTTGTTAGCATAAGGGATCAAACCCACAATTTTTTCCTTCTTCCCTTTTCCCTTAGGCTGTGTTTGGAAGGTGAAGAAGAAATAGAGAAATGAAAAGTAGGTAGGTGAGACAAGAAAAGAAGAAAAATGGGTGAGAAATTTTTAATGTAATATTATAATAATAAAAAATAGAAGAAGACATTAGATGCCACACATGTATACACGTCTCTAGATAGAAGGACACAAAGGCAGCTTGCCAAATTTTTGCGCAAATCCGCTCATATTAGAGTGGAAGTTCTTGCTCGTGGGATCCACTTTTTTTTTATTTTCATGTTTTTTGCTGCTACCAAACAGCTCACGTTTCCTGAGATCTTCACACTTCTTCACCTTTCCTCACTTTTTCTCCTCTCCTCTACACTATCTAACACATCGTTAACCATCCAACCAACCTTATATCTCCAAACACCAGTGTGTGTGACACAATAAATAAGATGATGATAACTACAATGAACGTCTTAGAAGTGACCTATCTTTAACAAAAAAATAATTACAACACTACAAAATAACCATAAATTGGAGGAGTTTGATACAATTTACACAAGTTTTATACACAAAAGTTAGTCATATTCACTGACTAAAAACTCCCCCAAATTTATAGTTTTGCTTGTCCTCAAGCAAATAAAGAACAGTTCACCGGTCCCCAAGTGACAATAACATGCAGTGACCATGTACAAAGGTGTATGCAAAAAAAGTTACTGATTGCATGATAAGAGAATGAAGCAAAATGCCCTCATCACTTGTCTTTTACAAGGCATGTAGTTATCCAAAGAGAAGAATAAAATGTAACATGAACAATTAGATGAAGTTAGGCATAAGACAAATATCAAGGAAAGTAGATTAAACCACAGTCTCACAGCCACTGTTTCTCTCACGCACAAGTGTTTAAGCTATTTATTAATAACAACTAGCAAAAGCTCCAATCTTTGTACTTTATCTCATGCCATAAAGTAAAAAATGCATAAATAGAATCAGAAGGACTTTCCCAGGCTTGTAGTGAGGTTTGGCTACAAAAATTCATTGGTTTTTCTAGGATTCAAAGGCTTAGATTCTAAGAGAGCACAAATCCTAGACTTATCCAAGCGATCTTTTTAATATAATTAGCTTGCCCACTAGCTTTTCACTTTCATTTGCTTTTGACCTTATTACATCAGCACACATTTCTTTTGATTGCTTTCTTTTTCTTTCTTCCTTTTTTTTTTTAAAACACACAACTTATTTGTTGTGTGTGCTAATGCTTTATCTCTTTCTTTGCATCCCAATTAGTTCCACTCCCCCAAATTTGGGGTAAATTTTCCTTGAAGCATATGCTCTCCTAAAATCTAAACAAGGTATCTGGAGATAATCATTCAGGTTCAGGGTTCAATTATTGACAAAATCATTCAGCTCAAAAAGGGTGCAAAGGGTACAGTTATCATTCAAGGTAAGCTTTTTGGTCAAAAGGCTTGTGTATGCACAATCATGGCCTTCATCATGTCCTCATGTATACATTTCATTCTAAAATTCAGAGATTGATGCAAAGATTGTTACTCACAGCTAGTCGTTCACTCAGTTTAAGTTCACACTCTCACCGGTTTTGGTTCAAGCTTTTCTTTCTCAATCAATCTGTCTACTGACTAATAATTCTAAATGCAAGTTCGCATTCTTGTTCTTTCATTGTATAACAAACACACTTGCTCAAACTCATGAAAAAAAACATAAATTCCATCATAATCATGCATTCAATTCACAACCAAATCATACACCAATTTTCACAAAAAGATAAAAGTGTTTCACTGCCATATCATCAAAATCAAGTCAAACTGTTCCATATGCTTCAGAATGAGCAAACCAACTAGCCATAAACAAAACTAGCAGTGTATATAAACATAAAAGAAATATTGTACTGAAACCATAATCATAATAATAATAATCCAAAAAGCAAAAAAAAAAAAACATCATCAGGAATCAACAATGTCAACAATGTCTAAACTGGGAAATCAGTGAGAGCAACAACTTCTCCAGATGACGAATCAAAAAGATCAGCAATTCCTCCAACTGGGGAAGCAGGGGGGTCAGCTGTTTCTTCAGCTGGTGAATCAAGAGGGGCAACAGTTTCATCTGATGATGCATCGGAGATGATAATCAGAGGTGGAGACGGGGGAACTACTTCAAGCTCAGGAGAAGGAGTTTAATTCACCACTGGAGTTTGTGGCTCAGCTGACATTAGTTCAACCTGTGCCGGTGCGGGCTCTGGAGGAGCAACCTCATTGGGTCTCACCAATGGAAGTTGAGCTTCAGACCAGACTACTTTCTCAAGAAAATACTCCAGAGGCACGATTGTCCTGTTCTGAGCCAACTCTCGCAAGCTGTGCATAATAATAAGCTATCCTCTGAATAGGCTCTATAGCATAGGGACTAAGGTTTGCGGGTGGTGGACATCTGGTTCTATGGCTGCTGACTGAGGAGGTGGGATGGATGATGAAGGGATGTCGTCGGTTCTAACCCTCTTTCTTGATGCCATCTGCAAATAAAGGAACCAAGCAGTTAAACAGGACATAAGTTGATCAAATTCAAAAACTGAAAAATAAAACTGAAAAATGCACTGGCGGCTTAGCGAGACATGGTCCGCTTAGCTGGCCTTCACAAAAAAACACACTCCCGCTTAGCGACACATGGGGTCGCTTAGCGGAAGTTGTAGAAATTCAGCTTCTGCATAATTGGCTTAGGTGGCAAGTACCCATTATGCCTAAGGTCTGCTGAAGGATTTGCGCTAAGCTCCTCAGAGTCTGCGCTTAGCGGCACCATACAGTTCAAAAAATACACTAAGTGTGGGAGCTTAGCGAGCGAAGCTCGCTTAGCTCGATGGATGCCATGACAAAATGCGCTTGGCTTAGGGAAGCTCCACTAAGCGCGCGACTATCAACAAAAAAATTTGACTAAGTTACCTGGGCTTAGCGATTCAGCCTCGCTTAGCCAAATGCATCTCAGCAAGAGGATGAGTGTTCATCCTTAAAAGATGAACTCGCTTAGCGCAGTAGGCATGCTTAGCGAGTTCTTCAAAGAACACCTATATTCAATGAGTACTGATGAACTCGCTTAGCGCAACATGCTCGCTTAGCAAGTTCATCGTGTTTTCCAGAAAATGCAGAAAACGCAGTTCGTTTTCTTGCACTTTTCAAGCCTCTAAAAGGCATACCAGACATGCAATGTTCCCAAAATAATCAATACAGTACAAACATATATAAAGTCCTAACCTTAAAATATTTCTGAAAAAGCATCAAAACCCTAAAAATCTAAAGCTAAATCTAAGGTTTTCTACCTTAAAGTTCAGACAAGAAAAAGAGAAATGGAAGTAAGGAACTTACTTGTATCGTTGATGCTTTGTGATTGGAAGTTGATAATGCACTTAAGCAGTTTTTGACACTTTCTCTTAGCGGACCGTTGGGCTAAGCGAGCCTGAGAGATGTTTGGTTTCTCTGTGAGGCTCGCTTAGCGGATCCGCGCACTTAGCCGACGTTTCAAATTCAAAATATTTTTTTTAGCACACAAAAGGCTTGGCTTAGCGCTCCGATACAACCGCTTAGCGAGTTATGCAGGTCAAAAAACCTGCAACTCTCGCTAAGCCGGCCGGCTTAGCTAAAATGATGCATTTTAAGTACAGAGGAGAGACCGCTTAGCTGATAAGGAATCGCTTAGCGCTTACATTGCCGCAAGGAATTCAACTTAGCTGCCATGACTGGTGCTTAACTCCATGAACCCCAGTTCTGGCCACAAAGAAATGAGTTTGGCGGCAACGAGTCGCGCTTAGCCAAACAATACACTACCCTTAGCGGTTAGGCCCTCGCTTAGCCGAATTCAGATCAAATTGAAATTGGCTTAGCTCAGCCTTAGCTAGCTTAGTGGACCAAATCAGCCTCAGATGTAAGGGTTGATCGCTAAGAGCTTGAGACTCGCGGCTTAGTGCATGAACAAAGATGCGCTTAGCACGAGGCTTACGCTTAGTGAAAGGACTGTTTTTCAGAAAATGTTTTCTAAGTTATTTTTCAGTCCCTTCCTCAACAAATTGAATCCCTTATATCTAACATTCAAGGATAAGATGATATACTCCACTGTACAGATTATAAAGCAAGTTCCACATGATATATGCATGGAAAACAAAGATAACAGAAATTTAAACTGGGATGCCTCCCATGAAGCGCTTCTTTAACGTCATTAGCTTGACGCTTTTACCTCAATGGGTGATATCATGTTTTGGTTCTTACCTCCAGAACCTCTTGACCCACTTCCATTACCTGTAAGCAAACATTTTGTTCTGGAGCAGGCTTGTCTTCAACAAACAAATCAAAATCAATTTTCTGATCCTTAAAACCCATCTCCAACTTCTTTCTACCCATATCAACTATGTAGCTTACGGTTAACATGAATGGCCTTCCCAATATTACATGAATGTCAGTATCTTCACAGATATCCATTACCACAAAGTCTGCCGGGAAGATAAAATGTTTCACTCTGACTAGCACATCTTTAATTACTCCATATGGTCTGGTAATGTAGTGGTCAGCAAGTTGTAAAGTCATCCTAGTGGGCTTGATCTCCAACTCTCCTAACCTTTTGCACATGGAGAGTGGCATTAAATTAATGCTGGCTCCCAGGTCAATAAGAGCCTTTCCCACAGTGACTTCTCCAATTGAACAAGGAATAGTTACACTCCCATGGTCTTTATGCTTGGGTGGAAAGATCTTTTGAATCACAGCACTACAATTTCCTTCCATTACGATGTTTTCCTGGTGAATATACTTATGTTTCCTTGTTAACATATCCTTCAAGAATTTAGAGTAGAGTGGCATTTGCTGTAAAGCTTCTCCGAAGGGCATGGTTATTTCCAGTTTCCTGAAAATATCCAAAAATCTCGCCAAATGACAATCCTTCTCTTTCTTGGAAGGTACCACAAGATATGGTACTTCCTTACCTTTGTCTACAGCTTTATCACTTCTACTATTCTCTTCATTTTCATTTTTTTCATCTTTTTCAATTTTTTTATTTTCTTTTTCTTTTTCTACTTCTTTTTCCTTTTTCTTGGTCATTAAATTCTTTTTTCTTGACCATTATTTGTTTCTCTTTTTCTTGATTGCTTTCACCTCTCACCTCATTTTTCTTGCCATCAGTACCTTTCTTTTCAGCAGTTTTCTTCTTATGCACAACACTCTCCTCATCCTCATCCTCGACAAACCTTTTACTCCTTGTCATCACAACTTTGCATTCCTCCTTGGGATTCTTTTCTGTATTTGCCACAAAACTATTAGATGACTTGTTAGCTATCTGCTTGGCTAGTTGTCCCACCTGGACCTCAAGGTTCTTCAGTGCTGACTCAGTGCTTTTATGATTTGACATTGTTACCTGCATAAACTGAGTTAAAGTCTCCTCCAGGTTAGTTAAAGCCATTGTTGACTTAGTGCTGACTCAGTGCTTTTATGGTTTGAGTTAAAGCCATTGTCCCACCTAGACCTCTGAAAGATGTTAGGCTCTTGTTGGATTGGCCTGTTTGAAGGTCCACCCTGGTCTTTGTTGAACTGATTACCAGGGTGTGACCTCTATTGTCCTTGTTAATTATGAGGACCCTGCTGGAAGCCTGAAAATCCTCCTTGAGTATACCCTTGTCGCTGTTGATTTCCCACATAATGAATTTCTTGAGTCTTTTCTTCAATGGGAATACATTGGCCTGTTTCGTGAGCCTCACCACAGATGGTACAACCTGTAACCTGCAAAACAGAAGAATGTGAAGGTTGACCAATAGATAGTTTAGTTGGCAACTTACCAAGTGTTTCTGTTAAAATCTCAAGTTGCTTAGAAAGCAACTTATTTTGTGCCAATAAAGCGTCATGTGATGATAGTTCTAACAAGCTTTTCTTTGTGGGTTGATGGGTTCTGTCATGCAGAATGGCGTGATCACTGGCTGACATATTCTCAATTAGCTTAGTTGCTTCTTCCGGGGTCTTCAAATTTATTTTTCCCTTTGCAAAAGCGTCTAAAAGTTGCTTGGTTTGTGGTCTCAGCCCATCTATGAACATATTCAATTGGATTGGCTCTAAAAACCCATGAGCGGGAGTTCTTCTCAATAAACCTCTGAACCTCTCCAATGTTTCACTCAGAGATTCATCAGGGAACTGATGAAATGAAGAGATTGCAGCTTTCCCTTCTGCAGTCTTGGACTCTGGGAAGTATTTCTTTAGAAACTTTTCAACAACTTCTTGGGTTTTTAGACTGTTACCCTTAAATGAGTGAAGCCACCTCTTGGCCTCTCCTGCCAATGAAAATGAGAATAAGCTGAGTCTTATAGCTTCATCTGGCACACCGACAATCTTAACAGTGTTGCATATTTCAATGAACATTGCCAAATGTGCATAGGGGTCTTCATTCGGTAATCCTTGGAATAAATTCCCCTGTATTAAATGAATTAAAGAATGCAGGTAGTTGATGTTGTGAGCTTGCACTTTAATACGTGCAATGCTTATAAAGAATTGCAGTATTGAGCTGCTTGAATAATCCTCAAGGGTGATCCTCTGGTGTTGCTCGTCTGCCATGATAGTGGCTTCAGGAAATTGAGTAACGGATTCCCTTGATGATGGTGAATAAGGTGATAATGAATAAGAAAAATGAGTTTCTTCCTCAAGAATGGATGCAATTGTTCTGTCTTGCAGAAGTTTCCTTCTCCTTTCAGCCCTGTTCCTTCTCAATGTAGCTTCAATTTCTAAATCCAGAGGAACTAAACTACCTGTGGGAGATCTATGCATATAAAATACTAACAGACACAACAGTTATCCAATTCAATAAGAGAAGATAAATATGAATTGAGAACAAATATTCACAGATAATCAAAGAATAAAGAATAGACATCTAAAAACGAACTAACTTTCCAAATAAAAAGAAGTTCCCCGACAATGGTGCCAAAAACTTGTTCGCTTCCGGCAAGTGCACCAGATCGTGCAAGTAGTATAAAATGGTAAGAACCGAGTATCGAACTCTCGGGGAACTTGTGTTACTTGGTAAAACTATTTTAGTGAATAGGTGTCTAGTGTGAAAAGAGATGTGTTTACTATGAACAGGTGTGTAAACTAACTATTAAAAGGGAAAATCATGTGACAAATGATGTGTAAGAACAAGTAGACGACACGTTGGTCTTCCTAATAGGTGCCTGATGTTGGAAGGATATTCTCTACTTAACAATGCTCATGCATTCTATGGTGTCTCCTGAAATGCTAAACCCCGATTCCTCATGATAGTCTAGCCTAATCCTGATCAAGCATCGTCCGCAGATTCCTTTTGTTGGACTAAACTCGGCCAGGACCACATTAAGACAAACATACAACAAATAGGTTACCGTACCCCGATTTCTCGTGAAAATATGACAAACTAGCCCTGTCCTATCAAGTTCTAAGAATCAGACCAGTTTCCACTGTTGAATGATCCTAAAAACACATGCATCTACGTGATCAAGGCAAAAGCATGGTAGAATGAAGTTCTGATAGCACAATGAACACACAAAACATCATTAAATAAATAAAAAGATATTTACATCAAGTACCTACAAGGAAGATCCAACAGAGGATTTAGCTTTCCATAACTGGGAAGCTTCCTTTACAACGAAGAGAAGAGAAAGATGAAAGATTGCAGAAATACAAGTAGTGGGGATGTCTCCTCCACCTTTGGGACCTCACAATCATTCACAAACTCATCTCAAGCTCTCAGGACGTCTTCCTCTTCCAGCTCTGGTCTATGCAGATCTTCACACAACAAATTCTCTCAAACTCTCTAGAACTTGGACCTTTCTCTCTCTAGAACTCTCCAATTATGCAAAAGCTTCAAGAAAAGGCTAAACTCCTCTTCAAAATCTGATTTCAGGCTTAAATAGGTGGCTTTTTTCGTGCTCGTGCGCTTAGTGCACTTCTAAACCGCTTAGCACAAATTAGTGAATTTCGGCTTAGCGCGACTTTTCTCGCTCAACGGATGGACCAAAGCGGTGCACTTAGCGGTATGGATCTTCACTCAACGAACACATACAACTCATCCTTCTTCTAGATTCTTCCTCGCGCTTAGTCGAGGAATGTTGCGCTTAGCGGTTGGCTCACTAAGCCAGTAGATTGGCTTAGCGAGAGGGTGAAAATCAGCACTTCAAAACTTGCCTAATTATCTTGAAATTGAGAGAAATTATTATTAAACACACAAAATGGAAGTACTACATATTTATTACCTATCTTTAACAAAAAGTAATTACAACACTACAAAATATCCATAAATTGGAGGAGTTTGATACAATTTACACATGTTTTATACACAAAAGTAAGTCGTATTCACCGACTAACAGTGACTACAACCGGATCATCGAGGTCGACTTTCATTTCACACTATGCCACTGTGCATACCTCCACACAAGTTATGGTAGTGCCAACAATGTTCCTGGGCAATGCCCTTCATCCTCATTCATAATGATGGAAATAATTATTGTAACCCTATTAAGAAAAATTTAGTTTGTGGGATAAGTTTGGCCATAGCTTCCTTCATGATTTGATGAATTTTTTATTAGTAATTTTTTGGCATTTATTGTTGGCTAATTGATAATGGGGGAATTGATGAGGGAAAACTGAAGAAAAAGACTAGTAGAACCAAATTGTTGAGTGGAGAGGAACTCAAGAAGTTATTATTTAAATGCCTTAAGAATGAAAAGCAAATGCTAAGTTTGTATGTGGGTTAGGGGAGATCATAGGGATGTCTTTTGTTAGAGGGCCAAACAATGCCATATAGAACATCAAGAGTATGAAGGAAAGAGACAAAGTGGCAACAATATTGTCAAGGCAGTGGAAAAGGTTGAGATGTTATGCCTACAAGAGAATAAGGCAGAAGCCCTAACAAAAGAAGTTTGTTTTAGAATATGGGGTGACTATGAGGTACAGTGGTTGGATAACCCGACTGTGGGTTATATGGGGGGGTCTATATGTGGAGAAAAAGGTTTGTTTAAGGTGGAAAATCCTTTGTTGGGGATGGTTTTGTGGCTATACAAAGATGGTGGGATAATAAGAGGATACTATGTGCAATAATAAATGTTTACTTATCGTTAGATTTGAGGGTAAAGAGGCAAAAATGGGAAACTATCAAAACTATTAAAGACTCTTGCTCGTAAGAGTCATGATGCATTTTGGGTGACTTTAGTTCAGTCAGAACTTTGGAGGAAAAGAGAGGGTTGACTAAAATACCTATAGGAGGTGTAGATATGGATTATTTCAATTCTTTTATTGATGACATGGAGGTGGAGGATGTCCCCTTGGTTGGCCTCAAATACACATGGTTTAGAGGAAATAATAGTCTAGCAAATAGCTGATTGGATAGATTCCTAGTATAATCTAATTGGTATAACTATTGGTCGAGAACTACTCAATTTATGCTTGAAAGAAACATCTCTGATCATTGTCCTTTCTTGCTAGGAGACCCAACCTCTAATTGGGGATCAAAACCTTTTAGAGTGTTGGATTGTTGGTTCTTGCATAAGGGCTTTACAAAGTTTGTTAAGGTGGAATAGGGTAAGATCTAAGTGGTTGGTGGGGTGCATATGTGCTAAAAGAAAAACTGAAAATTCTTAGAGGGAAACTCAAGGAATGGAATGAGGAGGTTTTTGGTGACATATATGAAAAAAGAAAGCTATTGATAAGGAGATGGCAGATCTTGATAAGAAGAATGAAGAAGGTTTGTTGAAGGAGGGTGATATTGTGACAAGGAAAGCTCTACAAGTGGAAATTTGGAGAGTAATTTCTAGCAATGACTCTCTTTTGTAAAAAAAGTCTAGATCAAAGTGGCTGAAAAAAGGGAGATTGTAACTTGAGATACTTCCACTCTAGAATGAATTGGAGGAGAAAATGGAATGCACTCAATGGCCTCTTAGTGGATGGAAGATGGGTGGATGACCCTATTGTAGTTAAGAAACATGTGAAAGATTTTTTCGTCAAAAGATTTGCTAATGTGGAAGAATCTAGAGCAAGGTTTAATAGGGTGCCATTCAATGAAATCTCGGTACAAGACAATGTGTTGTTGGTCATTCCTTTTGGTGAGAAGGAGGTTTCAAAAGTAGTTTAGGATTGTGCAACCAATAAGATCCCATGACCATATGGGTATAACTTCAAGTTCTTAAAGAAATTTTGGCATCTTGTGAAATGTGATATTTTGCGAATGTATCATGAGTTGCATGTAAATTGGGTATTACCTAGAGGTTGCATTTCTTCCTTCATCACCTTTATTCCTAAAATATCTGATCCTCAGGGTCTGGCTGATTTTTGGCCCATTTCTTTGATTGCTTGTATCTATAAGATGTAGCCAAGGTTCTATCCTCTAGAATTAAGAAATTGATGGAAGGAGTCATTGATGGTGGATAAAGGGCTTTTATTGGAGGAAGAACATGCTTGATGAGGGTGGTTGTGGCAAATGAGATTGTGGATTAGGCTAAGAAAATGAAGAAGGAATGTATAATTTTAAGGTGGACTTTGAAAAGGTATATGACTCTGTCTCATGAGCTTTTCTGTTTTATATGTTGGAAAGATTGGGCTTCTTTGACAAATGGATTGGATGGATCAAAGCTTGCATAGAGTCTAGATTTATTTCAATTCTTGTCAATTGTAGACCTTCAGAGGAGTTAAACCTATGAAGGAATTGAGACAAAAAAACCCACTTGCTCTTTTTTCTCTTCCTTATTGTGGCGTATTGGCTGGATGGCTTGAAGAGACAAGCGGTTGAGAAGAATCTCTTTGAAAACTACTTGGTGGGTTCCTTGGATGTAAACGTCAACTTGCTACAATTTGCAGATGATACCTTTTTCATTGGAAAGCCTTCGATAAAAAAACATCATTATCCTCAAAACCATGCTCAGATGCTTTGAGCTGTCTTTCAGTCTAAAGGTGAACTTAAACAAAAGCAAGCTTGGTGGTATTGGCATCTTGAATGATAGGCTTTTGCGATTTGCTTTTATTCTTAACTGCAAAACCATGCCTATTCCTTTTCACTATCTAAGCTTGCCAATAGGAGGGAATTTGTTAAGTCAAAAGACATTTGTGTCTTAAGACAAATGAGGACCCTTAATTATTTTGATTAGATATAAACAAATACAAAGGTTAAAAGCTGCATCTTATGCCCTATCAAAACATGTTTTGCAAATTTTGTGTTTGATGTTTTAGACGATATCAAGATGAAATCATGATCTGATACAACATTAAAGATGAAATTTAAGACTTCATTTAATACTTTGTGTCTGAGATATATTTTGCAAAGACATTCTCATAGGATCTATTGAATCCTATGAAGAATAAATGAAGTCAAGTTATGAAATTCCTCAATTGCCATAAAAAAAAGCATTCTAATGCAGAGACCTGCTCTGACGCAAAAGGAAGTGGGTTCCTACTGTGGTGTTCAACATGCTAGTGAAGAAGAATGATTTTCCAGCATGAGGAAGTACATGTATTTAATGCCCCAACGACCACATTCTTCAAACACAAGCTTAAGAAAAAAAATATATGTTTAGAGACAACAAATACTTGATTGAAGAGGCCTATAAATACCAAAAGCTTTGAAGACATTAAGAACCAACTGAAGCACTCATATTCAAATTCTTTATGCAAAAAGCTCACTATGTAAATTCTTGTTAAGTTTAGAATTGCTCTCAAAACACTTTGGTTATCTTGAGAGAAAAGACTAGGTGCTAAGATTGTCTATCCGTCTATAAGAATATGAATTGCTAGTCATTGTGCAATAAAACAAATAAATGTTTTTATTTGTGTTAAGGCTAGTAGTGGCTTTGTAGGATAAATAATATCAGTTGTAACAAGCTTGGTGTAGAGCTTGAGTTAAGGAGTTAGAAGTAATAGTGACAAATACTTGTAAGTCACTGAAGTTAGTGGAACTTGGTGGATTGCCAAGAATTCGACATAGTCTCGGTGGTTGAGATGAACTAGTATAACTTCCTACGTATTTTTTTTTTATTTTCTCTTTTGTGCTTTAAATTGGCTCAAGGTTTGAATTTGATCATTGCTTTAGAAAAAAAATCTGGTTGGTTTGCAAGATTTAAAACTATCATTTGAATTCCTAGCGAAAATCTGATATTTGTTTTCTTAGATATTCATTGTGAACCAATAACATTGTTGTTTTCAAAAAGGTTTTAAGTTTAGTAAAAATCACAATTCGACATCCCTTATGATATTTGCCTTTACAGAATCCTAGGAGGGAATCTTTTTGGGAGGGCTTTATGGAGAAGGCTATGAATAAGCTAGAAAAATGGAAGGATAGGAATCTCTCCTTTGGTGGTTGAATTTGCTTCATCTAAACGTCTTAACTTCCTTACTTATTTAAATGTTGTCTTTCTTCAAAATGGAAGGGTAGGGATCTCTCCTTTGGTAGGATGTTGAATAAAGAACCAGGGCTATGGTGTAACACCTCGATCGAATCACAACAAAATGAGAAGGATCTAGAGGCTGTGCACGTACGGGACTATACAACTAAGGATGACTTAAAGGAATTAATTGGTACTACCAATACCAACAAGATGCATCTACCTTTCAGTAACCCATCACTTAAGAACTTCATAGTTAAGCGTGCTTGGCTTGGAGTAGTTGTGGGATGAGTGACCATCTGGGAAGTTTCCTAAAAAGCGTGTAAGTGAGGACAAAACATGTTGAAAAGTCTTGTGTTGGTTTGTGGTGTTAGTCATTGATCCTGGAAGCAGGTAGAGCTGATTGTCGAGATCTTAGAAAGAGCTACCTATGGAGGGTTCTAATTGGTGGGAAATTCTAACCAACAAGGACATTGAGTAAAGTGCCGTCAAGGGAAGTGTCGTAGTGTGAAAGTCGTTGAGAAGTCAAAAATCAAGGATGCTACATATGGCATGAGGCGATATTATCTATGTATAGAGACTAGATGACCTTGGGAACATTTACGGGTGGCCATTTAGTATCCAATTTGTGGAAAGATCTTGGTAAAGTAAGTATGTGGTGACTATGAGTCTGGTAGGTGGTTTGATGCAAATGTAAGTGGAAAGTTGGAGATGGAAGAAAAATTAAATTCTTGGAAGATGTTTGGTTGGGGGAGGAACTAGTATGCTTAAAATATGGTGTTTCCTTCTGTACATGTTATGCACAACATGTTTTGGTACATGTTGCCAACTGATCAATACCATTTTTGGTGTGTCTATCCCAAAGGAAATCCCATAGGACAATGATTCATTTCCCTTTCGAAATTTGGGTTTGTTAAACAGAGAACAATTGAAGAGATTGCTAGCAGTCTCTAGTTTGGGTTTTGATCAGTAAGAGGTCATGATTTTAGCTTATTGTGGTAGAGAGGTTAGTTTTTTATCTTCATTATTATATTTTAAATGTTACTATTTATCTAAAGACTTTAGCTATTTTGTAGTAGAATGTTGACAATTGTTTATCGAAAGTGTTTAATTTTTAGGTTTTGTCCATATGCACATGTTTCATCCTTGATTCCTTCTTAACATGAAATGGCTTAATTTTTGGGTTTTTTGTGGTACAAAGGTTAATATTTTATTCCTGATTTTGATATTTCGTCCCTTCTACTTGTTACATGTGATCTTTTATGTGTTGCTTTGTTATACTTAGTTTGCAAGGTATGAGGTTTTGATTTTGGATTTTGAAAATTATATAATATTATTTGATTAATTTTCAAATGGACAAGTGTAATGAGAATGTTGAGGAGGATTAGTTTGAGATTTTAGATGATGACAATGATTTTAGCTTTATCAAAATAGAATATTATGAGGGTAGTAAATCTAGTGATAACGAAGAGCATGATGATATTGAGATTGAATTTGATGACTCAGATATTGACTTGACGTCTTCTATATTCAATAGCTTTATTGAATTGATAGAAGAACACATAATGGGAATGGAATTTGCAAGTGAAGATGATGGAAGCTTGCTTGTGGGGCTTCTATGGAGGCTGAATCTTTGAGCTTCAATGAGGTCCTTTAATGGTGATTTTCCACCATGGAGATGCAGCGGAAGACAAAGGAGAAGAGGTGAGAGGAGGCGCCATCCACTAGGGAATAAGCCATGGAAGAAGGAGCTTCACCACCAAGATGAGTCTTGGATAAGAAGCTTGGAGAGGATGCTTCAATGGAGCAAAAGAAAGAAGGAGAGAAAGAGAGAGGGGGGAGCACGAAATTGAAGGAAGAAAAAGGGAGAGAAGTTGAACTTTGAGTTGTGTCTCAATGGACTCTCATTCATCAAAGTTACAACAAGTGTTACACATGCTTCTATTTATAGACTTGGTAGCTTCCTTGAGAAGCTTTCTTTAGAAAACTTCCTTGAGAAGCTTCTTTGAGAAAACTTCCTTGAGAAGTTAGAGCTTAGCTACACACACCCTCTCATAACTAAGCTCACCTCCTTGAGAAGCTTGCTTAAGAAGATTCCTAAAGAAGCTAGAGCTTAGCTACACACACCTCTCTAATAGCTAAGCTTACCTCCTTGAGATGAGAAGCTAGAACTTAGCTACACACCCCCTATAATAACTAAGCTCACCCCTATGCCAAAAAAAAAACATGAAAATACAAAAAAAGTCCTTACTACAAAGACTACTCAAAATGCCCCGAAATACAACGCTAAAACCTTACGCTACTAGAATGGCCAAAATACAAGGCCTAAACGAAGGAAAAACCGATTCTAATATTCACAAAGATAAGCGGGCTCATACTTAGCCCATGGGCTCGAAATCTATCCTAAGGCTCATGAGAACCCTAGGGCCTTTCCTTGGATCTCTGGCCCAATCTACTTGGAGTCTTCTATCCAATGCCCTTGCGGGGTAGGATTGCATCATTCCCTCCACCTTGGAAAGGATTTGACCTCAAATCCTGAGGTTCTTCATACTCTGGGCTCCTTCCCTCAACACCTGCAAAAAGAACAAAAACATATGTATTAGTGGTGTTTGGTATGTTGAAGTAAGGTAAGGTATGAAAATCCATTTCCTGGGCATCTTCCCATGAAGAAACATGGTTCCTCACCAACTCAATGAGTGGTGCTACAAGTATAGAAAAATATGGAACAAACCTTTTGTAAAAGTTTGTTAAGTCATGGAAGCCCCAAATTTTTTTTATACTTGGTGGAGTGGGTCACTTAGGAATGACCTTTATTCTCTTAGGGTTCATGGGAACCCCTTGATCACTATTTGACAAATTAAGAAAAGTAACGCAATAAAACATACCTTTTCCTGTATTTTCATATTGATTATTCCTACCAAAAAGTATGACAAACCTAAGGTGTCCCATATGAGTACCTAAGTTTGTATTGAAACTAAAAATAAGAATAAACCTACCTAATGGGTCCCTATGTTCACACACCATGAAGATGTTAGGTGCACGAGTGATTTTACAAAAGAGAGTTGCACCACTCAAAACATTCATCATACCACTTATTTTAGGGACTTGGTTCCTAATAATACCTATTTTGAGCACCAACAAAACACAAGGATTTAAGCTCTTGCGAACCAAACCCTCATCCAACAACTTCTTTACTTGAGGAATAAACTCAAGCCCAAGAGGTGTGGCAATGCTAGCAAGTGTCTTTTTACAAAAGAGAAAATGTGGAGGTTGTCTAAGAGGGAAAGTTTCTTTAATGTTTGTCTTTATTGTAAAATGAGTTTCCTTCTTAGCCAACCTCTTGGAGGAGACACGTACTTCCTTACACTTCTCTTTAACCACTAATGGTTGTCCTTCTTCTTGGGGGTAGATTTCTTCACTAGATTCTTCCCATTTTGCTTCTTCACTTTCGCTAGAGGAAAGTGAAGTAGTAGCCTTATCTTGGCTACTATAAATGTCTCGGCCCCTCATAATCATGGTTTTTGTGGTGGGGCATTGAGAAGTAATATGTCCTTTTCCAAGACATTTAAAGCACTTTATAGAGCTAGTTTTCTCTTGCATACTAGCCTTAGGGGCTTGCTTTTCTATTGTCTTCCCCTTATCATCTTTGGGCTTAGAAGGTGTCACCCCTAAGATGCCTTGACCTTGGTCTTTCTTTGGATAAGAGTGAGAGCCATAAGATTTTGACGTAGACTTCTTTTTAAGTTGTTGCTCTACCCTTATTTCCCAGACAAAGTTAGCCTCTACATTGTCCTTCCCATGGAAGTATGTGAGGTTAATGTTAGCCTCTTGGGGCTTTCTTTCCTTTTCTCTTCTATGGAAGTGAGGTCTAAGATGTGACCTATGCCTTCCTTCGTAATAGTCATGAAGTTCTTCACTTAGGCTCTTGCAAGAGTTATGACTACTATAGGAGGCATGTTTTTCTCTTTTCATTTCTTTCATTATTTTTCTTCTTTCTTCCTCTCTTATTTTCTTTCTTTCATCTTGACTTATTTCTTTCACTATTTTTTTTCCTTTTTCTTTTCTCTCTTGTTTTTCTTTCCATAACTTGAGGGAACTCAACTCATCTAAGATTCTAGATAATGGGTCTTTATGACTAGTACCCTCACCATTAACACTAGATGAATGATGACTCATATTGGTTCCTAAGTTGTGGTTCTTTCTTGTTGGAGGTTTGAAAACAAAAGGTAAAAGAAACTATGGTTGAAACTAGCCAAAATAAACACTAAAATAGGTGTGAAAGATAAGGTAAAAAACTAATTGGTAAAAGGAAAGCTATCTAGGCGGTTTGACAATGGAAGGTAAAGGAAATAAGCTATGAAAGTAAGCAAGAAATGTAAACTAGGCGAATCCTAAGAGTGTTTGGATGACCACATTCAAGGTTCCCAACAAAACACTCACTATCCTAAGGAAAAATTGCCTAAAATTATTACACACAAATGGAAGTTTGGTAACCTATTGGAGGCTCCCAACACACTTCCAATGAAAGGCCTTTTCGTTACAAAACTTGAAAGCAAAGATGGTAAGTAAATTGCAAATTACAAAATTACAAAATTACAAAATGGTCCTCAATTTTGGTGGTTGTTATCTCTTTGGTGATTCACTCAATTTGGAGTGCTTCTTAGTCCAATAGCTCTTAAGGTGGTTGGCCCCTTTCTTCTTGACTCAAATTCTTCAAGGGATGGCACCAATCCTCCTTCCTATTCCCTATATGGCAACCCACAAGCAAGGAAACAAAGAGACAAGCAATAACCAAGGACCAAAAAAAATGAAATGAAAGCTAAACCAATGGAGTTTTAAGAAGACAATTTTTCAAGGATTATTCAACAATTAAAGCAATGAAAAGGACATAGAAGCAAGCTAGGACTCAAAGAGAAACTTAGAATGGCTCTAGAGTAGAGTAAAAAGAACTATAAAAAAAAAGACTCAACAATCCTCTAGCTTTGGCACTTGTTTTCACAGTAATTTTCAATTGAAATTTTGGAACTAAGATTGGTATAACATAGGCATCAATTATAGAATAAATTTTGAGCCAAAACAACAAGCACACTTGCCTTTCACTTTTTTTTTCTCGATATTGATTTTTTTTCTGCCAACTTGTATGATTTTTCTATTTTTTTCATTTTCTCCAAATCACTTGGTTCTTTTTTTATAACTTTTTCCAGATATCTAGAAAATTCAGTAAAAATTTCAGCTCAAAATTCGAAGTAACCAATTCTAAGTAATTTTTACAAGTTTTTATGTCCAAGCTGCGAGCACCAACGATTTTTTTTTAAGCATGGTATATTGATTGCCTTGGGCTTACTTTCAACCTTCCTATGTATGTTGAACTCACTAGGATTGTTTACCACAGTTTTAGGAGTTCAATATTCACTTAGGATCAACATTTCAGCCAGCAATTCAATCACCAAAACTCAAATTCACAATAGACACAATCAAAAGGAAACCTAAAAGTTCAAGAAAAGGTTCACAATCAAAGACTCTCTAAGAATTTTGCATGAACATGTTAAGGACTAATTAACATGAAAGATTTGACTCAAATCAAATAATAGGCTAAATTAATTTCATACACTCGTGAACAAATGAGTTAGACAAAGAAACAAGAAAAAAAAATCAGCACAACATAAGAAATCTTATGTGACAAGTTTCATGACTAGACATGACTTCTATGACAAAACTACAATAGGTGAACAAGTCACTCTATATTTTTTAGGTTTTCTTCTACTTTAACATTTTTTTAAGAATTTTATGGTTTAGGTTTCAGCCACAAAAAATAACAAGACAAAACTCAAAGGAACCTAAGCTCAACACAATTCATGGTTCAAGAACAAGAACAAGAAATTTGAACCATAGAAAATCAAATCTAGCTTCTATAGCAAGTTTAATCGGTAGAAACTCTAAAGAATCATGTTAACAACATTTAGCTCAAGACATGTGAGGAGATACATGGAGAAAAAAATGAAGAAACAACAATGGAAGAGAAGGTAAAGCAAAAAATTAATGGAGGTTTAAGGAGCACCTACTTGAAGCTCTTGTGCTTTGATTACCACTTGATGGAAGCTTGCTTTTGGGGCTTCTATGGAGGCTGGATCTTTGAGCTTCAATAAGGTCCTTTAATGGTGATTTTACACCATGGAGATGCAGCGGAAGACAAAGGAGAAGAGGTGAGAGGAGGCGCCATCCACTAGGGAATAAGCCATGGAAGAAGGAGCTTCACCACCAAGATGAGCCTTGGATAAGAAGCTTGGAGAGGATGCTTCAATGGAGGAAAAGAAAGAAGGAGAGAAAGAGAGAAGGAGGAGCACGAAATTGAAGGAAGAAAAAGGGAGAGAAGTTGAACTTTGAGTTGTGTCTCACAAGACTCTCATTCATCAAAGTTACAACAAGTGTTACACATGCTTCTATTTATAGACATGGTAGCTTTCTTGAGAAGCTTTCTTTAGAAAACTTCCTTGAGAAGCTTCTTTGAGAAAACTTCCTTGAGAAGTTAGAGCTTAGCTACACACACCCTCTCATAACTAAGCTCACCTCCTTGAGAAGCTTGCTTAAGAAGATTCCTAAAGAAGCTAGAGCTTAGCTACACACACCTCTCTAATAGCTAAGCTCACCTCCTTGAGATGAGAAGCTAGAGCTTAGCTGCACACCCCCTATAATAACTAAGCTCACCCCTATGCCAAAAAAAACATGAAAATACAAAAAAAGTCCTTACTACAAAGACTACTCAAAATTCCCCGAAATACAAGGCTAAAACCCTATACTACTAGAATGGCCAAAATACAAGGCCTAAATGAAGGAAAAACCGATTCTAATATTTACAAAGATAAGCGGGCTCATACTTAGCCCATGGGCTTGAAATCTACCCTAAGGCTCATGAGAACCCTAGGGCCTTTCCTTGGATCTCTGGCCCAATCTACTTGGAGTCTTCTATCCAATGCCCTTGTGGGGTAGGATTGCATCAGAAGAGGTTGCTTATAAATTCTATTATGCATATGCAAAGTTCATTGGTTTTGCGATTAGGAAGGATGAGGTTCGTTATGTTTCAAATGGTGAAGTAAAAAGGCATCAATTTGTATGCGACAGAGTGGGACTAAGGAACATAATTTTTTTTTACTAGGGATGATAGGAAAAAGGCTCATAGACCTTTGACCCGTACGGGTTGCCTAGCAAGGTTGCATTTAAAGTTAAATCTCATTGTTAGATTTCATCTCAATCTTAGAATGGATAATATGAGAGATGTAACTCAACTCCAAAAGCTAGCTCATAGGGTGAGGGTTGCCCTCACCTTATAAACTCTATCTTAAGACTATCTCTAGCCAATGTGGGATTACTTTTAGCTGATGTGGGACTTGAATTATTTCCAACACACCCCCTCACGCCAAGCACTTCCTGGGCTCAGGGCGTGAACAACAAATGGTGGGTGTTTGTCACCACAAAGCGAGGACTAGCGGAAGTGTGGTTCCAGGATCAGAACTGGCTCTGATACCATGTTAGATTTCATCTTAAAACCAATTGGCTTTAAGATGAAATCTAACATGGTATCAGAGCAGGCTTTGACCCTAGGACCTCGCCTTCGCTTCCGCTGCGACGAGCACCCACCATTTGTGGTTCACGCAAGCCCAATAAGTGCTGGGCATGAAAGGGGTGTATTGAGAAATACCCAAGTCCCACATCGGCTGCCTCAATCCTTGGAGTGCAGCTTATATACCTGTTGGGCAACTTCACTTAATGTCAATTGATTTTAAGATGAAATCTAACATGGTATCAGAGCAGGCTTTGACCCTGGGACCTCGCCTTCGCTTTCGCTGCGATGAGCACCCACCATTCGTGGTTCACACACCAAGCCCAATAAGTGTTGGGCGTGAAGGGGGTGTATTGGGAAATACCCAAGTCCCACATCGGCTGCCTCAATCGGAGTGCAGCTTATATATCTGTTGGGCAACTTCACTTAATGCCAATTGGTTTTAAGATGAAATCTAACACTCATTACCTCACGGTTCCAAATCGTGTCATTTTGGGAAGGACATAACCATGCATTACGCAAGCCAAATTATGTGCCATTATTTAATTTGTATTGTGGTTTGAGTGATGGTGATAAAGCTCAAGTAGATTCATTGCATGCATGGGGGGGGGGGGGTAGAACGTGTTAAATAATAGGTTACATGATGGCCAAAAAGGTAGACCTACAGAGGTGGGATCCAACAAGAAAAAATTGTTCAACTACATTGAGCAGAGAAGGAGGCCTAGAATAAAAGATGGCTGCTTTGAGTTAGTTACATGGTAAGGTGGACAATGCTGACATGTTTTATGAAAAAGGCTTGATTTTAGAAGATGGAAAATTGATGCATTTATTTTGGGTGAATGGTACTAGTAGAATTGATTATCAATGTTTTGGTGACGTGGTTGCATTTAATGCTACGTATAAGAAGAATAAGTACAACAAGCCGATGGCTACATTTTAGAGAAAAATCATCATTCCAAAACCGTGTTTTTTGGGTGTACACTAGTTGCATATGAAAGTACTGATGTTTATAGATAGGTGTTGAATAAATTTTTGGAGGCAATGTGCAACAAATAACCAAAATCAATTGCGACAAATAATGATCTTGCAATGAGCGAGGCAATCGAGGAAGTGTTCCATGATGCTACACATAGACTTTGTGGGTGGCACTTGCAGAAGAATGCTTTTGAAAACATGAAAAGTCAAGAGTTTTTACATGATTTCAAAAAAGCATTGTATAGTTATGTTACACTAGATAGATTTTAGAGATTCTGGAATCATATGCTTGTTAAACACCAGCTTGAAAGGAATAGTTGAGTTTCACAACTCTACAAAAAGAGGTGTATGTGGGCCACTGCGTACTTACGTGAAACTTTTTTGTTGGCTTATGATTTAGCTCTATATACGAATGTGTGAATTCAGTGATAAAGACATATATCCAAAGGAAAAATACACTTGTGGAATTGCTGTATAATTTTGAACACTCTTTGAGAGACTATAGGTACAATGAGTTGGTTTCAAATTTCAATTCATTGTATACAAATCCTGTGATAGATTCTTCACTTCTCCGTATTGAGGAACATGTTGCAACACTTTATACAAGATATATATATAACAAAGTGAAGGTGCAGATTGTTAATGTCAGTGGACTGAATGTGACACCGAGGACTGAAGCTTTGGACAAGGTGATGTAAAAGGTTGACAAGTATCGAGAACATTTTCATCAAATTGAAGTATCATTTGATAATAATGAATCCAAGTTTGCATGTGAGTGTAAGATGTTTAAGTCTAATGGCATTCCTAGTTGCCACATAATTTGTGTAATGAGGCATGACCATTTGAATTCATTTCCTCCAAGTTTGATTTGCATTCAATGGTTGAAGGATGCAAAAAATAATTTTTATTTTATTTTTATCAATCAAATAATTTGGATAATGACCCTCTTAGTTCTGCCTGTATTAGGGGTACTAGTTGCTAGTTGTAACAGACTATGTGAGATTGTTGGTAAATTGCTTGACAATTTTAATTTTGTCATGAATGAAATTTTGAAGTTGACTAAAGTTTTGCAGCAACAAAGACACATGCATAGCAGTGATAGTCATGCTGAAGATGATGTAGGTGATCCGGATGTGGTCAAGACAAAGGTGCTCCATGAAGAAAAAATGGCCAGAAGAATAGAAAATGCTCTAGTTGTAAAAAAACTGGTCTCACATGTATCACATGTCTATTGATGAAGTCTGTTGGTGATGATTTCATGTGCCATGGAGTTTGATGATAGCCAAAGAGCTGACAATGGAATAACTGATAACAAAAGAGCTGATAAAGGAAGATGCGACAATGGAGCAACTGATAAAGGAAGACCTGACAACGAAAGATTTGATAAAGGAAAACTTGACAACAAAAGAGCTGAATTACGGTTTACTAATATTATTATTATTATTATTTTTAATTCATTTTCGGAGAAGTCATATTCTGGTTTAAAAGGATGATTTTTGCCTTTGAAAAATCTGTTTTCCAGGATAAAGAAATGTTATCAATTGATTTGACTAATAGTTAGGACATGCCTAATACCCAACATAGTGTAGGACACAATGATAATGTATTGTGGATTGTATTGTACACTGCAATCTATTTGTTTTCTAAGTTTATCGTGTTGTTATGTTAGCTTTAATTCTTAAATGTAATATTAATGCAGAAAGGTAGATGGGACATTGGTTGTCAAACACGAGTGAAGGATACAAAGGAAAAGTCAGCTGGACAAAAGTCTACAAAGGAAAATACTGTAAGTTAATGTTATTTTTTGTTTGTGTTTTAATTTGATTTGCTTTTAATTAAATTGAGAACTTTTAAATAATTTACAGAAATGTAAAGGTAATGACAAAAATTTATCAGTAGCCAAAGATGTCAACCTGAATAGTTCTACTCTAAATTCTTCAAAAGAAAATAAACATTGTGGTCCTTCAAGTGTTGAAACTAAAGAAACTAATGCAAAAGATGTTTTACCCTCTCAACAAAACAATAGTTTCCCTTATTCTGGACACTCTCATGGGATATCTTATTATAATGCATATGGAGTATAATATGTTAGATATTAATTAGAAAATTAATAATAGAAAGTTTCTAAGCTTATAATTATGAGTCTTATAATTGTGCAATTTTCTAAGTTAAAAGTTGTAAGTTACTAAGTCAAGGTTGTGAGTTACGAAGTCTTGTAGTTTTCCATTAGCATTTAGTATCTTGGAATAAGGTATTAAGCATCTATGTGATTAGTCAAATGGTCACTCTATTCTAGTATAGATAGGGGATCATACTCTTGTATTTGGTGTGGAAAAGAAATAAAATCTTCTTCCAACAAAGTGGAATCAGAGCTTGAGTTCTAGAGTGTTGAGAGAGAAACACTTTGTGAGTTGAGAGATGGCAAACAATGGCTTAAGTATGTTTCAATTCCCTCATCTTACCAAAGGGAATTATGATAATTGGTGTCGTCGCATGAAAGCCTTGTTAGGTTCTCAAGATGCCTGGGAGATTGTAGAGAAAGGTTATACCCAACCTCAAAATGAGGCTACTTTGTCACCAAATGAGAAGGAGACTTTGTTGAAGTTGAAGAAGAAGGATCAACAAGCACTTGCTTTCATTCATCAAGGTTTGGATGAAGCTATGTTGGAGTTGGTGTCAAATGCAACCACATCCAAATAAGCATGGGAGATTTTGAAAACCTCCCTTGAAGGTGTTGATAAGGTAAAAAAGGTGTGCCTACAAACTCTACGTAGAGAGTTTGAATCATTGCATATGAAGAAATCCAAATCTATCTCGGATTTTGGAAATAAGGTGTTGGCTATTGTGAACCAAATGAAGCATTACGGAGAAAATATGGAAGATGTCCATGTAGTGGAAAAGATCCTTCGCTCCTTAATCGCTAAATTTGATTATGTGGTTTGTGCTATTGAAGAGTCTAAGGATTTAGACTCAATGACCATAGACCAATTGATGGGTTCTCTTCAAGCCTATGAAGAAAGGTTCAATAGAAGACATGATGAGCCATTGGAGCAAGTCCTCAAAGCCAAAGCTTCTTTGAAAGAAAATGGAGGAGAACGTAGTCAAAGAGCACGTGGACGTGGAAGAGGATGTGGTCGTGGACGTGGTCATGGCCAAGGAAGAGGAGGAAGAGGAGATTGTGATAATTTGACAATAATGAATGGAGGAGCCATCAATCCACTAGAAGTTGTGGAAGAGGTAGAAACAATTATGAAAAAGCATATGAAAGGAGGTATGATAAATCTAATGTTGAATGTTTTAATTGTCATAAATATGGCCATTACTCTTGGGAGTGTAGAACTAATGTTTAAGAGAAGGTCAATCTTGTTGATGATAAAGAAGTTGAAGAGCCAACACTACTGCTATCACTTAATAATGGTGAGAAGGAAGACAAATGCTTATGGTATCTTGACAATGGAGCAAGCAATCACATGTGTGGATGCAAAGAGAATTTTGTGGAACTTGATGAGAAGGTGAAAGGAAATGTTTCCTTTGGAGATTCTTCCAAGGTGAAAATCCAAGGAAAAGGTACCATTTTAATTTCTTTAAAAGATGGTGCTCACAAATTAATCACGGATGTTTACTATGTTCCTAAACTAAAAAGCAATATTTTGAGTTTGGGATAACTTGTTGAAAAGGGGTATAAAATTCATATGAAAAATTGTTGTTTATGGCTTCGAGATCAAAATTCTAATTTGATTGCCAAGGTGTTTATGTCAAGAAATAGAATGTTCACCTTGAACATTAAAACCAATGAAGCAAAATTTTGAAGGCTAGCATAAAAGATGAATCATGGTGTTGGCATATGAGATTTGGGCACTTGAATTTTGGAGCACTAAAATCCTTAGGAGAGGAGAAGATGGTGAAAGGGATGCCTCTCATCAACCATTCTAATCAATCGTGTGAAGCATGCTTCCTTGGAAAGCATGCAAGAAGGAGTTTTCCAAAAGAAGCTAATTCAAGAGCAAAGGAGCCTCTCCAACTTGTTTACAGCAATGTGTGTGGCCCAATCAATCCTCCTTCATGTGGTAACAATAAATATTTCTTGCTTTTTATTGATGATTATAGTAGAAAGACTTGGGTTTATTTTCTAAAGCAAAAATCTGAGGCATTTGTAGCTTTTAAAAATTTTAAAGCTCTTGTGGAAAAGGAGAGTGGTTATGTAATCAAAGCTCTAAGATCCGATAGAGGTGGTGAATTCACATCAAAAGAATTTAATGAATTTTGTGAAAAACATGGGATTCGTCGCCCTCTAACGGTTCCTAGATCTCCACAACAAAATGGGGTAGCAGAGAGAAAAAATAGAACTATTCTTAATATGACTAGATGTATGTTGAAGGCTAAAAATATGCCAAAGGAATTTTGGACCGAAGCTGTTGCATGTGCCTTTTATTTGTCCAATCACTCCCCAACAAAGAATGTCAAAGATCAAATACCACAAGAAGCATGGAGTGGAGTGAAGCCAAGAGTTGATCACTTGAGAGTATTTGGGAGCATTGCATATGCTCATGTACCCGACCATGGAAGATTCAAGCTTGATGATCGAAGTGAGAAACATGTGTTCATTGGCTATGATGCAAGCTTAAAAGGCTACAAATTGTACAATCCAAACAATGGGAAGACAATTGTGAGCGGAGATGTTGAGTTCTATGAAGAAGGCACATGGAATTGGGAGGACAAAGAAGACACTTATGATTTTTTCCCGTACTTTAAAGAAAGAGATGAAGAAGCCTTGACTCCAAATGATTCAACTCCAGCTCCTTCACCAACTCCTTCAACCAAAGAAGCCTTATCATCTTCTGAAGGGAGTTCAAGTGAAAGGCCAAGAAGAATGAGAAATATTCAAGAATTATATGATGAAACTGAAGTTATAAATGATTTGTTTTGTCTTTTTGTTGACAGTGAACCCTTAAACTTTGATGAAGCAATGAAAGACAAAAGGTGGAGACAAGCCATGGAAGAAGAAATCAAAGCCATTGAGAAGAACAACACTAGGGAGTTATCAAGCCTTCCCAAAGGTCATGAAGCAATTGGAATCAAACGGGTGTTCAAAATCAAGAAGAATGCAAAAGGAGAGGTTGAGAGACACAAAGCAAGACTCGTAGCTAAAGGCTACAAGCAACAATATGGAGTTGATTATGATGAAGTGTTTGCACTGGATGCCCGCATCGAGACAATTCGTCTTCTTATTTCCATGGCAGCTCAAATGAAGTGGAGAGTTTTTCAGCTTGATGTAAAATCGGCATTTCTAAATGGCTATCTTGAAGAAGATGTCTATGTTGAACAACCAATGGGTTTTGTCATCGAAGGTCAAGAAGGAAAAGTCTTGAAATTGAACAAGGCGTTGTATGGTCTAAAGCAAGCACCGAGGGAATGGAATAGTCGCATTGACAAGTATATCTAAGACAATGGGTTTGTTCGTTGTCAAAATGAGTATGCTCTTTATGTTAAAGCTTTTAATAATGGTGATGTCTTATTTATTTGTATTTATGTGGATGACCTTATCTTTATCGGCAATAACCCAAATTTGTTTAAAGACTTCAAGGAGTCCATGTCTCGTGAATTTGAGATGACAGATATGGGACTCATGTCATATTACTTAGGAAGGGAAGTGAAGCAAATGGAAAATGGTATCTTTGTCTCACAAGAAAGCTACACAAAAGAAGTGTTGAAGAAATTTAATATGCTTGATTGCAATCCCGTGAACACACCTATGGAAGGTGGCTTGAAGTTATCAAAGTTTGATGAAGGAGAGAAGGTAGACCCCACGGTCTTCAAGAGTCTTGTGGGGAGTTTGAGGTATCTAACCAATACAAGGCCCGATATTCTATATGCGGTGGGAGTTGTGTGTCGCTTTATGGAGGCTCCTACCTCTACTCATCTAAAAGCCGCAAAAATAATTCTTCGTTACTGGAAGGGTACAATTGATTTTGGATTGTTTTATTTTCCCTCCAATAACTTTAAGCTTGTGGGGTTTTGTGATAGTGATTTTGCAGGAGATGTTGATGATAGAAAAAGTACTACTAGATTTATGTTTTTTATGGGTGATTATGTTTTTACATGGAGTTCTAAGAAGCAAGCCATTGTGAAACTTTCTACTTGTGAAGCCGAGTATGTAGCTGCAACTTCTTGCACATGTCATGCCATTTGGCTAAGAAGATCGTTGAAGGAACTTCACTTGGTGCAAAAGGAAAGCACAAAGATCTATGTTGATAATAGATCTGGACAAGAGCTTGCCAAGAATCCGGTGTTCCATGAACGAAGTAAGCATATAGATACAAGGTATCATTTTATTAGAGAGTGCATTGCCAAGAAAGAAGTAGAATTGATTCATGTGAAGACTCAAGATCAAGTTGCAGATATTTTCACCAAGCCTCTCAAATTTGAAGATTTTCAAAGATTGCGAGCAAGACTTGGTGTGCAGAAGAATTTTCCAATTAAGGGAGGATGTTAGATATTAATTAGAAAATTAATAATAGAAAGTTTCTAAGCTTATAATTATGAGTCTTATAATTGTGCAATTTTCTAAGTTAAAAGTTGTAAGTTACTAAGTCAAGGTTGTGAGTTATGAAGTCATGTAGTTTTCCATTAGCATTTAGTATCTTGGAATAAGGTATTAAGCATTATGTGATTAGTCAAATGGTCACTCTATTCTAGTATAAATAGGGGATCATACTCTGGTATTTGGTGTGGCAAAGAAATAAAATCTTCTTCCAACATAATATCCCTTATTTCCCCAATATCCCCAAGTTCCACAGCATCCTTAAGTCCCACAGTTTCCCTAAGTCCCACCATTTTCTCAAGAACATAATCATGGAAAATTCCCTCAAAACACCCAATTTCCCCTGTCCCGCACGCACTAAACCCGAATGCAATATGACTTCAGTTAGTTTGTTTACATTGTAATACGACTTCAGTTAGTTTGTTTACACTGTAATATGATTTCAAATTTATTTGTCATAAATGTTGTGTTTATGTCTAATAAGTTGTGGTGCCTTGTAGAACATGAAATCCAAGGGAGGTAATTTTGAATCACTTTATCAATCACTAATGTATAGTAACTCAGCTATGGTCCCCGAGAAATGTAATTAATTAAAGGAGACAATAATAGCTTATGTAATCTACCAACTACAACTTTATAAGTTGTTCCCATATTATGGTTATTAGTTTGTTTCCCCATAACTTGTAAGTATATTTAGCAATCTCATACATAAGTTAATATAGTCAATTATGGATTGTAGTAAAATAATTTTTGACCAAGAATAAAGCTCAATGGAAACATAAGTAGAAAAATCCAGAACCGGATGATGCTCCAATTTAAGTAGAAATTACAGGAAAAATACAAAGAACATGAATAATAATTAAAACCAAAGTTACAAAAACTAAAATCAAAACAACAATAACTAAATCTTGGTCATGATCCTAATCCAGAATTTTGGTCTACTAAGGTTTTTCAAACTCACATCCTTTCAAATTTCAAGACAAGCAGATTTGGGTGGATGACTTTTTGTAGCTTCAGTTGTTGGCCCTTCTTGAATTCATTGTGTTTCATAAGATATACCCACATACATGTGAAGGAAAAATAAGTCGTGGAAGTTGTCCTTCTCTTCAAAATGTCACAGTGATATGTCTCCCCAGCTTCATCCATCAACAAGCAATAGTTGAAATAATCCATTTTCCATTTCTCCCCAAAATGAATTGGAATATAATGCATATAGGCATTGAATAAATATTTAAACGTGTATTTTATAGTTTTAGTCAATCAAAGGTTATAGTTTTATGTCCAATTAATTTGAGCCATTGTTCCAGTCACTCCTTTCTTAGATAACTTGAAAATCCAGTCATGTTCATTGAACTAGTGATCAACAACATCCATCAAATTATTTGGATTCACTTGTGCTTCCATCCTAATAATGAAAAAAGAATCAAGTAGTAAATTTAAGTAAAAAATGGTCTGTAAATATGCGTGTTTTAATTTTATGTAGGGGTGTGCAACAGGTAAGATTGGTCGAGTTCGGGCCAGAAAACCTCATCTTACCTAAGCCTACGAGTCGGCATTTGTGAACCAAACCTACCAGAAGTATATATTCGATTTGGGTGGGTTTCGGTTTGGACGGGTCCATGTTGGTGCAAATAAGGTCTTGTGTTACCATTGCCATAGAAGGCAACACTCCACTACCCTAGTGCAATTTCCTTCTCTTTTTTCACTGCCATGGCAATGCTTACAAAAATGCATCGCTCTTGGCTCCTTCGCGCGGCCATGGAAGAGATGCCGCTGTCATCTCCATTCTTTATCTCTCTCGTCGGCAAGCTTTGAGATGTTGTTGTCATTATCGTCGTTTCTTTCTCATTAAAGCTTCTTTGTGTCTGGTCCATTGTGTAGAAGCAAGCTTCATGATGATGAATTAAGTTCATTCAAGTAGTTTTGATGATGACAAAAAGTCCAAGAGAATGATTTCAAGATTGAGTCAACAAGTTCAAGATCAAGATTAAATCAAGATTAATTTCAAGATTCAAGAAATGACATCAAGAAGAATCAAGATTCAAGAGAAGATGATTTCACAAGGGAAGTATTGAAAAGAATTTTTCAAAAACAAAACATTGCACAGTTTTGTTTTACAAGAAAAGTTGTTTCTCAAAATTTTCTAAGTTACCAGAGTTTTTTACTCTCTGGTAATCGATTACCAATTTTCTGTAATCGATTACCAGTGGCAAAGTTTGATTTCAAAAGCTTTTAACTGAATTTGCAACGTTCCAATTGATTTTTAAATGGTGTAATCGATTACCAGTATATCTGAACGTTGAAATTCAAATTAAATTGTGAAGAGTCATATCTTTTCATAAAATGCTTTGTGTAATCGATTACATGGTTTTGGTAATTGATTACCAGTGACAAGTTCTGAATAAAAAGTCAAGAGATGTAACTTTTCCAATGGTTTTCTCAAGATTTTCTCAAGGTTATAACTCTTCCAATGTTTTTCTTGACTAGACATGAAGAGTCTATAAAAGCAAGACCTTGACTTGCATTCAAAGAACTTTAACAACTCTTACAACTTTTAGAACTTCTTGAACAACTTTTGAGAAATCTTGAAACCTTTGCTTCTCATCTTTCTTCTTCTTCCTTTGCCAAAAAGCTTTCCAAGTTTTCTGGTTTCCAAACCTTGTTCTTTCACAGAAAACAAAAGTGTGCTATATCTTTTCATTCTCTTCTCCCTTTGCCAAAAAGAATTCGACAAGGACTAACCGCCTGAATTCTTTTTGTGTCTCTGTTCTCCCTTTTCCAAAAGAACGAAGGACTAACCGCCTAAATTCTTTTGTGTCTGCCTTCTCCCTTTTCAAAGAATTCAAAAAAACACAGTCTGATAATTCTTTTGATTCTTCCCTTTCCCTTAAACAAAAGATTTCAAAGGACTAACCGCCTGAGACTCAGAACAAGAGAGGGTACATCTCTTGTGGATCAGTTCAAGTGGAGGGTACATCCACTTGGTTGTTCAAAGAGAACAAGGGAGGGTACATCCCTTGTGGATCTTTGCTTGTAAAGGTTTTTACAAGGTTGAAAAGAAATCTCAAGGACCGCAGGTTGCTTGGGGACTGGATGTAGGCACGGGCTGTTGCCGAACCAGTATAAAATTCTTGTGTTTGTCTTCTTCTTCCCTACACTTTTTAATTTCCTCTGTGCACTTTAATTATCGCTTTACTTTTGGTTAAGTTTCTATTTCTGTTCTTTACTTTCTTAACATTATAGTAAAAGCCTAATTGAATCTAGTAACATTAAGAAGAATAAGTTTTTTAATTAGTAAAGGTTCATTAATAATTAATTCAACCCCCCCCCCTTCTTAATTATTCCGAGGCCACTTGATCCAACACATTGAGCACAGCAGCTAGCCACACAATTTTGTGTCGCACTGCACAACTCCCTTTCGAATGACCTGAGTGAGAAAGTCCACCACGAGTTCAAAATGGTCTCTTACAAACAGCCTGATTGGAAGCCACAGAAGAGAGAGTGAGAGGAAAAGAAGATTTAGAGCAATAACATTCATGAGGGGGAAGCATAGGGAGTATGTGTCTGTGATTTGGAAGGGAACAAATCTAGGGTTTCAATGTCAAAGGGAGCAGTGCTGGATGATGAATGAAGAACCAAAGGATTAAGTACACAACTTTTAAACATAGGGTATTTAAACATCTTCTTATGATTCAGTCATCAATGGGTTCCGATGGTTCAAGTTTTAAAATCTGAAACCGACCGTAGGAACTAGTGTGAAACCGATTTGTCAACCCGATTTAACTCGCAACTAGTATAAACCCACTTAAAATACAGTTTTTTTGTTCATTTTTTTTGGTTTTGGATCAGGTCGGGTGAACTTGCACACCCCTAATTTTATGTATCTTTATAAAAATAAATCTTACTCAATCAGTTGTATAGGTTGGGGGATAATTGATCTCTTGTTGATTTTGACGAAAGATGCACACAAAGCGCCAAAATACCAGAAAACACCAATATGGTCAGTGTTGAGTCCAAGAGTAACCAAACCATGTCTTTCACTCATGTTGTGAATAATCCCACCACACACAACTGTGTTAAAGTAACTGAGTATTTGTTTTCTCTTGGCTCTTCTATCAAGCATTTGCCAAGATCAGTTCAACCCATCCAATGCTTGTAAAAATTGCATTGAATAATTATCCAATGTTGCACACATGAATTACAACATATTAACCAACTTATAAAGCCTCAAAGTGTTGTAAAAAATTAAAATATATGAAGTTTGTATAGTAACCTTCTTTGGGGAAATGATGGCCCGGAATTTTCCAAAGTCTTGAACTTCTTCTAGGTCTGTGACGAAATCCATTACACTTAGGCAGAGTTTTTGCTTCTGTAAACTTTTAGAGGAAGCGTATGAATGTTGTCTATGCCATTACTTTATATGGCCCATTATGCTTAGGTAGAGTTTTAGAGGAAGTTAAAAGTCAAAATTAACAAATAGCTTAAAGCTTAAATTACTGTATTCCATTAAACTCATTGTTATGGCATGCTTTGTGAGACTAAACGTCCATTTAAGTGTTGGGTCAATAAGGAGGGAAGCTTATTGGTTATACAAAACAATTCTCCTTTTAGTTATGAGAATTGCGTTTTGAAAGTCACACGCTATGCATGCATTTTGTTGTTGCATGTGCTATTTGTAAATTAATTACACAACATAAGAAGGTGGAAATGATGCACTATGAGTTAACAGTGAATACGTTGTGTATTGAAGTGGAAACGAAAAAATGCTTTGAAGTGGAAAGGATGCTACTAGAATTAATTACACAACAAGCACAATATTAAATCTTATACACCTATAACAATTAATTAAAATTGAATGCATCATATTTTAAAGCTTGAGATTAAATCATATGAAACTAAAACAAATTATTATTCACTTCTATGCTATATGTTTTTTGGTGAAAACTTTTAACCTATCTAGAAAATCATAGTGGACCAATATAAATTAAATTCTTAAGTCCTAAGTTAGGACACTAACTATAACATGAGATAATGAACACTTATTTTTAGTCTTATAGTTCAATAGATATAAGATTATCTCATGATCACATATTTTTTATGTTATGTGGTTCTAACTCTTATTCTTATAGTTCCCTAACTAGCAAGTTAATCATAGTGGACCAATCGAAAATAATTATTAAATCCTAAGTTTGTTAGGGTACTAGATATAACATTAGATCATGATGCATGTGGTTCTCACTTTTATGCTTATAGTGCCCTAGCTATCTAGGAAATCATAGTGGACCAATCGAAATTAAATTATTAAATCCTAAGTTAATTAGGGCTCTAGATATAACATTAGATCATGATCACATGTGGTTCTCACTTTTGTTCATATAGTGCCTTGGCTAGCTAGTAAATCACAGTGGACCAATCGAAATTAAATTGTTAAGTCCTAAGTTAATTAGGGCACTAGATAATAATATTAGATAATGATCATATGTAATTCTCACTTTTGTTCTTGTAGTGTCCTGGCTAGTAAATCACAGTGGACCAATCAAAATTAAATTATTAAGTTCTAAGTTAGTTAGGGCACTACATATAACATTAGATCATGATCACATGTGGTTTTCACTTTTCTTATAGTGGACCAATAGAAATTATGTAGAAAATCATAGTGGGCCAATAGAAATTAATTACTTAAGTCCTAAGGATTTAATTACCCAAACTATAACATGAGATACCAATACATGTATATACGGATACAGATACAATATGGTTACAAAATGTTACACATGAGTTGATTATTATTTTTTATTACATAAGGAAAACCATATACTAGGATAGGTACTTTGAATTTTGTTGGAAATAAATATTCATTACTAAAAAATTACTTTTTTATGATGCGCATTCTAAGACGGTTATACGTAACCGTCTTAGAATGTCATGCAGTGGAAATTTTATAATTAAAAAGAATAATTTTTTTATGACACACATTCTAAGACGGTTTTACGGAACCGCCTTAGAATGTACTAGGGGAACGATGGCGACGATGGGTTTATATATAAAAACATCGTTGTTTGCTAGCGTATTCTAAGGGGACCTGGCTTATAATAAAACGGTAGGAGTTGTTTGCGTTTTAAAAGACAGAAACCCTTGCCTAGTGCTTATCACCATTGCTAGGGGAGAAAGGGAGAGGCGCGAAAATGAGCGGAGCGAAGGGGAAGAAAAAGGGAGCGAGCTTCGTGATCCATTGCGAGAAAGGAAAGAGACGTTTTCCAGAAAATTGCTCAACTACGTAACCCTACTCCTCCTCACCGCAACCTCACTTTCTTCACACCGCAACCTCTCGCAACCCCTTGCACTTACTCATACTCACAACCTCTCTTTCAGGTTCGTCTCTCTCACAACTTTGATTTCTCTCATACCTTTCTCTCCCCTAAAGTTTGACTAAGGTCTTTTCATAGGGTTTGATTTGGGTTATGCGTGTGGCTGTAGCAGAGTTAACTAGTTCTGTGGTTTATACTTTCTTCTTGTTTTGCATTCTATGTGTTTTTGTTAATGCTTAAGTCGTTGGACTTTCAAAGAGAGATAGTGAAACTGAAATAGAGGGAAGAAAAAAAACAAGCGTGTAATTAGCGTGACTACGGTGTCATCATTTTCTCCTATTTCTTAACCCTTTTTGTCACTATTTTAATTACTGATTAGCCTTAATTGTCAAATTAATTATGCAGTTTTATCATTTGGGCCTACTGGACTAATTTTGTGTTTTTAATTTAATTTCAGGAGAATTATAAGCAATTGGGCTTAAATTCGGGATTGGGCTTGGACTTGAAGAGAGCAGACAATTTTATTCTACCAAATCTTATCTTATCCAGATTTTATCTCATCTAGATATTATTTCATCTAGATTTTATCTTATCTTATCTTATCTAGATTTTATTTCATCAAGATTTTATTTTATCAAATCTTATCTTATCTTGTCCAGATTTTATTTTATTTATTTATGGGCTTGGACTTAAAACAGATTTGTAAGCTTTGGGGCTGAGAACCTATATAATAGCACCAAGGTTCTAGTTTTGGGGGGCCATTTCGTTTTTGGAAGAAAGAATAATTTTAGGTTTTGCAATTCCAGTATTTACTATTCACGTAGCATTAAAATTTCGTTTTCTGCTTCAATCTGCAATTTCGTTTTCTACTGATTAATGGAAGGATAAGTCTCCAGCGTTGTTCTCTCTTGAGGATCAAGCACAGCTCTCTTTGATGTTTTATTATTACTATTGATTTCTGCTAGTTTTTCTTCTTCACTAATTACTATGTATTTGTTGCTATTAATCCATGCATGTTTAGTGCTTGATTAATTGTCTCTGCGCTTAATTTACGTTCATGCTTAATGATCAGTTTCGTTCATGATTAATTGGTGTATGTGTTGCTTAATCACATAATGACAGTCTTATGTTAATTTTTGCTTAGTAATTTAATTTAGGGTTGAATTAAGTGGTTGAATTGATTAAGGATAAATTCTCGTAACCTAGGATAAGAGACTTGCTTGTGAATCAAGGGGAAACAACATGTTTTAATTTTGTTATTTTCTAATTCAAATTGCTTTCTGTTTAATTTACAAAAACAAACAACCCCCCCCCCCAATTCGTTACTGTTTCACAATTATCTGTTATGAACGTTTGGTTGGTCATTGCTCGTTGGGAGATGACCTAGGATCACTTCCTAGATATTGCATTTTTAATGTTTATTTGATTTGGGTACGGCCTCGATCAAATTTGGCGTCGTTGCCGAGGAGCAGTGGGCCAAAGGTTCATAATAGTGTGTAGTTATCTTATTTTGTGTAGCGTTCTGTTTTGCATTCCCTATTTAGCGACTGTTTTTAGCGACTGATTCAGCTTTGTGTTTTGTTGTGAACAGTGATTAGCGACTGATTTTGCAATTTAATTAGCGATTTTTGTTTTGATAGTTAGAGTTGTTATTTTTAGCTGATTTTTTGTGTGGTAGCTTCTTTTGATCCATATTTTGTGTGAAAAATACCAGGGGCACTTGGTGTGGCAGTATTTGAGAGAGACAAAAAAATTGGGAACTTGATTTTAGCAAAACTTAAAACGACCATAACTTTTGCTCCGGGTATCAGAACAACTATTATTATATATGCATTTGGAGTAGAAAAAAATTTCCTGTACTGTGACAACCCACTGAAGCCAGTTGGGGTCTCCCAAACTCCAAAAATCAGCCGTTTACTAAGTTTTTTTTTTATTTTTCAAGTGTTATTATCCTATTTTTCTAAACGTTTCTTAGGTAGTTTTCATAGTTAGACTTTGAATTTTTGTTTGAAATTTTTTGTGCTATCTTTCCATGATTTTAAGGTGTTCCTCACAAAATTTCAGCTCATTTTGATATTGTTTGAGTATAGTTGTAGTTTTACCCCCTTGTTAGGTGCTTGTTGAGAACACATTATTTGCTGCATATAGTGCATTACTAGGGGCAATCCAGGTGATTTACAACCCTTTGATCCTGAAATAGATAGAACCTTTCATAGATTAGTTAGACATAGTGTGTATCCTGGTCATTCTGTGCATTTTGAGCATTCTGAGCATTCTGTTGAGGGTGATTCTGAATATTCTGATTTTGAGCATTCCAATACTAATTTTCATACTGAGAACATGGCTTAACCTCCACCTCGTGAGAGGACTCTTAGATTGCTGCACCTGATTTCACTTATGAAAGCTTGTGCATTCAATATCCTAATGAGGGTGTTCCATATGTTCTCAAGACAGGACTAATACATTTGCTACCCAACTTTCATGGTCTTGCAGGTGAAGATCCTCATAAGCATCTTAAGGAGTTTCATATTGTTTGTTCCACCATGAATCCCCTTGATGTCCAAGAAGAGCATATCTTTCTAAAGGCTTTTCCTCATTCTCTAGAAGGAGTGGCAAAAGATTGGCTATACTACCTTGCTCCCTGGTCCATTTTCAGCTGGGATGACCTTAAGAGGGTGTTCTTGGAGAAATTTTTCCCTGCATCTAGGACCACTGCCATTAGAAAAGACATTTTAGGCATCAGGAAACTTAGTGGAGAAAGCCTATATGAGTATTGGGAAAGATTCAAGAAATTGTGTGCAAGCTGTCCTCACCACCAGATTTCTGAGCAACTCCTTCTTCAATATTTCTATGAGGGGTTTAGCAACACGGAGAGGAGTATGATTGATGCTGCCAGTGGTGGAGCTCTTGGTGATATGACCCTTGCTGAGGCTAGGAATTTGATTGAGAAGATAGGTTCCAACTCCCAACAATTCAGTGCAAGAAATGATGCTATTGTTCTTAGAGGAGTCCATGAGGTGGCCACGGATTCATCTTCATCTATTGAAAATAAAAAGCTTGAAGGAAAACTTGATGCCTTGGTAATCCTAGTAACTCAGCTTGCCATGAATCAGAAATCTACACCTGTTGCAAGAGTCTGTGGTCTATGTTCTTCTGCAGATCACCATACAGATCTCTGTCCTTCTTTGCAGCAATCTAGAGTCAATGAGCAACCTGAAGCTTATGCTACAAACATTTATAATAGACCTCCTCAGCAACAAAACCAACAACAGTAGAATAATTATGACCTTTCAAGCAATAGATACAATCCAGGTTGGAGGAATCATCCAAATATGAGATGGATAAGTCCTCCACAACAACAACAGCTTGTCCCTCCTTTTCAGAATACTGCTGGTCCAAGCAAGCCATATGTTCCTCCTCCAATACAACAACAACAGCAGCAGCAGTCACAACAAAAACAACAAGCAATTGAGGTTCCTCCTCAACCTTCCTTAGAAGAGTTAGTGAGGCAGATGACCATCCAGAATATGTAATTTCAGCAAGAGACAAGAGCCTCCATTCAGAGTCTGACAAATCAGATGGGGCAGATGGCTACTTAGTTGAACCAAGCTCAATCCCAAAATTCTGACAAATTGCCTTCACAAACTGTGCAGAATCCAAAAAATGTGAGTGCCATTACCTTGAGGTCTGGCAACCAAATTCAAATGCCTCCACCAGTAGCAGCACCTGCACCTGAACCTGTCAAGCTTCCTAAAAAAAAATTTCATGCAGGTGAACCTTCTTCTAGTAATTCTGACTTACCACAGCCTCCTATCCCTCTTCCATTCCCACATAGAGCAATTCCAAACAAAAAAATGGAAGAAGTGGGAAAGGAGATCTTGGAGACCTTCAGGAAAGTAGAGGTGAACATACCTCTGCTAGATGCCATCAAGCAAATTCCAAGATATGCCAAGTTTCTAAAGGAGTTGTGCACCCACAAAAGGAAGCTCAAAGGCAATGAAAGGATTAGCATGGGCAGAAATGTGTCAGCATTGATAGGTAAATCTGTTCCAATTATTTTAGGCAGACCATTTATGAAAACAGCCCGAACCAAGATAGATGTTTATGCTGGCACATTGTCTATGGAATTTGGTGATATTATTGTTCATTTTAACATTCTTGATGCCATGAAACATCCATCTGAGGATCATTATGTTTTTCGTGCTGAGATAATTGATCAGATTGTTGATGATTATATGTTTGATTTTGATTATGTTCTTCATGGTACGAAACATCCATTTTTATCTGATCTGCATACTTGTCATTCCTTATGCATTGAATCTGAATCTGAGTTTGAATTTGATCTTGTATCTAATTTTTATGCTGAGAATGAATCTGAATTTAAGTCTGGTTCTGATTTTCTGGGTGTTGTACCTCTTGATGTTGATTTTTTAGAGTTAGAATGCACTAACCATGTTGCAGGAAGTACATATACTTCTGACTTACTTTATAAGGTACAGGCTGAGGAACCTTCTTCTTCTCCTACCCTGGTTCCTCCCATTGTTCAGCCACCACCCACACCAGAGTTAAAGCCCTTACCAGCAAACCTTAAGTATGCTTACTTGGAGGACAAGGAAAACTTTCCAGTGATCATCTCTACCTCTCTTGCTGCTAAGCAAGAGGAGAAGTTGTTGCTAGTGCTCAAAAAGCACAAGAAAGCCATTGGATGGACTTTAGTAGACATTCCTGGTATTAGCCCATCTACCTGCATGCATAGGATACGTTTCGAGGATGGAGCTAAGCCAGTGAGGCAGCCACAACGACGATTCAACCCCGTCATTCTAGATGTGGTGAAAAAAGAGGTGGCCAAGCTCTTACAAGTTGGAATCATCTACCCCATTTTTGACAGCCAGTAGGTGAGTCCAGTCCAAGTGGTTCCTAAGAAGACATGCCTCACAATGATTAAGAATGAAAGGGATGAGCTTATCCCCACAAGAATGCAAAACAGCTGGCGAGTCTCGATTGATTATAGGAGGCTGAACCAGGTAATCAGAAAAGATCATTTTCCCTTGCCATTCATTGATCAAATGCTTGAGCGCTTGGCAGGTAAGTCTCATTACTATTTTCTTGATGGTTTTTCTGGTTATTTACAAATTCATATTGCTCTTGAGGATCAAGAAAAGACCACATTCACCTATCCCTTTGGCACTTTTGCCTATAGGAGGATGCTCTTTGGCCTATGCAACGCCCCTGGTACCTTCCAGCGATGTATGCTTAGCATTTTCAGTGATTTTTTAGAGAGTTGCATAGAGGTATTTATGGATGATTTTACTGTTTATGGATCCTCTTTTGATACATGTTTGGATAGTCTGGATAGAGTTCTTAGTAGATGCATTGAAACTAACCTTGTGCTGAATTTTGAAAAACGTCACTTCATGGTAGAACAAGGTATAGTTTTAGGGCATATCATTTCGAATAAGGGCATAGAGGTAGACCCTACAAAAATAGATGTTATTTCACAATTGCCTTACCCCTCTTGCATGCGAGAGGTTCGCTCTTTTCTTGGTCATACAGGGTTTTATAGGCGCTTTATCAAGGATTTTAGCAAAGTGGCCCTTCCACTATCCAATCTGCTAAAAAAGGAGGTGGAATTTGATTTTAATGACCAATGCAAATAGGCTTTTGATTTCCTCAAGCGCGCGGTGACAACCACCCCTATCATTCAGGCCCCTGATTGGACAGCCCCATTTGAGTTAATGTGCGATGCATCCAATTACGCATTGGGGGTTGTCCTTGCTCAAAAGATTGATAAGCTGCCTCGGGTGATCTACTACGCGTCCATAACTTTGGATGCTGCTCAAGCAAATTACACTACCACAGAGAAGGAGCTATTAGCGATAGTTTTTGCTCTTGAAAAATTTCATTCATATTTGCTTGGTACTCGTGTGATTGCTTATACTGACCATGCAACTCTAAAGTACCTATTGAAGAAGGCTAAATCAAAGCCTAGATTGATCAGGTGGATGCTTTGGCTCCAAGAGTTTGATTTGAAGATCCATGATCGAAGTGGTGCGCAAAACCTCGTACCTGACTATCTGAGTAGGATTGAGCATGTGTCTCAGGACTCACCCATTCGGGATGATTTTCCGGATGACTATTTGTACATTCTGTATAGTATTTCTGATTCCTTCCCCACTCCCTAGTTTGCTAATATTGTGAATTATTTGGTTGCTTCTGGTTTTCCTCCCTTAGCATCTAAAGCTCAAAATGATAAAATTAAGAGCGATGCTAAGCATTATATTTGGGATGACCCCTATTTGTGGAAGTTGTGTAGTGACCAGGTTATTAGGAGATGCATTCCAGACCATGAGATTGGCTCAGTCCTACAATTCTGTCATTCTTCCGCACCAGGTGGCTATCTTGGCATACAGAGGACAGCTCGCAAGGTGCTTGACTGCGGTTTCTATTGGCCCACCATCTTCAAGGATGCATGGAGAATTTGTAGCACTTGTGAGCCTTGTTAGAGAGCAGACGGCTCACCTTCATGGAGACAGCAAATGCCTCAACAACCCATGTTATTCTATGAGGTGTTTGATGTCTGGGGTATAGATTTTATGGGGCCTTTCCCTGTCTCTTTTGGGGTTTTGTTTATATTCTCCTTGCTGTTGATTATGTTTCAAAATGGGTGGAAGCCAAACCCACCAGAACTAACGATGCTAAGGCTGTTGTGGATTTTTTTAGATCTAATTTGTTTTGCAGGTATGGAGTCCCTAGAGCCATTGTTAGTGATCAAGGCACCCATTTTTGTAACAGATCCATGTATGTCTTGCTCAAAAAGTATGGGGTCGTGCACAAAATTTCCACACCATACCACCCCCAAACTAATGGGCAGGCTGAGATTTCAAACAGGGAGATAAAAAGGATCTTGGAGAAGATTGCGCAGCCGAACAGAAAGGATTGGAGCGCCAGGCTAGATGATGCTCTTTGGGCGCATAGGACTACCTACAAAGCACCCATAGGAATGTCTCCTTATCGGGTTGTCTTTGGCAAGGCATGTCATCTTCCTGTAGAGATAGAGCACAAAGCCTACTGGGCTGTAAAGACCTACAACTTCTCTATTGATCAGGCTGGAGAGAAAAGGAAGTTGCAACTAAGTGAGCTAGATGATATCTGTTTAGAAGCCTATGAGAATTCCAAATTCTACAAAGAGAAGACTAAGAAGTTCCATGATAGTCTGATAGCTAAGAAGTGTGACATCCTAGAATTTCTACCCGGAATTTTGTAAGTGTTACATTTAAATAATTATATATATATATATATATATATATATATATTATTCAATGTATATATATATATATATTCTTGGTAGAAGTATGTACATTGGGGGAAAGATACGCGGGTTAGACTAATTAACGAAGAGTAACCCATAACCGAACGGTTATAGATTAATTCGCAATTAATTAGTCTAAAAATTATCGTTTTGCGTGTAACTTAAAATTTAACAAAACCAGCCTCTCTGAACCACTCTCAGGGTCTCATTCTGAGCGTTTTGATATATATATTGCCTACTTTCAAAAACAGGCCCCGACGGGTGCAGAGAAACTCGAGGAATTGGAACCAGAGAGGCGGCATGCAAACCGAGGCAGGATTTCAGCATCCAAAAAGGTTCAATTTTTTCTTCCTTATGGCTAAGTATGATGTCAAATCAAAGGAAAAGGTGGGCCCTTTTTGCTCCACTTAAAATAGGACATATGGCAATTGCTTTTAGAAAAGAAAATGAAAAAGAAAAGAAAATCATTTTTTTTATAAAAAGCCCAAATCTTCTCTCTCTTCCTTCAGAAAATTTCAGCAGCTTCTTCCCTCCTTCCGCGTTGCTTTTTTCTCTTCTTCTTCTCCACCATTGTTGCCTCCATTGAAGCTCCAAATTCCTCTTCCTTTCTACCCCAAATTGCAAGGAAAAGCCATTTTCGGAGTCTTGGAGCATACCTCTACTTCGTGGGGCTTTAAATTTCAGGTAAAGGTGGACTTCTTCTCACTTGAAATCTGTGGGTGTTGGGTTTTTGGGAGCTATGATGGGTAGTTCTACTAGGTTATTGCCTTAGGGTAGTTATTTGTGAAGGAATTTGTTGAAATTATGCTAAACTTGACATGTTTGATGTGGGCAAAACTACCCATGTTGATTTAGGGTTTAATAATGATGCTTTGTGATATATGTATGCTTAAAATGTTGATAGAAAACTGGTAGAGATGATGGGGAGAGTTAACTTAGAGTTAAATGTGAGAATGGTAGTGTTGTAAGTGGAAAAGTGTGAGATTTTGAGGGTTAGAAAAGCAAAATTTGGGGTTAGTGGAAATTGGAGTCTAAGGTGAGTTGATTCTAGTTTAGAATGTCAATTAGGACTTGTAGGAAAGCTTGGGTAGAGCAAATGAGAAAAATGAGTGACAAATATGAAAGGAAAGAGCCATTTCTAGGGTAAATTGGGTGTTGAGAGGCCAAATTTTGAATAGGTGGAGATTTCAACTTAAAACCAGTTTGAGCAAGTCTAAATCAATGTTATAGACTTGATGAAGATGAGAGTTTACCCCAAAATTACCAAATTTTCATTTTCACCTTTCAAACCTTGAGAATTCACTAAATTGGTGGGTTTTGGATACCTAAATTTTGATTTACCTTGGTTTGAAGTTTGTTTTTGGTTTAAACATGATTTAGACATGGTTTAGGACTTGTAGGATCCAATTTGAGTGAAATTGGATACAAGCAAGTTAGAATTCGAAATCTGCCAAATTATGCAACAAAAGCTGTCAAATTGTGCAGCAGATTTTACCAATTATGCAGAAAAATGGTTGTGCAGCACTAGTCACGGGAAAGGTAGTACATATCGTGTTCTAGATATTTTCTAGCAGATCCCAACGGTCAAAATTTAGATTTCTGTATTAGGAACCTCCAGTAAAAATTTCAAGGCGATCCAATGGTTAACAAATCAGAATGAAGAGAATGTTACTGGGGTATATGAGTAGGAAAAACTGTGGAATTTGAATGAGTTTTGTGCAGAGTTTTCTGCCTCCACTCTATTTTTCTTGGTTTAGGGTAGTTTCATGACAAATGAAATTGAATTGTTTGGATATTGTGAAAGCTTGGAGGGGTTGATGGGGACCCGATGCTGAGAGGAATGAGGATAAGGGCTACGTAGGAGTGCGTGAGCTCAATTTAAAGATGGGCAACTGGGGATGGTGTGCTTATGCCTGACTTGTGGAAATGAGATAATTGATTTGTGCCATCGCCCGATCGCCACCTAGTACCACATATGACGGGTGCCTCACAATCCAATAAGCTTGATGTGAGAAAGCGTGGAAGAGTCAGTCTTCCTACTTTTGTTTGTTGACCACAGAGTGGTACCTGGAGATATGTCGCGGGGGTCAGGAGACCTTGGGGACGCCAGGTGGGGTGCTATTTCCCAAAACCAAGCTTGGTCAATCCCGACCCAACCCGGGCATAGTCAGTCAGTGAGAACCTGTGACGTACCTAAGGAGGCGAGCTCCTGGCAGTCAACCAATAAAAGAACAAAGTCCACGAAGCAAGGAGGCTTGTGTGGCGACTGGCCAACTATGTATCTTGGGTGGTATCTGAAAATTACCCTCTGGTAATCGATTATCATTCATGGGTAATCGATTACAGGGTTTAAAAATGGAGACAGGATGTTAAGTAGCCTCTGGTAATCGATTACCATTCGTGGGTAATCGATTATAGGGTTTAAAAATGGAGACAGGATGTTAAGTAGCCTCTGGTAATCGATTACCATTCATGGGTAATCGATTACAGGATTTAAAAATGGAGACAAGATGTTAAGTAGCTTTTGGTAATCAATTACCAATTGTGTGTAATCTATTACACGGTATGATAGGGCACTGGTAATCGATTACCAGTTGTGTGTAATCAATTACATAGTGTTACCTGCTACTGGTAATCGATTACCATTTATGTGTAATCGATTACACAGTGTAACTTGTAGATTCCAATGTGCAAAGGCTGAGTAATTCATTTTTGGGCACTGGTAATCGATTACATACTTTGGTAATCGATTACCAGAGAGGAAATCCCTTGAACAAGACATTTTGACTATACGTAGCCGTTAGGGGACGCATTGTATTGTTACCTGTGTAGTTAGATTTCTTGTGAAAGAGTCTACCCTCTTTCTTTTATCTCTTGTAGATCGCGATGGCAGCGTAGTTGATCCATGATCGCGTTGTGATGGAGTGCCTAGAGGGTGTTTGGGAGACCCTCGAAGGCAATGAGAGGTGCCGATTCCGTGACACAATTTGACTCACTGCTACTTCATTAGTACATCCGGAGGAACCCGAATGCACACTTCAGCAGCCTGTGGAGTGGATACTACCTACACCTACTCCATATCGACTAGTTGAGCCGGTTCAAGTGATAGAGGTGTCATCCTCTGAAGATGATCTTGAAGAGGACCCAGAGGAGTTACCTCGTGAACCTGCTGCAGATGCCCCTGATTTCCCAGAGGATGATGAGGACCCACTCCCTGATGTTGATTCTCTAGAGGATATTATGTCAGCATCTGAGGCAGACTCTACAGAGGAGAGTGGCCCGGGAGGGACAGCGAATAGTGACGACTCTTTATCATAGTAGACGGCTCCTTAGACTAGGCGTACATACTTTTTGTGGGCGGGTGTATCTAGTTCAGACTGCTAGGTTTACTCTTTTGATTTTTGGGTGGGTAGACCTATTGTATAGAAATTTTGATGATTGTATATATTGTGGCTGAAGCCACCACAGTTGTTACCTTTGCTCTAGATGTCACTATGTTATTTTGCAGACACCCATATTTTGGACAGTTGTAGATGATAAAAACAATTATGTTTTATCTTGTTATTTGAAAAGAAAATGTTAACTAAGTTTATTTGAAAAGAGTTTACCGACCGCATCTTATTATTTCTCATGTGACGACCTAAAATGATGGCTGGTATATTTTTGAAAGAGCAAAATAGTTTAGAGGTTATAAGTGATCAGAAAGAAATGAATCCAAATAGAGTTGTGAACTGGCTATTTAGGACTCTATAGTGATAATTTTCCTTCTGAATTTAATTACCGTGAAATGAAGGACTTCGTTGTTGGACAGAAAGTTTTATTGTATAACTCTAGGCTCGGACTCATAAGTGGTAAGTTGAGGTCAAAGTGGATTGGTCCTTTTGGGTTATGTACAGGTAATGGATAATTGTTTTTGAAATAGGAGTTTCTTGGCATTTTGTGAATTGAAACCCTTGTGTTTCTCTACATGTCAAGTTAGTTTTGAAAGTTCGAATTGAAAGTGATAGATTTACCCTTGGTGAGAATCTGAGCCATCATCATCTATTTTATTCGGTGTGTTTTGCCCCATTGATTGCTTGCACAATAGCCTTGGCTTGACTCTTGTTGATACTTCTTGCTTCACATGCATGTTGGGAGATGATTTAGGCATTTTGTTATTATAAGCCTCTAGCCAAATGAGCCTACCTTGAATTAATTCCTTTGATAGCCCCTTTGAGCCTATGTTCCCCTTTCTTTGTTTTGAAGCTCATTACAAGCCTTAAGTGAAAAACCATGATTTCACCCTACCCTTAAGGAATTTGGAGCTTTGGAATAAGTGTGAGGGGGGGGGGGTATGTTTCATTGGATGATATGTTTTTATTGGCCATGCTTGATGATGTATACATTTATTGCCTAATTGTTGCTTTATTTTTCAAATGCTTTCAATTGCTACTGTTCACGTTCAAAAAAAAAATACAAAAAAAAAATAGAAATGAATGAAGTTGAATAAATGAGGTCTTGGTTTGAAGACATGGATTGGTTGAGGACTTGGTTGATTTTGTTTTGGGTTTACTTTTGAAAGCTTAATTTGTAATTTTGGTTTTGGGGTTTACTACTTTTTCTTACTTCCCACTTATTCCCCATTGCTCCTCTATTCCTTTGGGTTTTAGCTACTATCCCATACTTTCCTCTACCTTGTCCTTGGCCCCATTACAACCTTAAAAGAACTTTTGATCCTCATGTGCATGTGTTTGTGATGTGGTTGTCAATTTTAGAGTCTTGCCAAGTCTATGTGGTGTTTGTTTTCATGGGTGCTCTAAGAGTAAACAGTAGCCTAGACACTTGAGAGATAGAGTGCATATCTTGTGAGGCTTTATCACTTTTCATTCTCGAGCTGATTAACTATCTTGCCATGTTTGAGATGCTTGGATGATTTTCCTGATGGCCTTGATTCTTTAACTCTTTACGTGTTGGATGTTACCCATTCTTTTCATTCCTTGAGATTCATTGAGAAATATGTAATTTTTTTTGTGTCTGTTTGTTTCTCTTTAATGTCTCTGGATTTTTCCCTTGCTTTGTTTTTTTTTATTTTGCCCAGGAGTGCAAAAGACTAAGTGTGAGAGGATTTGATGTGTCATCATTTTTTCCTATTTCTTAACCCTTTTTGTCACTATTTTAATTACTGATTAGCCTTAATTGTCAAAATAAAAAAGACAAATAGAATTTGTATAAAATAGAACACATGCACTTTCCTTTTTCGTCATTCTCAATCTTTGTGAGTTTCTTTGAGATTGGGCGCACAAGTTAACTAAAAGGCAATGTATTATACTAATTTTCACAAGGATGGACGCTTTCTGGATTTAGCGTGTTGGACGCTACATAAAATAAAGCAAACTCTTTTTGATTGTGGATGATATTGAATATTATAAATTAACATAATGATCATATCCACTTGTCCAAAACTCATTAGAACATCAATAATTTACTTATTGTTATACATCAAAATCCAAGGTGGATGAGACGAGTGGTCGTCCAGACCTAACAACCTCTCTCTTTTTTATGATGACAAACAATATAAATTTTGATTTATAAAGATAATTAGAGTTTTAAGAGATTTAAGAACAATGTAATGCAGTTAAACTCCCTTTGAGTTCAATCATGGAAAGAAAATGATATAGATACATTATACATGACATATGAGGCAGCGAAATGATAACAGTTAATAACCAAAGAGAGAACATGTATGGAAATACTCCAAAACCACTTTTATTTAAACCTGTTAGCTCAATTAGAATCAAAATTCATATTTCTCCCCGTTTTGTCATAAGAAAAAATGGGTTTGAAGATCGAAAGATTGATGGACATCATTATCAGTCCTGAGTAGGCAGTGGTGATGGAAGTTGAGAAGGTGGTGGTGAAAATGGAGGAGTTGGTGGTTGAGGTATTGGTGCAGGTGCAACAAAAACTCCAAGCATAGACATTTGAGTCTGTTGAATGTTTTGAAGGAGAACGACACCAAGGTTGGAGAACTGGGTGGTAATGACATTCTGAATGGAAAGCCTAAATTTCTCATTCTCTTAACATTGTCGTTCGACAAAAGTTTCCATGGCTTGCCCTATCATATCTTGCACTTGATCTCTTGTAATGGTAGGGAGTTGTGCATAGTTCAGAGGTGTGGGGCTGGAACTAGTAAAGTTGACGACGACTAAATCAGGTTCGCCCTTATCACTAGAAGTAGCCTTATTTGAAGTTATAGACTGCTTGGACGCAAGTTCTAGAGCGTTGTGTTCAACTTCATCAGCTATAACTGCATTGGATGACATAGGAGTTTCCTCCATGACACCAATGTTTGTAAGATCAATGATGATCCCAAATACAATGTTGTCGTCCATAGCTTTAGCAGATGCATCAACCTAGACAAAGGCGGCATTATCTTTCTCAGCAGCAGTAGCAATAACTTCTTCTTCATCCTTCTTGCTTTGTTGAGCTTCGTGAAGCTGAGTCACATGAGCTATCATCTGATCTTCGGTCATCTTCTTCAAATTATATTTGCCTTCATATTGAATAATGAGAAGTTTAAGAAAACATTGAATGAATGGGTAGCTTTCAGCATCCTTTGTAAAGCAAAAGCAAACATCACCAAAGTGGTAATTCCTAATAGGACACAACACTTGAATGGCATCGTGGTGCTTAGCATTGTCACTTCCATCATAACTAGAAGTGGATGCTTTTTTAGAGTACATCTACACAATCTAATTCCATAAGGTCCTAGTATGATAAGCATTAGAAGTTCGAATCAACTTCTTCCCACTAAACAATGAGTTTCAGTTGCGAGGAAAATTAACAATCTCCACCTTCATCTTTCTTGTCGGCATCTCTTTATTGTAATAAAGCATAAATCTATTCTTCTTGATAGCATCCAAAATTGGTAGGTGTGAACTCACTTTATTAACAACCATCTTGATATCAGTGGCTCTTGAGATGTGCAGACCAGGAGGGTAGGCAATGGTCTGGTCTTTCAGGTATACCTATTCATGCAGTTTGCCAGGGGATGATCGGTTACCAGTAGCATAATTGTTTTGAAAACGTTTTCAAATTGAATTTACAACGTTCCAATTATTTTCAAAAAGCTGTAATCGATTACCAGTACCTTTGAACGTTGAAATTCAAATTCAAATGTGAAGAGTCACAACCTTTCACACAAAAGCTTTGTGTAATCGATTACACTAATTTGGTAATCGATTACCAGTGACTGTTTCTGATAAATCAAAAGATGTAACTCTTCAAAAAGGTTTTGACTTTTTCAAATTGGTTTTAAGTTTTTCTAAAAGTTATAACTCTTCTAAATGGTCTTCTTGACCAGACATGAAGAGTCTATAAAAGCAAGACTTTGTTTTGCATTTTGAATCAATTCATTCTTTCACACTTTTACTTTTCCAATCAATCCTTTACAAGCCTTGAATCTCTTTGAACTTCTTCTTCTTCTTTGTACCAAAAGCTTTCTGAAGTTTTCTGGTTTTCCAAACCTTGAAAACTTGTGTTATTCATCTTTTCATTCTCTTCTCCCTTTGCCAAAAAGAATTCGCCAAGGACTAACCGCCTGAATTCTTTTTGTGTCTCTCTTCTCCCTTTTCCAAAAGAACAAAGGACTAACCGCCTGAATTCTTTTGTGTCTCCCTTCTCCCTTGTCAAAGAATTCAAAACGACACAGTCTGAGAATTCTTTTGATTCTTCCCATTCCCTTATACAAAAGTGTTCAAAGGACTAACCTCCTGAGAATTCTTTTGTATCCCCATTCACAAAGTATCAAAGGTTTAACGGCCTGAGATCTTTGTCTTAACACATTGGAGGGTACATCCTTTGTGGTACAAGTAGAGGGTACTTCTACTTGGTTTTGATTGAGAACAAGAGAGGGTACATCTCTTGTGGATCAGTTCTAGTGGAGGGTACATCCACTAGGTTCAAAGAGAACAAGGGAGGGTACATCCCTTGTGGATCTTTGCTTGTAAAAGGATTTTTACAAGGTTGAAAGAAATCTCAAGGACCGCAGGTCGCTTGGGGACTGGATGTAAGCATGGGTTGTTGCCGATCCAGTATAAAAACTCTTATGTGTTTATTTTCTTCTTCCCTACTCTTTTACTTTCCGATGAGCATTTAATTACCGCTTTTACTTTCTGTTAAGTTTTCTCTTCTACTCCTCATTCTCTTGACAATGTAGTGAAAGCCTTAAAAGAGTAATTTTTTAATTAGTAAAGGTTTAGGAATAATTAATTCAACCCCCCCTTCTTAATTATTCTGAGGCCACTCGATCCAACACTATGTGGATGGTGGTGATTTCCATGGTTGGGATGATTTCAGTAGCAGAGGTGTTTGAAGAGGCCATGGCAGAGAGTTGAGAGTTGGGGTTTGAATTCTCAGAGAAGAAGTTGAAGTGTTTCAGAGAGTGTGTAATGCCAAGAGTTTTTGACATAATAAGTTTTTATAGTAGGCTTTTTCGCTTTTTCAAAAACAATCATTAGGCATGTTTTCCAAAACTAACTAGGCATAAAGCATTACAACATTTCATTATGCAAACGCTGGATTTTATAAAAAAAAAAAATTAATGCATGATATGTTGTCCATTTATTGAATGTTATGAGTGTGTGTTTAAGTCTAGTGGACGATATATCCTTGGATGCAACAATGGATGACATATAGAGATTAAATAAATCATTAATAAAGATCATTCCAAGTTGACTTCTTAACAAAATCAACCTTTCCTCAGTTAATCGTTTTGTAAAGATGTCAAAAAGCTGATAATCAGTGGGCACAAACTGCAAGTCCACTCTCCCATTTTGAACATGATTTCTTATACAATGATGTTTAATTTCTATATATTTTTCTCCAGAATGCAATTTCGGATTTTTTGAAAGACTGATAACAATTTTATTGTCACAAAAGATGAGAATTTTACTCACTGTAGTCTTCAAGCTTATTCTTTATCTACAGAATTTAAGCACAACAACTTGTTGACATATATTTTGCTTCAACAGTGAACAATGCAGTTGAGCCTTGCTTCTTGCATATTCATGTTACTAAGTTGCCACCTATAAACTGACAGCTTCCACTTGTGCTTTTTCTTTCAAATGAACACTTAGTGTTAAAAAGGTGATAGAAAGTATTATAAGAATGCTCAATAAAATGTTATGAAGAGAAGTAGAAACACTTGGTTTATACGGGTTCACTCAACTTGAGCTACGTATAGTTCCCCTTTACTCACTAGTAAAGGGTTTCACTAATCAAAACTTGATTATAAAGCAAGTATTTTAACCTACCGCTCCTAGCTTTACAAGTATTCTTAATACTACTTCTGGTACCTTCTTAGACTCCTCCTAAATCTAAGTGATGTGTCATTATTTACCCCTATTTCTTAACCCTTTTTGTCACCATTTTAATTACTGATTAGCCTTAATTGTCAAATTAATTATGCAGTTTTATCATTTGAGCCTACTTGACTAATTTTGTATTTTTAATTTAATTTCAGGAGAATTATAAGCAATTGGGCTTGAATCCCGAATTGGGCTTGGACATGAAGAGAGTAGACAATTTTATTTTATCAAATCTTATCTTATCCAGATTTTATTTCATCTAGATTTTATTTCGTCCAGATTTTATTTCATCCAATCTTATCTTATCTTGTCCAGATTTTATTTTATTTCGCTTATGGGTTGGACTTAAAAGAGATTTGTAAGCTTTGGGGCTGAGAACCTATATAACAGCACCAGGGTTTTAGTTTTTAGAGTTTTTTCGAAGAGGAGAATAATTCTAGGGTTTTAGAATTCCAGTTTTTACTATTCATACGCACCGTTCATGTAGAATAAAATTCGTTTTCTGCAATTTCGTTTCTGCTTCAATCTACAATTTTGTTTTCTGCTGATTAATGGAAGGCTAAGTCTCCAACGCTGTTTTCTCTTGAGGATCAAGCACAGCTCTCTTTGAAGTTTTGTTATTACTATTGAATACTGATCAGTTTTTCCTCTTCACCAATTACTCTGTATTTGTTGCTATTAATCCATGCATGCTTAGTGCTTGATTAATTGTCTCTGCGCTTAATTTACATTCATGCGTAATGATCAGTTTCGTTCATGATTAATTGGTGTATGTATTGCTTAATCACATAATGACAACCTTATGTTAATTTTTGCTTAGTAATTTAATTTAGGGTTGGATTAAGTGGTTGAACTGGTTAGGGATAAATCCTTGTAACCTAGGATAAGAGACTTGCTTGTGAATCAAGGGGAAACAACATGTTTTAATTCTCTTTTTTTCTAATTAAATTTGCTTGCTGTTTAATTTACAAAAAACAAACAACCCTCCCCCCCCCCCCCCAATTCGTTACTATTTTATCACTATCTGTTATGAATGTTTGGTTGACCATTGCTTGTTGGGAGACGACCTAGGATCACTTCCTAGATACTGTATTTTTAATGTTTATTTGATTCGGGTACGACCTCGATCAAATTTTGCGTCGTTGCCGCGGAGTAGAGGGCCAAAGGTTCATAATAGTGTTTAGTTGTTTTGTTTTGTGTAGCGTTCTGTTTTGCATTTCAATCGCGTCCACTGTTTAGCGACTGTTTCAGCTTTGTGTTTTGTTGTGAACAGTAATTAGCGATTGGGAACTAGCGACTGATTTTGCAATTTAATTAGTGATTTTTGTTTTGATAGTTAGAGTTGTTATTTTTGGCTGATTTTTTGTGTGGTAGCTTCTTTTGATCCATATTTTGTGTGAAAAATACCAGGAGTACTTGGTGTGGCAGTATTTGAGAGAGACAAAAGTTTTGGGAACTTGTTTTAAGCAAAACTTGAAACAGCCATAACTTTTGCTCTGGGTATCAGAATAACTATTATTATATATGCATTTGGGGTAGAAAAAAATTTCCCATACAATAATAATTGTCTAAAGCCAATAAGGGTTTCCCAAACTTGAAAAATCAGCCGTTTACTAAGTTTTTTTTTATTTTTCAAGTATTATTGTCCTATTTTTCAAAACTTTGCATAGGTAGTTTTCATAGTTAGACTTTGAAATTTTTTGTGCTATCTTTTCATGATTTTAGGGTGTTGCTCACAAAATTTCAGCTCATTTGGATATCGTTTGACTATAGTTGTAGTTTTACCCCCTTGTTAGGTGCTTGTTTGAGAACACATTATTTGCTGCATATAGTGCATGACTAGGGGCAATCCAGGTGATTTACAACCCTTTGATCTTGAAATAGATAGAACCTTTCATAGATTAGTTAGGCATAGTGTGCATCCTGGTCATTCTATGCATTTTGAGCATTTTGAGCATTCTGAGTATTCTATTGTTGGTGATTCTGAATATTCTGATTTTGAGCATTCAATTACTAATTTTTATACTGAGAACATGGCTCAATCTCCACCTCGTGAGAGGACTCTTAGGGAGATGGCTGCACCTGATTTCACTTATGAAAGCTTGTGCATTCAATATCCTGATGAGGGTGTTCCATATGTTCTCAGGACTGGACTAATACATTTGTTGCCTAAGTTTCATTATCTTGCAGGTGAAGATCCTCATAAGCATCTTAAGGAGTCCCATATTGTTTGTTCAACCATGAAACCCCCTGATGTCCAGGAAGATCATATCTTTCTAAAGGCTTTTCCTCATTCTCTGGAGGGAGTGGCAAAAGATTGGTTGTATTACCTTGCTCCCAGATCCATCTCCAGCTGGGATGACCTTAAGAGGGTGTTCTTGGAGAAATTCTTCCCTGCATCTAGGACCACTACCATCAGAAAAGACATTTCAGGCATCAGGCAACTTATTGGAGAGAGCTTGTATGAGTACTGGGAAAGATTCAAGAAATTGTGTGCAAGCTGTCCTCACCACCAGATTTCTGAGCAACTCCTTCTTCAATATTTCTATGAGGGACTTAGCAACATGAAGAAGAGTATGATTAATGCTGCCAATGGTGGAGCTCTTGGTGATATGACCCCTGCTGAGGCTAGGAATTTGATTGAGAAGATGGCTTCCAACTCCCAACAATTCAGTGCAAGAAATGATGCTATTGTCCTTAGAGGAGTCCATGAGGTGGCCAAGGATTCATCTTCATCTACTGAAAATAAAAAACTTGAGGGAAAACTTGATGCCTTGGTCAACCTAGTAACTCAACTTGCCATGAATAAGAAATTTGCACCTGTTGCAAGAGTCTGTGGTCTGTGGTCTATGTTCTTCTGCAGATCACCATACAGATCTTTGTCCTTATTTGCAGCAATCTGGAGTCAATGAGCAACCTGAAGCTTATGCCGCAAACATTTATAATAGACCTCCTCAGCAGCAAACCCAACAACAGCAGAATAATTATGATCTTTCAAGCAACAGATACAATCCAGGTTGGAGAAATCATCCAAATCTGAGATGGGCAAGTCCTCCACAACAACAACAGCTTGTCCCTTCTTTCCAAAATGCTGCTGGTCCAAGCAAGCCATATGTTCCTCCTCCAATACAGCTGCAGTCACAAAAAAGACAACAAGCAACTGAGGCTCCTCCTCAACCTTCCTTAGAAGAGTTAGTGAGGCAAATGACCATCCAGAATATGCAATTTTAGCAAGAGACAAGAGCCTCCATTCATAGTCTGACAAATCAGATGGGGCAGATGGTTACTCAGTTGAACCAAGCTCAGTCCCAAAATTCTGACAAATTGCCTTCACAAACTGTGCAGAATCCGAAAAATGTGAGTGCCATCACCTTGAGGTCTGGCAACCAAATTCAAGTGCCTCCACCAGTAGCAACACCTGCACCTAAACCTGTCAAGCTTCATTCTACACCTGAAAAAGATGATGAGATAGTTGCACAAAAGAGAAAGTTTCCTAAAAAAAATTTCATGTAGGTGGACCTTCTTCTAGTAATTCTGACTTATCGCAGCCGCCTATCCATTTTGGAAGAAGTGGAAAAAGAGATCTTGGAGACCTTCAAGAAAGTAGAGGTGAACATACCGCTGCTAGATGCCATCAAGCAGATTCCAAGATATGCCAAGTTTCTAAAGGAGCTGTGCACCCACAAAAGGAAGCTCAAAGGCAATGAAAGGATTAGCATGGGCAGAAATGTGTCAGCATTGATAGGTAAATATGTTCCTCACATTCTTGAGAAATGTAAGGACCCAAGTACTTTCTGTATACCTTGCATTATTGGGAACAGTAAATTTGAGAATGCCATGCTAGATCTAGGAGCATCAATTAGTGTCATGCCTCTATCCATTTTCAATTCTTTATCTCTAGGACCTTTGCAATCTACAGATGTGGTGATTCATTTGGCAAATAGAAGTGTTGCTTACCCCACAGGTTTCACAGAGGATGTGCTAGTTCGGGTTGGTGAACTTATTTTTCCTGTTGATTTTTATGTTCTTAATATGGAAGAGGGATTTTCCCATGGTTTAGTTCCAATTATTTTAGGCAGGCCATTTATGAAAACAACCCGAACCAAGATAGATGTTTATGCTGGCATATTGTCTATGGAATTTGGTGATATTGTTGTTCATTTTAACATTCTTGATGCCATGAAACATCCATCTGAGGATCATTCTGTTTTTCGTGCTGAGATAATTGATCAGATTGTTGATGATTATATGTTTGATTTTGATTTTGTTCTTCACGGTAGGAAACATCCATTTTTATTTGATCTGCATACTTGTCACTCCTTGTGCATTGAATCTAAATCTGAGTTTGAATTTGATCCTGTATCTGATTTTTATGCTGAGAGTGAATTTGAATTTGAGTCTGGTTCTGATTTTTTGGGTGTTGTACCTTTTGATGTTGATTTTTTAGAGTCAGGATGCATTAACCATAATGCAGGAAGTACATATACTTCTGACTTGCTTTATGAGGTACAGGCTGAGCAACCTTCCTCTTCTCCTACCCTGGTTCCTCCCACTGTTTAGCCACCACCCACACCAGAGTTGAAGCCCTTACCAGCAACCCTCAAGTATGCTTACTTGGAGGACAAGAAAAAATTTTCAGTGATAATCTCCGCCTCCCTTGATGCTGAGCAAGAAGAGAAGTTGTTGCTAGTGCTCAAAAAGCACAAGAAGGCCGTTGGATGGACTTTAGCAGACATTCCTAGTATTAGACCATCTACCTGCATGCATAGGATACTTTTAGAGGATGGAGCTAAGCCAATGAGGCAGCCACAGTGGCGACTAAACCCCGTCATTCTAGATGTGGTAAAAAAGGAAGTGACCAAGCTCTTACAAGCTGGAATCATCTACCCCATTTTTGACAACCAGTGGGTGAGTCCAGTCCAAGTGGTTCCTAAGAAGACAGGCCTCACAGTGATTAAGAATGAAAGGGATGAGCTTATCCCCACAAGAGTGCAGAACAGTTGGCGAGTCTACATTGATTATAGGAGGCTGAACCAGGTAACCAGAAAAGATCATTTTTCCCTGCCTTTCATTAATCAAATGCTTGAGCACTTGGAAGGTAAGTCTCATTACTGTTTTCTTGATGGTTTTTTTGGTTATTTACAAATTCATATTGATCCTGAGGATCAAGAAAAGACCACATTCACCTGTCCCTTTGGCACTTTTGCCTATAGGAGGATGCCCTTTGGCCTATGCTACGCCCCTGGTACCTTCCAGCGGTGTATGCTTAGCATTTTCAGTGATTTTTTAGAGAGTTGCATAGAGGTGTTTATGGATGACTTTACTGTTTATGGATCCTCTTTTGATGCATGTTTGGATAGTCTGGATAGAGTTCTTAATAGATGCATTGAAACTAACCTTGTGCTGAATTTTGAAAAATGTGACTTCATGGTAGAACAAGGTATAGTTTTAGGGCATATCATTTCCAGTAGGGGCATAGAGGTAGACCCTGCAAAAATAGATGTTATTTCACAATTGCCTTACCCCTCTTGCGTGCGAGAGGTTCGTTCTTTTCTTGGTCGTGCAGGGTTTTATAGGCGCTTAATCAAGGATTTTAGCAAAGTGGCCCTTCCACTATCCAATCTGCTGAAAAAGGAGGTGGAGTTTGATTTTGATGACCGATGCAAAGAGGCTTTTGATTGCCTCAAGTGTGCGGTGACTACCACACCTATCATTCAGGCACCTGATTAGACAGCCCCATTTGAGCTAATATGCGATGCATCCAATTACGCATTGGGGGTTGTCCTTGCTCAAAAGATTGATAAGCTGCCTCGGGTGATCTACTATGCTTCCAGAACTTTGGATGCTACTCAAGCAAATTACACTACCACAAAGAAGGAGCTATTAGCGATAGTTTTTACTCTTGAGAAATTTCGTTCATATTTACTTGGTACTTGTGTTATTGTTTATACTGACCATGGAGCTCTGAAGTACCTGTTGAAGAAGGTTGAATCAAAGCCTAAATTGATTTGGTGGATGCTTTGGCTCCAAGAGTTTGATTTGGAAATCCATGATGGGAGCGGTGCATAGAACCTCGTGGCTGACCATCTGAGTAGGATTGAGCGTGCGTCTGAGGACTCACCCATTCAGGATAATTTTCTGGATGACCATTTGTACATTCTGTATAGTATTTCTAATTCCTTCCCTACTCCCTAGTTTGCTAATATTGTGAATTATTTTGTTGCTTCTGTTTTTCCTCCCTTAGCATCTAAAGCTCAAAATGATAAAATTAAGAGCGATGCTAAGCATTATATTTGGGATGACCCCTATTTGTGGAAGTTGTGCAGTGACCAAGTTATTAGGAGATGTATTCCAGACCATGAGATTGACTCAGTCTTGCAATTTTGTCATTCTTCCGCACCAGGTGGCCATCTTGGAATACAGAGGACAACTCGCAAGGTGTTTGACTGCGGTTTCTATTGACCCACCATCTTCAAGGATGTGTGGAGAATCTGTAGCACTTGTGAGCCTTGTCAGAGAGCAGGCGGCTCACTTTCATGGAGGCAGCAAATGCCTCAACAACCCATGTTATTCTGTGAGGTGTTTGATGTCTGGTGTATAGATTTTATGGGGCCTTTCCCTGTCTCTTTTGGTTTTGTTTATATTCTCCTTGTTGTTGATTATGTTTTTAAATGGGTGGAAGCCAAACCCACCAGAACTAACGATGCTAAGGTTGTTGAAGATTTTGTTAGATCTAACCTATTTTGCAGGTTTGGAGTCCCTAGAGCCATCGTTAGTGATCAAGGCACCCATTTTTGTAACAGATCCATGTATGCCTTGCTCAAAAAGTATGGGGTCGTGCACAAAATTTCCCCACCTTACCACCCCCAAACTAATGGGCAAATTGAGATTTCTAATAGGGAGATAAAAAGTATCTTGGAGAAGATTGTGCAGCCGAACAAAAAAGATTGGAGCACCAAACTGGATGATGCTCTTTAGGCGCATAGGACTGCCTACAAAGCACCCATAGGAATGTCTCCTTATCGAGTTGTCTTTGGAAAGGCATGTCATCTTCTTGTAGAGATAGAGCACAGAGCCTACTGGGCTGTAAAGACCTACAACTTCTCTATTGATCAGGCTGGAGAGGAAAGGAAGTTGCAACTAAGTGAGCTAGATGAGATCCATTTAGAAGCCTATGAGAATTCCAAATTCTACAAGGAGAAGACCAAGAAGTTCCATGACAGCTTGATAGCTAAGAAGGACTTCGTGGTTGGACAGAAAGTTTTATTGTATAACTCTAGGCTTGGACTCATGAGTGGTAAGTTGAGGTCAAAGTGGATTGGTCCTTTTGTGGTGACTAATATTTTTCCTTATGGTACAGTTGAGATCAAAATTGAATCCACGTATAAGAGCTTCAAGGTCAATGGACACAGGTTGAAACCATTCCTCACAAATCCCTCCTTAGTGGATGTAGAGGTGGAGGAGGCCTCCTTACTTCACCCTACTTCTCTTCCACCATGACTTAGGGATTTTTCTTTTTCTGTCTCCTTCTTTACTTTTATTGCACTTGTCCAATTTTATTGATTGTTTTGATTGCTCTTGATCTTGTGATTGTGCTACATTGAGGAAAATGCGTTGTTTAAGTGTGGAGGGGAGATTGTTCTTTAATTTTGTTGATTTTGTTTGGTTTTCTAGTTTAATTTTTTTAGGTTTTCTAGGTTAATTTTGTTATTTTGGTTTTATGTTTTGTGTACAACATTGCATGGTTCTCTTTGAATTATAGGTTATGTACAAGTAATGGGTAATTGTTTTTGAAATAGGAGTTTCTTGGCATTTTGTGAATTGAAATCCTTGTTTTTCTCTACATGTCAAGTTAGTTTTGAAAGTTCGAATTGGAAGTGATAGATTTTACCTTGGTGAGAATTTGAGCCATCATCATCTATTTTATTCAGTGTGTTTTGCCCCATTGATTGCTTGCACAATAGCCTTGGTTTGACTCTTGTTGATACTTCCTTCTTCACATGCATGTTGGAGCTTATGTTCCCCTTTCTTTGTTTTGAAGCTCATTACAAGCCTATGTTCCCCTTTCTTTGTTTTGAAGCTCATTACAAGCCTTAAGTGAAAAACCATGATCTCACCCTACCCTTAAGGAATTTTGGAGCTTTGAAATAGTTTTGGGAATAAGTGTGGGGGGTATATTTCATTGGATGATATGTTTTTGTTGGCCATGCTTGATGATGTATTTTGGCCATGCTTGATGTATATACATATATTTCCTAATTGTTGCTTTATTTTTCAATTTCTTTCAATTGCTACTGTTCACGTTAAAAAAAAAACAGAAAAAGAATGAAGTTGAATACATGAGGTCCTTGTTTGAAGACTTGGATTGGTTTGAGGACTTGGTTGACTTTGTTTTCGGTTTACTTTTTATGCTTAATTTTTAATTTTGGTTTTGGGGTTTACTACTTTTTCTTAGTTCTCACTTATTCCCCATTACTCCTCTATTCCTTTGGGTTTTAGTTACTTATCCCATACTTTCCTCTACCTTGTCCTTGGCCCTATTACAACCTTAAAAGACCTTTTGATCCTTATGTGCATGTGTTCGTGGTGTGGTTGTCAATTTTAGAGTCTTGCCAAGTCTATGTGGTGTTTGTTTCATGGGTGCTCTGAGAGTAAACAGTAGCCTAGACACTTGAGAGATAGAGTGCATATCTTATGAGGCTTTATCACTTTTCATTCTTGAGCTGATTGACTATCTTGCCATGTTTGAGATGCTTGGATGATTTTCATGACTGTCTTGATTCTTTAACTCTCTACATGTTGGATGTTGCTCATTCCTTTCATTCCTTGAGATTCATTGAGAAATATGTAATTATTTTTGTGTTTGTTTGTTTCTCTTTAATGTCTCTGGATTTGTTCCTTGCTTTGCTTTTTGATTTTGCCCAGGAGTGCAAAAGGCTAAGTATGGGGGGATTTGATGTGTCATTATTTTCTCCTATTTCTTAACCCTTTTTGTCACCATTTTAATCACTGATTAGCCTTAATTGTCTAATTAATTATGCAGTTTTATCATTTGGGCCTACTTGACTAATTTTGTGTTTTTAATTTAATTTCAGGAGAATTATAAGCAATTGGGCTTGAATCTGGAATTGAGCTTGGACTTGAAGAGAGCAGACAATTTTATTTTATTAAATCTTATCTTATCCAGATTTTATTTCATCTAGATTTTATTTCGTCCAGATTTTATTTCATCCAATCTTATCTTATCTTGTCCAAATTTTATTTTATTTCGTTTATGGGCTTGGACTTAAAAGAGATTCGTAAGCTTTGGGGCTGAGAACCTATATAACAGCACCAGGGTTTTAGTTTTTAGAGTTTTTTCGAAGAGGAGAATAATTCTAGGGTTTTAGAATTTCAGTTTTTAGTGTTCATGCGCATTGTTCACGTAGAATAAAATTCATTTTCTACAATTTCGTTTCTGCTTCAATCTACAATTTCGTTTTCTGCTGATTAATGGAAGGCTAAGTCTCCAGCGTTGTTTTCTCTTGAGGATCAAGCACAACTCTCTTTGAGATTTTGTTATTACTATTGAATACTGATCAGTTTTTCCTCTTCACCAATTACTCTGTATTTGTTGCTATTAATTCATGCATGCTTAATGCTTGATTAATTGTCTCTGTGCTTAATTTACATTCATGCTTAATGATCAGTTTCGTTCATGATTAATTGGTGTATGTGTTGCTTAATCACATAATGACAGCCTTATGTTAATTTTCGCTTAGTAATTTAATTTAGGGTTAGATTAAGTGGTTGAACTGGTTAGGGATAAATCCTCGTAACCTAGGATAAGAGACTTGCTTGTGAATCAAGGGGAAACAACATGTTTTAATTCTGTTATTTTCTAATTAGTTTAATTTACAAAAAACAAACAACCCCCCCCCCCTCAATTCGTTACTGTTTTATCACTATCTGTTATGAACGTTTGGTTGATCATTGCTCGTTGGGAGACGACCTAGGATCACTTCCTAGATACTGCATTTTTAATGTTTATTTGATTCGAGTACAACCTCGATCACTAAGAACCCAACACTAAGCCATTCCTGGCTTTCATAAACAAACGTTTGGATGAATACAAGTTTTCTTAACACTCAATTAGTGAATAAACAATTAAGCTCAAATACAAAATAACTTTGTTTCACAAAGAATAAACTAATGAAAATTGTATATAAGCCGTCTAGTAATTTCAACAGAGTTTTGCTTCAAGTATTTTCTTGCTCTCTTGTAATGTTTAAACTAATGAAAATTGTATATAAGTCGTCTAGTAATTTCAACAAAGTTTTGCTTGAAGAATTTTCTTGCTCTCTTGTAATGTTTTTCGTTAGTTGCTTCCTCGATGGAGAAAGCATTTTATAGACTTCAGTGAAGGATCTGTTATGGGATCAACGTCAATTCCTTGAAAAGACCATTGTCTCACACTGAAGGATAGGACGACGTATCGTGCTCTCATTAGAGAGGAATTATCCATAGTACAGACAACGCCATGTGTTTTTTGTCCGTAGTGAAAGTGACCTCTAAGGGAATATTTCGTGAAAACCTTCTATTCTCGTCTAAACTGTCATTTTCTTAAATTCAAATGTTAGTAATTCAAAATAAAAAGAGGCAAATATAATTTGTATTAAACAGAACACATGCACTTCTCTTTTTTGTCATTCTTAATCTTTGTGAGTTTCTTTGAGACTGGATGCATAAGTTAACTAAAAGACAGTGTATTATACTGATTTCACAAGGGTGGATGCTCTTTGGATTTAGCATGTTGGACGCTAGATAAAATAGAGCATACTCTCTTTGATTGTGGATGATATTGAATATTATAAATTCCTTTAGCATAATGGTCCTGTCCACTTGTCAAAAACTCATTAGAACATCAATAATTTATACTTATTGTTATATATCAAAATTCAAGGTGGATGAGACGAGTGGTTGTCCAGACCTAACACAAACGAACAACAGAAGGGGTCATTGGCACAACTAGGGATAAGTCTCTTCCAAATTTCCAATTTTTAGGTTTCAAAATTAAGGGAAACAATAGATGAGGAAAATGATTCGTCTCTTGTGTTTAATTGATTGATTTCAATAACTAATTTCATAAAATCAAACTTAAAAACAAAAAAAAAAGAAGTATAACAAATATTAAAAAATTAAAAGATTTAAAAAATTGCAAGGAGGTCCTTTGGACTAACTTACAAATAAAAGAATTTATTGATCAAACAACCCTGATGCATAACAGTGCACATGTCACAATGGTATTGGTCATTCTACAACTTGTACCAAAACATGTTGCCTATAACATGTATAGAAGGAAACACCTTAAAATATAGTAGACTCTACAACAACTCTTTACAAAAGAATTGTGTTGTGGAAGAGATTGGTATATGGGTGGATGGGACTTGAATGGTGGAGGCAGTGGTATGGTTGGGAGTGTGAGTTGTTTTTGGAAGGATCTGGAGAGGGTGGTGTTACATAGAGGGAGACTAGATTTGAGACAGTGGGAGCTAGAGGCAAATATAACATTTTTTGTTTCTTTTGCTAACCTTTTCTTGCAGGATTGGCCAACTGAGGAGGTCAACAAGTTCTTTCCTAAACTATAGGAAGCTAAAGCATCGCAATCAACTATGTTCATGATTATATTGAATGGTCATGCAAATTCTAGAAAAAGAAAAGAAAGTCCTAAAAGCTTATGCCATGATTTATCTAGAAGTTAAATGTACTAGAAAAGTATAAAGGTATTGTTAAGAAAAATCTAGAAAGATTTGGAACTTAAGTAGACGATAGTATTCTAAACTATTGTATAAAGTCTAGAAAAATCTATCTCAAGAAATATCATGCCACTAACCTTGCTTGCCTATAAAAATGCTTACAACACCTTGTAATCACTTGTGAGAAAATCAATAACACTTTGCATTGCCAAAAGAGCTAAACAGTCACTAAGTCATCTATTGCTTTTCTTCTAATATTTCTAACTACACCTCCTTAAATCCCACGCTACTAACTACTATCCAGCAACTAACCAATTTCCTATTCCCCCAAAATACTAATAGCGGTACCAAAGCTACATTTGGTCATTTACTGGGCATAAATATATTACCCAGCTACTTTTAAAAATAACCAATTGTATTCTAAATTTTCCTTAAACCATGACCAATACTTCCTAAGCTTCATCTACTCATGTCCCTATTTTAACTAGAGAGAACTATGACTTCTGGAGCATTAAAATGAAAACATTTTTTTGCTCTCAAGATTTATGGGATGTTATAGAAGATGGATTCACTATTCCTGTTGACATTTCAACTCTAACTTCAGCACAAAAAGAGTTGAAGGAGAATAAGCAAAAAAGATTCAAGGGAACTTTATATTTTACAACAAGCAGTAGACGACACAATTTTTCCAAGAATAATGGATGCCACAAGTGATTAAGATGCATGGAGTACATTTCAGGAGGAGTTTCAAGGCAACTACAAGGTACATGCCATTAAACTTCAAAGTCTAGTACGAGACTTTCAATTAATAAAGATGAAAGAGTTTGAGACTATTAAAGACTATTATTCTAGAATAAAGGAAATAGTTAGTCAAATGAGAGCATGTGGGAAAAATATTCTTACCAAGAAAATTATTGAGAAAATTCTTATTTCTATTCCCGATATATATGATGCAATTGTGACTACAATAGAACAAACCAAAGATCTGTTTACTTTATTAGTAACTAAACTTACAGGCTCTCTTATGAGTAAAGATTGAAAAGGCATGATGAGGACTCTATTGAAAATCTCTTTCAATCAAAGCTCAAATTGCAGTATCAGAAAAAAGAAAATGGTGAAAATAAATTTGGAGACGTTTCTCGAAACAAAAAGAATTCTAGAAATTTCTTTAAGACCAATCAAGAAAAATATCCTCCATGTGGAATCTGTAAAAAGACAAGTCACTCAGAGAAGGATTTTTGCCATCTTGGAAAGCCACAATGTCACTATTGTAAGAATTTTAGACACGTGGAAAAGAATTGTCGCAATAAAAACAATCAATAAGTAAATTTTGTTGAAGAGCATGACAATGAGTAACATCTTTCTTATGTTACCTGAGACTCCAATGATGAGACAGGTGGAAACTGGTACTTAGATAACAGTTACAACAATCACATGGCTAATGATAGGAGCATTTTCAAAGAAATTGACAACACCGTCAAAGTCAAAGTTCGACTGGGAAATGACACCATAGTGGAGTCAAAAGGAAAAGGCACTATCATGGTGGAGAAAAAGAAAGGTATGAGATTCATCAAAGATGTCTTACTTGTTCCCAATCTTAAATAGAATCTTTTAAGCATTGGCCAAATGATGGAGAAAGGCTATTCTCTTCACTTCAAAGGAGATATGTGCACAATCTATGATAAAAATTAACAAAAGATAAGAGATAGCTCAAGTTAAAATGGAGAAAAGAAATAGAAAGCTTCAAATACACTACTAACTTTGTTATGAAAGCCCAAGTTGATGATTCATGGTTGTTGCATCAAAGGTTTGGTCACTTCAACACTTAAGCTTTGAAGCTGCTATATCATAAGATTATGATGAAAGGTCTATAATATTTGAAAGAAAACAATGAAGCTTGTGAAAGATGTCTTCTTAGGAAGCAACACAAATAATCATTTTTAACTGAAAAAGCATGGAAAGCTAAAGGCTTGTTGGAGTAAATTCACACTGACATCTATGGAACAATGAGGACATAGTCGCTCAACAACAATAGGTACTTCATCCTTTTCATTGATGACTTCTCTAGAATGACATGGGTTTACTTTCTTAAAGAAAAATCAGAAGTCTTTGGAATATTCAAGAAGTTCAAAGCCTTTGTCAAGAAACAAAGTGGGAAGCATATAAAAGTACTCAGAAGCGATTGAGGCAAGGAATACAACTTTCATGAGTTTGATAAGTTTTGAGAAGATGAAGGCATTGAGTGTCAGCTTACAGTGGCATATTTTCCACAACAAAATGGTGTGCCTAAGAGAAAGAATTGAACAGTCATGGAGATGTCCAGGTCAATGTTGAATGAGAAGGGATTGCCTAACACATTTTGGGCAGAAGTAGTTTACACTGCTATCTACATACTCAACAGATGTTTGACTAAGGCAGTTCAAGACAAAACTCCTATTGAAGCATGTAATGGACAAAAGCCATTAGCTAAACACCTAAGAGTATTTGGGTCTCTACTACATGCATGTTCCAGACCGAAAGAGACATAAGCTAGAAGGCAAGACTATATGAGGAATCTTCTTAGGGTATAATATGCAATCAAAAAGCTACAAAATTTACAATATACAAAGAAACTCATCATTAGTCGAGATGTTGAGATAAATGAAAATTCTTCTTGGAATTTGGAAGAAGAAAAAGTTGTTAGAATAAACTTTCTTATTCTAATACAACAACCTTAAGAATAAGTTCAAGAAGTGGCAGAAGAACCAAGTACGCTTTCTTCACCTACACTAGAACAAGATTCTTCAACAAAGTCTACTCCAAGACGAGTAAGATCTTTGGTGGATATATATATATATATATATATATATATATATATATATATATATATATATATATATATATATATATATATATGAAACTTGGAACATGGTCATGCTTGATCTTGAATGCTATGAAGAAGCATTAAAGTAAGTAGTATGGGTGAAGGCAATGAAAGAAGAAATAAAAATGATTAAAAAGAATAATACTTGGGAACTTGTAGACTGCCAACATGGAAAAGATATCATTAGAGTTAAATGGGTCTACAAGACAAAGCTTAATTCTGATGGCACAATACAAAAGCACAAGGCTAGATTAGTTGCAAAAGGTTACTCACAGTAACTTGGATTTGACTATAATGAAACATCTACCCCAGTTGCTCGCCTAGATACAATTAAAGCCTTAATAGCTCTAGCAACACAAAATGGGTGGAACATCTACCAATTGGATGCATGTCAAATCTGCCTTTCTAAATGGTGTGCTTGAAGAAGAGATTTATATGGAGCAACCACAAGGCTTTGTAAGCAAAGGCAATGAAGCTAAAGTACTAAGACTGAGAAAAGCTCTATGTGGCTCGAAGCAAGCTTCCCAAGCATGGTATAGTAGAATTAATCAGTACTTCACCGATCAAGGATTTAGGAGGAGCAAAAGTGAGCCAACACTATACATCAAAACTCAAGGTCAACATGATAATCTCCTTGTCTTGCTATATGTAGATGATCTTATCTACACATGCAACAAATTGAAGATGATGAAAGAATTCAAAGAAGACATGATGGAGAAATTCGTGATGACCGACCTTGGCTTGCTGAATCACTTCCTCGGCATAGAGGTAAGACAACAAAAAGATGGAATATTTATCTCTCAGTTTAAATACACTGAAGCTCTATTGAAGAAATTTAAGATGTACGGATGCAAATTTGTCATTACTCCGCTTGTGACATATGAGAAGTTACAAAAAGATGATGGAGCATCAAAAGCTGACACATCACACTACAAAAGTTTAATCGGAAGTCTACTATATCTCACAACCGCACGACCAAACATCATGTATGCTACAAGTCTTCTATCAAGATTCATGCAAAGGCCAAGCCAAATTCACTATGGAGCAACAAAAAGAATTCTATGATATCTACAAGGAACAAATGAGTTTGGTATATGGTGAAAAACCATGACCAACTCAAGGTTGATTGGCTATATTGGCAATGATTGGGCAGGATCAATAGACGAGATGAAGATGTTAGACACTGGATGATCCATCACTTTATAACCCAAACATCTCTTAAGGTTTCAATTAAAACAAAGATATAAATTTATTTTAACCACTTTGTTGCATGTAAGCCACATGATTGATGACTAGAAACAACACTAGACGAGATCTATCCAGGAATCGATAAATTCCTTTGCTGGAAGCATGAAGCACTTGTCTAATACATACAAACAGTGAGTGGAACAAGCATTTATTGGCATTATTCATTTATTCCACTTTATATGATTTTGTTTAAAAAGAAACATATCTATGAAATTATCCTTTATTTCCTTTTCTTTGATTAACGGTCATATTGAGTTTTGAATGACAGAAATGGAAAGTTCTAATCGTATCAAATAGAAACGCACAACATTTGCTTAATTCAGGAAATAAGTATCAATCTGCACAACAATCATAACATTCATTTCCAAGATACTCTTTGGAATTACAAGCGTCTCTTTACCTATAAATACAATGTCAAAGATTGAAGAAAAATAGACATACGTACATAGAAAGAAAAAGAGTTGTGATTTAAGAAACAAGAGAAAAAGAAGAACAATTGTTGAGAGACATTGAGCCTAATAAAGTCTATCCTTTGTGTATACAAAGTATCAGTGAAAGATAAGTGCTTTATTGTAAATCCACTCTCTCAATGTTTTAAAGAATATTTGGCTCTATATCAAACCTTTTGTTTATGGCAGCCAGGAGTGGCTTAGTGACAAAATAATACTTGTGTGTTCTTAGATTCAGGGAGAGTCTAGGGGGTGTGCCAGGAGTGGCCTTGAGAATACTTGTAAGCCAAAAGTGACATGAAAGAATATTTATTGTAATCAAGGTTGATTAGTGAAACCCTTTATTGGTTGGAAAAGGAGAACTAGGCGTAACTTAGGTTGAGTAAACTAGTATAAAATGAAGTATTTTTACTGTTCTTCATTAGCTTATTAACAATATTTCATTGTCCATCACTATCATACTTTGCATACAAGGTTTTTTTTCACACAAAAAAAACAAGTTTTCCAACTCACTGGATGAGAATCCACCTTTTGTCATTGGACGAGGGTTTTACAAACTTGTTTATTATAACAACTTCCATTTTCGAAAAGTTTTATACTTTGACTAACACACTATTCAACCCCCTTCTAGTGTGATTTGTGATATTTCAAAAGAGTACACCAGGATATGCCTTCACACTAGGATTGGGATATTTCTCTTGGGTATCTAAGAAATAAGCAACAATAGCACTATCAATAGCAGAAGCAGAATATGTTACAACTGCGAAAACTACAAGTCAAGCAATATGGCTTTAAAGATTACTTGAAGAAGTGAGTGAGTGAACAACAAGAAAGGACAACTATAATCTATTGTGACAACAAGTCAACAATAACAATGGCGAAGAATCCAGTTCATCATCAAAGAACTAAACATATAGCAATTAACTATCACTTCATTCGAGAAGCAGAAGCAAAAGCAAAAGCAAATAAGCAAATTCAGTTGGAATATTGCATGACTAAAGACCAAGTTTCAAACATATTTACCAAGGCACTACCAAGAGTCAAGTTTGAGCAATTACAAATTATGCTTGGAGTTCCAGAAATTTGCATCAAGGAGGAGTGTTGAATGGTCATGCAAATTTTAGAGGTATAAAAAGTCCTAAAAGCTTATGTCATGATTTATTTAGAAGTTAAATATACCAAAAAAGTATAAGGGTATTGTTAAGAAAAATCTAGAAAGATTTGAGACTTAAGTGGACCATAGTATTCTAAACTACTGTATAAAGTCTAGAAAAATCTATTTCTAGAAATACCATGCCACCAACCTTACTTGCTTATAAAAAGACTTACAACACCTTGTAATCACTTGTGAGAAAATCAATAACACTTTGCATTGTGAAAAAGAGCTACACCATTACTAAGTTATCTGCTACTTCTCTTCTAATATTTCTAACTACACCTACTTAAATCCCATGCTACTAACCACTATCCAACAACTAACCAATTTCCTATTCCCCTTAAATAGTAACAGATTTGGAGAGCTACTCTTCATAGGCTTCCAACGCTCAGACGGCGTAACATTATCTTGGTGTCAAACTCGGTTCTCTTCCGATTTTGTGATAGGAAAGACAATCTCTTCGTAAGGTGCTATGTTTCGGGGGACTTTGGAAATTCTGTTATGGATGGTGGTTGGGCCTTTCAGCGACTCTACCCGGCGATATCCAGTCACTGTATTGCTTGTGTAGTCAGTTATTTGTGTTCAACTATCTACCCGGCGATATCCAGCTATTAGATGTAACTAACTTTGTATTCACCTATCTTTATATATATTTTTTGGTTTACCAAAACATAAAAATTGTTGGCCAAAATCATAATTAACTCATTTTGTAAAGAGATTCGATTATCATATCATTCTCTTTACAGGAAAAAAGAAAAGATTTTCAGTCCAGATCATATTATTGGCATAATTTTCGGACTGCCTTCATTTTATATTTGTCAAATTATCAAAACAATTTGCTTATAAAACTCAACAACTGTAGAATATTTTTCTAATTCAGAAATGTATCATATATTATATTTTGTGATATATATATAATTGCAATTAAAGAACTATGAAATACAATTCATTGATTCTGATAGGATTGACGGAAGATGGACAAACTGAAATTCTACATAAGAATGATCCTTTTCTCACACGCACGTTGACATGCAAATTTCTTTCCATGTTCCAACCATTCATACCTTCAATGTACAACTCAAATGTCACCTTATTTTCTTCTGTTCTTCCGTGACAAGTAAGGCATTCCCTAGGACTTGTAAATGTCTAGCCAGAATGCATGTGGCATTTTGAGTCTTTAACCATTTTAAGGCACATACATTATGATTATATATTATTTTGAAAATATTCATTCGATTATGATAACCTTTATCGGTATTTTTTTTTAATGGGTGCCTTTCATCGCAAGAATTTTTTCACGAGAACTTGTAAGCTGTAATCGTCATCATATACCTTGAAAGTTCAAATATCACACAATATTTTTATTATTTCTATATTCATCTAATACAAGAAAACTGCAGGAAAAAAATATTTGTTATGTATAGTCTTCAATTACCAGAAAAGAAATAATTGTGTCGTCTATAATTTCATCATGACCACAAAATTTCTGTGACCATTAACAGATTATAACCTGTATATAAATAAATTCCGCCCTATTTTTTTTTTTTTTGTAACCACTGTCTCGTTAATTTGTCACACTGATAAAATAAACATATAATTTGTTAGGACTAGGTGAACATCAGAGCATGTATTACTTTAAATAATTTTTTATACTTTTTTATAATTTAAATTAATTTATATAGATTAACTTTAAATAATAGTTAAGAGCTTTAGTAAAAGTTTAAATGTATAAGTTAATTTTAATTTGTTGGAGAGTTTAATTTATTTTACTTCCTTTTTTTTCTCTGATATTTATTTATAAATATTTTTTTTATCTAAATTAGGCCTAAAAGTTGTGTGCGTGTGTCTATGTACTGGAGCTTTTTTTTTAAAAAAAAGATATCTCCATAGTTAAAACTTAAAAGTCATAAAACTAATTTTTGAAATGTAAAAATCATCAACATATAATTTTATTTCTTTTAATACGACTTTCTCCATAATAAATCATCAAACTCTTACTCTTAGAATGAAATTTTTTTACCCTTTGTTACCACACAGAGAAGCCCTATTCATTCATCCTTCCTCCCCTTTGTATTATCAATGACACTTTACAACTTCGTAAAGTATTAATGCACATTTATAAATGATATGATATAACAAATTTAATTAATGTTACATCACGTGGCGGATAGACAATAGTAACCTGGGAGCAATTGTTCCTATGATTTTTTTATATATTATTTGTATATGTGTAATAAAAATAAATTGCCTCCTTCAAAAAATAGGTATTATTTTCATATATTTTTTTATAAATGAATGAAAGAATTATAAGAAATAAAAAAGAATAAATTGAAATTAATTTTACTATTTTATGCTTTTAATTTTTTATAATATTGACAACAAAAAATTATAGAATATTTTTAAAGTATGAAAATGTGTATAAGACAACTGTAATATGTAGAGACTTATATATTTTGAATTTTGTAGTTACGATATTATGTATTTTGTAAAAGCTTGTGATATTTTTTTTTTTTGCGAAAATATTACAAACCATTGGGTTAATTATGTCTTTGGTCCCTAAATTTTTTATAAATTTCACTTGTAGTTCCTAAGAAATTTTTTTTTACATATTTGTTACCTATAATTTTCTTCTGATAATCGTATGAAATTATGTTAGTAGTGAACTAATTTACCTCGTCAGTAAAGAATCTGACAGGACGATCACATAATAAACTCTTTCAAATTAGCATATGGTAAAAAATTTATGTGGATTAAAAGAACACTTTACAAGAAAAAACATGTGTATTACATGTTTGATTTTCAAGGTAAAAAAACATTATGGAGACAAAAGTAATTTTATGAAAGGATCATGACTCTTACTTAACAAATAATTGTGGAAAATTATACAAACAAAAAACACTAAAAATATTTGTTTAGAAGTTAAAAGTGAAATTTGAAAAAAAATTACAAAACAAAAATATAATTAACTCTAAATTGTTTCTTACCCACTCTACAAAAATTCATTTCAATATAAGTTTTACTATATCAACCAATTAAAAAAATACAATTTTAAACAAATTTTATAAAAATCAATAAATTTATCACACACCTTTACACACATACAGTGTATTATTATTCTATTAAATAATACTGTATAAATATAAAAATATATTTATATATTCTTTTAACAAGTAATAAAACAGTCCTCCCAAGAGAACAAAACAAGGATCTGAAAAGTATTTTCATGATATCCATGTTTTCTCCCCAAGTGATTATGACGATGTTGTCGGATACATTACTGACTAGCTAGTCAATCATCTAGAGAGAGAAAGAAGGTGTAGAAAGTAGAAACTAGAGAGAGAGAGAGAGACAAAGGTCAAACTTTGGCAACACACTCTATACATTGGCATAGGCATAATCATTTCGTGGCCAAGCAAAACAACATACATCAATCAGAGTTCAGAAAGCCCTCCTCGTGATTAATTATCACTATTATTTACTTTTTTCATTTCAGAAACAAAATTAAAAGGCTTTTGTATACGCTTTTTAGAGATTTCAGTTCCTTGGTGATTTTTCTCTTTCATTATTTTTTTTTTCTTTTTGTCATTTGTCTACACGATGGAAGCAGCAAGAGCACCTACCATGAGGTATTATCAGTGACATGTTCGGGAATTTGCAGGACTTCTTCCCTTGTCATGTCCTTATCTCTCGATATTTTCCCCTTTCACTATGATGATTCAGTGGTTCTGTTGCTTATTTTATCTGTTTGCTTAGGGAGAAAAAGCTGCATGGCATGCCTTTTTTTTCTCCCTGTTGTTGTTTTATATATTATGAAGTGAAAGGGATATAGATATCATCCAAGTTGTGGTTTTGTGAAGACCCTTTTGACTTGAAAAGTGGAAAGTGAAGATCTTAGGATACAAGAAAAAATGGGTAGTTGTGGAAGAGAAGGTGTAGTGAGGCAGTATATAAGATCAAAGGTTCCTCGTTTAAGATGGACCCCTGAACTTCATCGTTGCTTTGTTTATGCCATTGAGACTCTTGGAGGTCATTACAGTAAGTACATTGTTCCCAAATTTTTCACTCTAAGTTTTTGTCCTTGGTTTTTGATTTCTCTGAGACCTGATAAACTTGATGGGGTGTAATGTATGGGGTGGAGGGAATAGGAAGAAAAAGGGTTCAAAGAATATTTTTTTTTACAAGTGATGTGAGAAAATGAGGTAGAAAAAGAAACGCAAGAAAGAATAAGTGTGTGTTCAATAATTTTCTTGATTGTTCTTGGTTTGTTTTACATTACCAATACTAAGATGAATTTCTCTAATGAAAGTTTTGCCTGTTTCTTTTTAATTTTTCTTTTATTCATGTGTGTAGAGGCTACTCCTAAGCTTGTTCTGCAGCTGATGGATGTTAAAGGGCTCACAATTTCACACGTCAAGAGCCATCTGCAGGTTGGTGTTAATCTAGCTGCTTACAAAATTATTTACATTAATTTCATTTTCCTTGGTCAAAGTAAACCCTTATGTTCACAACTCACTAGGCTTTTATTTGGGGTTCCTTATTTGGTTTTTTCTCTTTTTCAAAATCAGATGTACAGAAGCATGAAAGGTGATCGCTCCTGCAGACAAGGTACCAAACGCTGTTAATTTAATTTGACCTTCTTTTTACTGCAGAACACGTGTACAACTAATAGGTTTAGTTTCTTTGATCATGGCGCTTCAATAACTCCCTCATCTGCTATGCTATTGTGTAGTATTCATAAAGTAATATTTATTAATAGATATTTGGGTATTATAAGAGGTTACCTTAGGAGGAGGAGGAGAAGTAAAGGTTTTATGATAATATTTGTGTAATTCATTATTCAAAAATGGTTTCTTTTTACACCTTATATTTTTATGTGGAAGAGACTCTTTTGGACTCTCTTCTTTTTTTTAGTGATCAAAATTTATATGGTCATGTTAATTTAGAAATGGGACTCGCTATATATATAAAAAAGACCTACATATTTAATTAAATTTACATCAATTTAATCCTCTCGGGCAGAGAATAAATTTTATTCTCTCAAATAGAGAATGATAGAAAGTGTCTCCACATCATTCCTCTTTTATAAGCCTATTTATGGTTAAAAGAAAAAGGAGAAAACTCGACAGAGAGAACTCTAATCAATAGAATAGAGAAGTACTCTTTCCCACTTTTCACTATAAATGGAAGTGGAGGAATGGGATATAAAAATATAAGATGTGAAAATTTTTATTTTTCTATTCATAAAATCCATTTCAGGGGTACCATATAAATTATTTTACATAAGAATCACTTATTTTATGTTTGACCTCAATCATTCGTTAAACCTTATTTTAGCAGACAACATATAATAACATACCTGAATGGTTCATTTTTATTTTCACACCTTATATTTTCACAGTGGGACCCAAGTTTTCCTTTTTATGTTTTGTTTTTTTTTTGTTGAGAAGCTTTTTATGGTTTGGATTTATTTTAATTTCAGTAGAAAACAAAACACACGTTAATGTTCTTATTTTCTTAACTAGGATGAGTTTTTTTTTTTTTTAATCTCCTTCGTAATAAAAGGAAGTATACGGGGATAGAGTCTAAAAGTTTCAAGTTCTGTCACGATAAGTGCCCTTAATAGTGAAGCTCCTTTAAAAGCTGGCCAGATTTTGAATCTTTTCACATTATAGATGGAAACTGGTTTAAAAAAGTAAAACACACATATTTATTGAAAAAGTGTTTATTCTACGTAAACCTAAGAATTATACGCTACATAATTGTTAACCACTAATACTCATACTAAAGACAATGGTACACTACATGTATCTATATTGATGGCCACTTACTACTTCTGAGCAAACTGCTGAGACGATGTTATACTTTTGCTTAATTTTAATAAAAATATTAATTGAATAAATACATTTAAATACTTAATAGTAGTACCTTTGTTGTAGCATTTATTGGTCAACAGGATTAATGTTCATGATGGTTTTATTATCCACCCTGCATATCGTACATTGAATAATGTAGATGCTTTCTGCATTAAAGGCATATACACGCTTACTCAATCGTTGTTTCCCTTATTGGTTGCAAGTTGTAGTTCAAAATCAGAGCCAAAAGCTAGTCTTCATGCATGTGTTTAGGAAATTTTCAACCGCATTGCTCATTTATTAGTATCTTTCCTATACATAGTTGATGCCAGAATAGACAAGGGAGGATGATAAACCAATGTGCTTTTACCATCTTCTTATAATGGTATTTTGATGAAACCCACAACTTTTCTGCTTTCAACATTTAAGATGATGGGTTGGATCATTAATGAATGACCTGTGTACAAATCCAAGCCCTGTTGATGCTACTATTGCTTTGGACCCATAAAGTCTTGATTGTTTTTTTCATAAACATTTTACTTTAACTTACACCATGTGTGTTGGTTTATCTGTTGACAGATAGGACTTCTACCCAACATAGAAAACAATCTTTTCAGAAGCATGATGATCGATTTGTTGATGAAGTGAGTGATGTTGGTTTTCACTCTTGCTTCAAATCCATTAAAAAAGAATCTGATTCCCTCTCCAGCTGCACTAATTTCTCCTCAAAAAGGTCAGCTTAACTTTATTTTTGGAATAAATTAATAATATATACACTTACGCGATACAAAAGACTTTTACAATGTCATCTAATCCAAAACTTTTATGTATTAGATAATAAATTTATTATTTTTTATAAATTTGATAATTTTTATAATAATTATCTTAAAATTTATATTAGAAGAGTATTAAAAATGACAATATAAGTTTTTTTTTCAAAAATTAATGCTAAGAAGTAAGAACACACATTCTCTGCCACATTCTTTTTTATTAATTAAAATTTATTGAAAATATTAAAACTTTGTAGGTTCAACATCATACTTAATGATTCTTTCCCTTAATTTTATATTAGTTTTAATCAATTAAATCAAGTTTATTTGAAGGAATGTGTTAAAAAATATGTACTTATTACTTCTCAAAAGAATTTGACCAACAGTGCTTGTTAAACTCTTTTTTTTACCTGAAAAAGTGTTACCATGGAAAAGTAACAAAACAAAAAGTCATGGGTCTTTGCTTGATCTTTGGCTTTTCTGAGCCAACTTTTACTTTTTAAGAAGATAAAAGAGAAATTTTAATCCTTAACGTTGGGATTCTCCTCATCAGAGCTAGAATCGAGAAGACAAGTTTACTCTCAGGAATCCTACAATGCAGCCAAAGAATATGTGAAGCAGTTCCAAATCCATACACTACTTTTTATGATTACCAGCAGAGCATGGCTGAGCAGAAGGGAATAAAGAAGATTTGTGTTTGTTCAATATGGCAGCAGACTCAACCCCTTTCCACAACCTTTCCTATGCTACCAAAGCAAGAATCAGATTTTCTCCAGGTACTCTTCTCATAGAGAGAGACAACCTATCTATCTTTTCGTACTTCATTTGTCCTTCTATATATTGGGGGTGAAGTGGTGTGTGATATTGATTATTATGGGCTTTATTTCACTGTCAAGTGAGATGGCCCATGATAACTTCTGAGTTATAGGATTCTGGACTCCCCTTAATTCCCTCCCTCTACTCACCCTAAAAACAGAAAAAAAAATGAAAATGACATGTGGTACTAAAATGTGAGTTTCCTCTTTCACTAGTGAAAAATATCAATGCAAAACATCATAATTTCTTTTGGATTTTTTTTTATGTATATTCTCCTTCAAAGATAATCATGTATTCATGTTCAACGATCACTGACTTAATTAGGTTCGTTACGTTGTAAGTATTTTCTTTGCTACCTTGATATTCACTTAATTCAAAGAATCATAATTCTTTTTTTTTTTTTTGGTTTTCCACATAAATTCTTCTTTAGAAATAACCATGTTCAATGGTTGCCATTAAATGTGAACACTCACTGTCTTACTCAATAAAAAATCGAGCCATGATTCGTTACCTTGTTAAAAAATAATTCCTTCAGCTAGACTCAACCTCAATTGGCAGCACCATGATTTTTTAAAATGTATCTAGCTACTTTGCTCCCTTATTGCCCTCTTTTTGCATCAGAATATGCATATAATAATCATCAAATGTTGGATCAATTTTATTATAAAGTCCATATGATTTTTTAAAATGTATCTACTTTGCTCCCTTAATATTGCCCCCTTCTTAGTACCTTTTTGCAAAATATAAAGAATTCCTTTTTTCACAATGTTGGGACAGGTTGCCAAATTAAATGATAAGCACCCTCTGAATGAAGTTGGGAATACTTGGAGGGTAGGACTAGGAGCAGAGGATGAAGACATAGAAGGTTGTGAATTGTCATTGTCAATCTCATTGCCACAACCCCATCCTTCCTCTCAGAAAAGTAATAATGCTTCTTCAGTCAGTGAGACCAGTGAGGCATTTTCATTGTGCCCAGAGTTTAGCAACAATTACATGGGCTGTTCTAGTTCTTCCAATGTCCCCAAAACAATTAACTTGGACCTTTCTTTGGCCATTTGAATGTTACCTAGATTTCACAAATAATTGTTAGTATCAAAAACTAGTTTACTCGATCTCACTCTACTCATTTTAGAGCAATCAAATCAGATATTAACATATCATGAAAGGCGCTATCTATTGGAACGACAATGTCAAGCTGAATACGTGCCTGTTTGGTTAATTGCTAGAATTACTTTTTGTTATTATTAGATAATGTAAAAATTTTAAATGAGTTTATTATAGGTTCACATTTTAACTTTTTTTTCTGATATTTTACTTTTAACTATATTTATCAGATTAAAATTAATTTTACCTAATTTTAAAATAACGTCTGCGGTACTTATATCATATGCTCAAACCCATGGTAAATGTCTAATAGATACTATAACTAAATTAATGACTTAATATTATTTATCAATTTCACTCTTCAAAGATTTGGAATATAAAAAATTGAAAAAAATAAAATATTTTTTTTATTTATTTCAAAATTTAAAAAATCATTTAATATCACAAAAGTTTAAAAGATTAAATTAATATCAAGAAAATTATTGAAGGACTAAATTAAAAGTTTTGTTTTAAAAAACTTAAGAGTGTTTTAGCTAGTTTGAGTTGTGCAATTGTATATACATATTATTTTGTTTTATATTACGGTAACTAAAATTAAGAATAGAAAATATTTAATAAGAAAAATTATAGCTTTCAACTGTCTTAATAAAATGATTGATTTACATGGATATGGTAAACTCAATTGACCTGTCAATTAGTATTATTGTATCTTGGTAGATATTATGACCAAGGAATCGGATCTTTGTCTGAAAAAGATTAATTTTGGTTTGGGAGACTACAAGACCATTCTGTTTAATGATATTAATGAAGGTGTGCAGATGTTTAAAATGTTGTTCAATGGTTTGAGAAAAAATTAAGACATCGTCAATATAGACAATGACAAATTTTGAATATGGATTAAAAATATCATTCATAATTTTATGGAATTCTGAAGGGATATTTTTTAAACCAAATGGCATGACATTCCATTCATACTGTCCAAAGGGAACTGTGAAAGCAGTCTTGTACCTATCAGTTTCCTTTATTTAGATTTGCCAATATCCTAACTTCATGTCGAATTTTGAGAATATCTTTGTAGAGTTTAACCTATTGAGTAAATATTTTTTGTTTGGAATAAGATACTTGATCCATTGTACAGCTTGGTTCAAAGGTTTATAGTTTATAACTAGACGAGGTGTTCCCGTTCAAGTCCGGCTTGTTTGTTGACATAGAAAGCAGCACAAGACCAAGGGCTTTTGCTCTTCCTAATTAATCCCTTATTAAGGAGATCCTTAATTTCTTTTTGGCAATATTGAAGGAGTTCTTCATTCATTTGGATTGGTCTAGCTTTTGTGGGAATTTATTTTTCCTTGTAGTCTTTCTCATAAGGGAGATCAACTATGTGTTTTTTCCGATTCCAGAATGCATGTGGCAAATCGGAACAAATGGTTGATTGGATGTGTTGTAACAGAAATTGGATTTTCTCTTTTAATTGGGGTTTTTCTAATTGGATTTGAATATTGCTAAAAGAAACTTCTTTTAAAAAGTTGATTTGGCTAATCTTCTTTTCTATGAAGTTTATGTTTCTCGCAATTGGTTTAGTGGGGAATTCAAATGTGATTTTCCTTCCTAAGTGCCAAGTGGTTATTCCTTCCTTGGATATGTGGAGGAGGAACAAAGATCTGATGAATGGTGTTCCTAAGATTACTTCGTTCTTAAGGTTTTTTACTAGAAGAAAATTTGTTTCAATTCTAAGACCTTGATTTTCTATGATTGCAGTGGATAGCTTGTAATTAATCTTTAGTTTTTGAGCCACTCACTGTACTTAGTGTCTCTGAGGTTTTCTCAAAAAAATTTGTAGGAATTAGTCCTTCTAAAATACAGTTTGAATCAGCTCTTGTGTCAAAAAGAGCCATTATATCTAAAACAAAATCATTTATAATTATTCTAATATTAATATAAAACTTTTGGATTTTAATCTTGTTGATTAATCCCATGAACATTTCATCATCTGGATCTTCCTCTTTTTCTTTTTTGCCTCATTTTCGGAATCATTATGTTCTTCAAAATGAGAAAGAATGATTTGATGAATTTCTTGTTGTTGTTTGAGCTCTTTCACTTCTTGTTTAAGGTTATTAATCTCCATTTGAAGATCTTCGATTGTGGTTGGTTTAACGGAAGTATTTTCTAATCTTTTGAGTATATTACTAACATCAAATTTGTTGTTTGTAATAAATTCTTTTGGTTTAGGTTTGGTTTCCAAATATTTTTTACGTTTATTCAGGAAAACCTTCTTTTCCTGAGGGTCAAGTATGGAATTGATTTATTCAAACAAGAGATCTTGTTCTTTTGTTAAAGTGTTGACCTCTTGGATATCTTCCTCCTCCGTGGATGATACTTTATCATCTTGTTGGATTTGGTTAAGATTTTCCTCCGAAGATACTTCCCCAGTTTCTTCTTCTGAGGTTTCAATGAGTAGATTGTTAATCTGCTCTTCGATGGATGGATCTAGATTGAGGTTTCTTAATTTCTTTTTCAGCCTACAATATTTGCTTATGTGACCTTGTTTTCCATAATTTAGCATACTACTTTGGTTCTAGGTTTCATGACTAGTTTTGGCATGTTGGTGTCTCTGCTGGTTGAGGGTTTGTGTGAGTATCTCCTGTTTGGAAATTTATTTTTATTGAAATTTTTGTTCTCATGAAATTCTTTTCTGGGGTTTTGTTTTTTCTTCTGTTTTAGACAAGCTAGCAGTCCAAATTGTTCGCAGAAAGACCCTAAATCTCTTTTAGTCTGGGCTTTCTCCTTAGCCAGTTGTCGTTGAATTTTGTCATCTTGACAAATTTTTAAGGCTACTTTCTGGACATAGGAAATTAATTGTCCATAACTTAAACTGTCATATGGAATATCTCCGTTGAATGATTGACTACGGATTTTATCTGTAACCTTATCTTCTAATGATCTTGGAAGTCCGGCTAGAAATTTCTCTTTCCAGAAAGATTGTGTTATCTTCTCTCGTGTAAAATCTAGTCAGGAAGGTGTCTCTGTACCACCTAAAATTTGCTAAAGTCCTACACTTAAGGTTGGATGGTAATTCTGCTGACCTATCTTTCCAAAGTGATGGGTCACCAATAAAATGTTGGACTATTGTAAAGATAAGGGTATTTACAGCGTTAGGGATTTCTTCATTAGCATCATTTGTAATGACTTTCTCATTGGGATCCGTTTTAATAACACTGTAGATTTTTTACTTTTCCTCATTAGTGATATAATTATCCCACCATCCTTTTAATTGGCCAGAAAATCCTGCCACAAGAATGTATACAATTGTTTCTTCTGGACATTCATGGGACGCTTGGTATGTCGTGGCCACCATGATCATATGCTGGAGGGTATTCATGATGTTGTATTTTGTATGAACATCTATATTCCATTCATAGATGTTGTTTGCTCTAAAACTTTTAAAGTTACTTTTGCCTTTTTCTTCTAGTAGAAGATCAGGGACGGTTGGTCTTTGGTAATAAAGTTTGAAAGGTGTTTTCCAATGTTTGGTGTTAATCAGATTAATTACCTTTTCAGATACTGAACCTTCTTCAGATACTTGTTCTGAATTATTGTCACTATCCTTATTAATGGCATTAATTAATTTGGAGGTATGTCTAGTCCTTATTTTGGATGATTCCTTTGAAGGTTGAGAGGTTTTAGGGATGGTTTTAAGTAAACTATTAATCTTACTTAATAATTCACTATGGCTATCACCTATCTCCTCAGTAGGGAATCTTTGTTTTCTAAGTTCCCTAAATTTATGTTTAGCTTTTTCGCTAACCTTAAAAGGTTTGAACAAAGGTTTTTCCATTTGAACGGCCGATGATGACGACCCATGGTCCTTGGTTTTAGTAAAGACCTTTTCTTTACTAATAGACTCCCCTAACACTTGAAGGTATTTGTCGGTGTAATTAGCCTGTTCCATTAGGCTCCTAATATCCTTCGGGGTTATCTCTTGTTGACATCCTTTGTCTTAAATGGTGTGGCCATGACAGGTTTATCACTATTGTCCTTGACCTTTGGTAGTTGGTATTACGTTGTGGGAGGTAGTTCCGATTGGATTACCTCACCATCTTTGATTTGCTAGTTGGTAATAACATTGGTTGTTGGATCACCTATTATGTCATGTTGCCAAGGGTAATCTATATTTTCTTTGACAGTATATGTATGGAACCAATCAAAGAAAGGAATATTAGTTTTGACTCTTTTGACAAATTATAAAAATTTTATTGAATTTGTTGCCTTTTTTATCCCCTAAAATGCTAAAAAAACCATCTCCTATGAGGTTCATTTTCTGGAGAATAAAAGTCTTTTCTAAAGGTTTCCTTATCAATGCTAAATTCATCAGATAACATCATAAGGTTCATGGATAGAAGAATATATTGGAGATTGAATTGACTTTTGGTCATCTTCTGGTTCCTGGTTGTACGTGGTTCTAGGTATACTAGACGTCGTATCTAATTCTTGGAGGTTTATGCTAGAAAACTGGTTATGTGACTCAGATCTAGATAATCCTATTGGAATTGATCGGGTCCTTACTGAAAAAGACCTTCTTGCTGACTCATACTCAGATTGTCTTGAGGCTTCTAGTCAGGACGAGAAAGAGTTTCTCCTATTGAAGGTTATTTCAACCTTACCAGAATTATCTTGTTTAATTTGTTCTATGGTAGGGGTAGGTCTAGGGACTGAAGGCGTAGCCTTGTCCATGACCCATTTTTCAAGAAGAGTTCCCTCATCCTATTTTATAATTATGGGGAAAGAAACATTAGCCTTTTTCATATCAGTGATAAACAAAGTTGTCTCTCCTTTTTGGGGTTTCAGAAGGACTCTTGATGCACAAGTGTTCATGACCTTGTATTGGATTTTGTAAATTAGAGCTGTCGAAATTGAACCCTCTTTCATGTTGAGATAGATTGTAGAGAGAGAAATATTGTAAAGATTTCTAGGTTGTCTAAATTATGTCAGAGATTTTGTACTATACTTAAACAATATATTCAAACCACTACATGATAGGTTAAGAAAAAATCCTCCTCCTTGGTCTGATATTCATACCTATGTAGTCAAAGAAATCAAACTCAAAGTCCAATCTAAAAAAATGTTTATATCTCCCAATTTCGCAGGTATTTAAAATTGTTGAAACAGATGCATCTAACATAGGTTATGGTTAGACATGGCAATGAGGCGGGTTGGGTACGGGTATTGTCTCCCCAATCCCTTACCCCGACTCCTCAACATATCCCCATACCCGTACCCGATATCCGACGGGTTTGAGTTTATTGTCTCATCCTCGTACCCGTCGGGTATCGGGTATCCCCAACCCCGTTCCACACACCATTTAGAAAAATATTTTTTTTTGTAAAAAAAATATTAAAAAATTGATTTTAGAAAAAAATAAATTGATTGTTAAACATTTATTTTTAACTACTTATATATCAATAAATTTATTATAACGTGTGTGTCTACATAAATAATTAAGAAAATAATATTAAACTATGTAAAAATTCTAAAATAAAATTAACTAGTAATAAAAATTATATGTCTTTTGATTAAATTATGCAAAAATTCTAAAGATTTTAAGTGGTGGGGCGGGTTCTGGTTCGGGGTCGGGACGGGTCTAATAATCTCATACCCGTACCCATACCCGACTTTTGGTTATCGGGGAAAACCCAAACCTGAACTCATACCAAGTCAACTCGGGTATTACCCGTCAAAGTCAGGAAGGATTCGGGCGAGTACCCACGGATATGGGTTTTCTTGCCATGTCTAGTTATGGTGGTATTCTTAAACAAAGAGTCAATACCCAAGAAAATGTCATTGCATATACATCAAAACATTAGAATTCTGCACAACAAAAATATTCAACTGTTAAAAAGGAAGTTTTAGCAATTGTTTTGTGCATTTCTAAATTTCAATCTGATTTTACAAAAAGATGTTAAAAATCTTGCCTCAAAGCAAATATTTGCGAGATGGCAAGCAATTTTAAGTGTTTTTTATTTCGAAATAGAGTATCTCAAGGGAACTTCAAACTCTCTACTTGACTATCTTACCCGTGAATTCTTACAAAAAAATTGCCATGCCACCTAAGGCATCCAGCACCTCCTTACGAGGAGGAAAGAGTTCCGAAAAAGGATTCAAGTTGGCTCTACTAGAGCCATCATCAAAAAAGATTTCACCCTTAAAATCTGGGTCACCAACCTAATTTGGGTCATCAACCTAGAAACCAAAACAACAAGATGGGTCATCAACCCAACTAGTTGCAACGAAACCTGAGCCATCCACTCAGAAACCCTCAAAAAACCAAACATTAAAACAAACCAAGGCCAATTATGCCTTCCCAATCGAGACACTTTTGGCCTTCCAAGAAATTGACCTAACAAAGCTCCCCAAGAAAACATGGGCTGACATAGCCTCAGAATCAAATGATGAATCTGAAATTGATTTAAAAACCCTTATCCAAAAAACCAAAGAATCCAAAGTTGTATGTAATATTTCAAAAGGGGAACAAACATTGACCCTAATAACCCAAAGGGCAACACCAACCCCAAAATCCACTAACACTTATATTTACAAAAATAAATTTTCAACTGTTTTGCAGATGGAGCCGGAGTATTGGGACAAAAATCCCTTCAAGGCCATAGCCAAGGCATTTCCTCTTGGATTCCATTTTAAGCCAACAGCTATCAATAAAACCAGAACCTTTTATGAATTCATTTTAATAGATTCAAACTCAGTGTCTATTAAACACTTCAAAGACCCAAACGACCCACTGTTAAACACCCATTCCACAATCCAAATATTAAAAGTTCTGCAACCCAAACAATTTGGACCCAATTTACATGAAATCAAAAAAATTTCAGTACCTTTTGATCCTAGAGGTTACACCTATTTGGATTATATGGATGCCTGGAACAAAGTATTTTGGCATCAAAACAACAAATACAAGAATCCATGGCTTATTTACTTCAAGACAAACACAATCTATAATTTTCCAAATTGGCTCCTTCAATGGTGAGAATTTTTTGGTCCAATTCTAGAAATATTCCTGGAGCAGGTTCAACAGGGATTTGCTCAATTCCACAAGATGTTTAATTATCAGGAATCACGAATTCCCGCAGATTTAAAATATTTTTCCAATTTTTCTTTGTCTTGGATATTTTCCTGGTAATATAGATATAGCAAGACGAAAAACAACAAGCAATATTCATCCCTTCAACGACATGCATTTTTCAAGTGGTGGAATCAGTTTGATGCATCAAAGGCCGAACCAGATAAGGTGAAAATATGGTTTAAAGCCCATCCAAAGTTCCTGAAAGCTACTATCTGGAGACTTCTGTATTCGTCAATCAAAAGTCCTAACTAGCCATTTTCTTGGCAGGATCCAACTCCAAGGAGCATCTCACCAAAAACTTAAAAGAAGTTTTGAAATTACTCCAAAGTCAAGAAGACACCTATTCTCCAGAAAATGATGATGATTTCTACCAAAACGAATACGATTGTTTTGGTATTTGTTTGGATGATGTATAAATTTTACCGATTTCTGTAGACATAGTTTCAGTTTTGTTACCTGTATTGTAGCTACAGTACCCTAAAATTTTCTATAAAAGGAGTCTTCAACTTTATTGTAAGGCACCTTTTCAGATAGAAATAGTTAGATAGATTGTAGAGAGAGAAGCTCTAGGAAACACTCTTTGTAAGCTTTTCTTTTGTTATCAAATAAATTTTCAAGTTTCTTCGTTTATCTCCCTTCTCCCTCCTTACTGATTCAGTACGGATTACTGTCATTTCAATTTCTTCTCTTCTTCCTCCTTAACTGATTCTACACAGGTTACCGTCGTTTCAATTTTCTTTTATGGTTTTATTTACTCTTTAAGTTTTTATTTTTCTTTAACTGCATATTTTACCTGCATAACTTATCTGTTGTATTTTATATTAAATTATTTCCTACTTCTCATTTGTCCATTTGATCTATTCCGCTAATCTCTGGTATTAGAGCCTGATGGGAAAGTAGGAATATAATCCATAAGAAAATATTTATACTGATTTCATGGATCTAGAAGTATGAACAGTAAATATTTTGTAGAGTGACTTTAATCGAAACAGTATGTGTTTGAACAATATTTCTAGAAGTACAACAGTCTGATATTTTAGTTGAATGATATTGTAGCAGTAAGTCCCGTGGATGAGAAAGGACAGTAAGGTTAAGGTGTATTGTTTAAATAAAATATTAAGACATAGGTGGTTGTGGGAGTAAGGTTCAAATCGTATTGAAAAAAAAGAGTTAAATTTTTTTATTTTTCCAGATCTAGGAAATTTAGTAACATATAAATTTATGGAAACATTTCTATGAAACCACATGAAGGCAAAGATACTAGAGGATGAAAAATTATAATGTCTCGTCTTTTACGTTCATTTTCCCGTATTTCTTTTCGTTCCAGCTCGTCATCTTCATCCTCAACCTCAGACCCAAGAAACTTAAATTTGCTTACTGAACAAGATAATCAAACCCACGAAGTCACCCCTAAACATAACCTCTTCGATGAAGAAGTACGCTTCGAGGAGATAAACCAAAACATGGATGACTGGAGTATTCCATAAATCCCTCATGATACATTATATGTTCCTAAGACAACTAAAAGCAAACACATTTTTTATTACATAATTAAGACTGTAGAAAATAATATTCCTCTAGGACAAGATATAGGGGAAGAATTCCATTGATTATCAAAAAATTCAATTTATGAACATAGTAGAAAATACAAATATCTACACATAGGATGTGTCCAGGTAGCAATCAAACCATTAATTGACATGGGTATAGGCGTCATCATCTTGATGTGTCTAAGAGATATTAGGCATAACAAATTCGAATATTCTTTAATAGGAACAGTAGAAACAAGCCTAGAACAAGGACCAGTCTATTTCAACTGTTACCCAAACAAAATAGTGAGTCTGATGGATAGAAACATCCTTAACTCTTTATTCCTAAATATCTACTTTCATGGCATCGACATGAAAGAGGGTTCAATTCTGGCAACTGTAATTTACAGAATCCAGTATAAGGTCATGAACACTTGTGCATCAAGAGTCCTTCTGAAACCCCAAAAAGGAGAGACAACTTTGTTTATCACTGATATGACAAAGACTAATGTTTCTCTCCCCAGAATTATAAAATGGGATGAAGTAACTCTTCCTGAAAAATGGGTCATGGATAAGGCTACGCCTTCAGTCCCCAGACCTGCCCCTACCATAGAACAAATTAAACAAGATAATTGTGGTAAGGTTGAAATAACCTTCAATAGGATAAACTCTTTCTCATCCAGAATAGAAGCCTCAAGACAATCTGAGTATGAATCAGCAAGAAGGTCTTTTTTAGTAAGGACCTGATTAATTCTAGCAGGATTATCTAGATCTGAGTCACATAACCAGTTTTCTAGCATAAACCTCAAAGAATTAGATACGATCTCTAGTATACCTAGAACCATGTACAATCAAGAACCAGAAGATGACCAAAAGTCAATTCAATCTCTAACATATTCTTCTATCCATGAACCTTATGATGTTATCTGAGGAATTTAGCGTTGATAAGGAAATGCCCTGGCTGTGGCCTTGAAGGGATTTTTGTCCCAATACTCCGACTCGACATATATATATATATATATTGTCCTATTCGGACTCAGCATACCTCTATATCCGGTAGTCGGGTAAGTAAGATACTTAGATTTAGAGAATATAGCGGATTTAAATAAGGAAAGAGAAAAAATCTATCTTTCAACTAAAAGATAATTGATAACCTCTAAATCCAAGAATTATCTATTATTAAAGGAAAGATAAAATAAGATCATAATTTTCCTAATTATATTATATCTAAGGGAAAATTGAGATCTAAGCATCCAATTTCATCTCTATAAAAGGAGTTCCTCAAGGTTCAAGTAAGAAATTCTCATTCCAACCTATATATTGACACCTGTTTATCTCGACACTTTTAATTTGAGCGTCGGAATGTCATTGCAGGTATTGTCCACCATTGTTCATGAAAGAACTCACGGAGGACCAACACCATGAGAGAGTTATGCCAAATCAGGTAAAAACATTTGGCGCCTATCGTGGAGCGAGGGAAAACTTCTCCTTCGACCACCATCAATTGCCACAGACAATGATAAAACCCCTGCAGCCAACCAAGAAAGCCCATCACGAGGACAGGTGTCCACCATACTTGGAATGCTTTCCATGGGGACCCTCGAAAATGAGTGTCATACAATCGTGATGGACCTCTTACATCAGGTGCCTAACGATCATACTTTGATTGTCACCCTACAAAGGGAGATGGATGCACTTAAATAATAGAACACTCAAGAGATGGAAAATCTCCAAAAGGAGAATGTTGTCCTCAAAAAGTAGTTCCAAAAGCTTCAAGAGGATCACTAGGCCAAGACCAACGAAGTCGGCAAAACATGGAGAGAAGGAACACCATTGGTCACATAATCGATGCAGAACACAGTAAATATGGAAAAACAACTTCATCCCTTCGTTGATGTGATCATGGAAGCACAATTACCACTTAGATGGAAGATGTTGAACATAGACCGTTATGACAGACTCTTGGACCCGGATGAGCACGTAGACCCATTTGTGACACAAATGAACTTGTTCACCAATGATGATGCTATCATGTGTCGAGTGTTCCCGACAACCTTGAAGGGTGCAACGCTCCATTGGTACACTCACCTACTGAGAAATTCAATAGACTCTTTTGTGACACTTGTTACACAATTCGAAGCACAACATGTGATGAGTAGACCACATCATTTTGCTGCAATAGCTCTTGCAAATATTCGATAGGAAGAAAACGAGCCATTTCGCGACTTCATAAAGAGATTCTCCTCAATCTGGATTCGAATTCGAGACTTGAGTCTAGACGTTGCTCTAACATCAATGATCATGGGTTTAAAATCAGGACCCTTCTTCGATAACTTATGCAAAAACCTCTTATGACGTTCGATGAATTGAGAGCAAAAGCTACCGAATTCATACAGATGGAAGAGATGACCACATTCAGAGAACAAATGGAGTAAGAGATGAAAGCTAAGAGCGAACAAAATCGAGGAAAGTCAAAGAATGACAAGCCACCCCAATCTAAGTTCAATCATTATACTCCCTTGACAAAAAGTTGAAGTTGAGTATTGGAGGAAGCGTGAACTACAAAACTAATCCATTTGTTGGCTAAAAATGAATCACCCCAGGAGCAAACAAATCTAAATATTGCTGTTATCAATGATTGGTGGAACACAACACTGAAGAATGCAATACCCTAAATGATAAGATAAATAGGATGATCCAAAAAGGAATCCTCAAAAGTTTGTTAAAGACAAAGACCGCACACGAGATCAAAAGCGAGAACGAGAAAGGATTCAAGAGTGCAGTAAGACTCGAGAAACCATTAAGGCACAACACCATAGGAACACCCCACTCGAAACTCAGTTACGAGGAGTGATTAACACGATAGTTGGAGGATTCATGAGGGGAAGTTCAAACTCGGCAAGAAAATGGCATGTGCGCAACCTCAAAATGATCGATTCGGTGGAAGGGGAGAAGAAGCCCACTAGAAGCATGCCACCTATCATTTTCATAGATGAAGACTTTGGGAACATTGACCAATGCCATAATAATCCTATGGTTGTCAAAATTGAGGCAGCAAACTTCCTAGTATGTTAAGTCCTACTCGACAATGGAAGCTCGATCGATGACCTATACTAGTCGGCCATCCAACAGTTGGGCATACCGAAGAGAAAGATAGGTCATTCCTAGAACAACTCATAGGCTTCGTAGGAGAAAAGAATGACACAATAGGGTACCTCCACCTACTGACCACTTTTGGGGATGAAAAAGGATCAAAGTCCATCATAATCAAATATCTCCTGGTTAATGCACAAACACTGTATAATGTACTCATAGGGCATCCTTCACTCAATGAGTTAAGCGCCATTATCTCAACACCTCATCTAACCATGACATTTTTTAGTGAAGACGAAAAAATCATCACTATGCAAGCCAACCAGATAACAACAAGAGAATGTTACGCTGTAAGCCTTAGAATTTGTAAAGGGAAGAAGGAAATTGAACCCAAGGCACAATTGGTGGCATGTACCTCTCTCAACAACAATCTGAGGGATGCCAAACTTGATCAGAAAGAGGCAAAAAAAAGGGCAGAGCCAACATAAGAGGTCAAACCTTTTCAACTAGGCAGAGAACCATCACAGTAGACCAAACTTGGATGCCAAATGGATATAGAAATGGAAGAATTCATAACTTGAGTCTTAGAAGCAAATGCAGATTTATTTGCATGGTCCGCATCAGAATACCTAGAATTGACCCAAATTCGATTGCCATAAGCTAGCTATCTACCCTAAAGCTAGACTTATTGCGTGAAGGAAAAGGAAAGTTGGCCCAAAAAGGGGAAAGGTCATGGATAAAGAAATAAGAAAGCTCTTAGACACATGGTTCATTAGAGAAGTGCAATACACCACGTGGTTAGCTAATATGGTGATGGTAAAGAAATCCAACGGGAAGTGGAGGATGTATACTGACTACACAAATCTAAATAAAGCATGCCCCAAAGATTCTTATCTGCTTCTAAGTATTGATCGCTTGGTTGACGAAGCATCTGGATTCCCCATTCTTAGTGTTTTGGATGCATATTCTGGATACAACTAGATCCCGATGTTCAAACAAGATGAGGATAAAACCACGTTCATGAACAACACAACTAACTATTGTTATTCGATTATGCCATTTGGACTAAAGAATACTGAAGCCACTTATCAAAGGCTGATGGACAAAATATTAACCAATCAACTAGGAAGGAACTTGGAAGTTTATGCTGATGACATGGTGGTCAAAAGTAGAAGCACCACCTCTCACGCAGAGGACATAGCAAAAATCTTTGCTAAGATAAGGAAGTACAACATGTGACTGAACCCAGAAAAATGCATACTCGGGGTACAAGGAGGGAAGTCTAGGCTTCATGCTTACACATAGGGGAATTAAAACTAATCTGAACAAGTGTGCAACCATTATTACAATGAGAAGTCTGAAACACTAAAGAAAGTACAAAGACTCACTAGCCAAATAGCAGCACCATCCAAATTTCTACCAAGAGCAGCAGACACGATCAAACCATTATTCAAATTGTTAAAAATACAGGAGGGAAAAGAGTAGAGTGAGGAATATGAAGCTTATTCCCACTGAAATAATTCCTCACTTCACCATCCATCCTAACTAGACCCCAACTAAGGAAAGATTTGATCTTATACCTAACAGTATCTGAGCATGCAATAAGTTAGGTGATCATGGTAAAAGAAGGAAAAAATTAGAATCCTATCTGTTACATCAGCCAAATCCTCAAAAATGCAAAAACTTGATATCAAATGATCGAAAAGTTAGCCTTGGATCTAGTCACAACTGCTAAATGACTAAGGCCATATTTTCAAAGTCATTAGATCATGGTTCAAACTGACCACCCCATTTGAACAAATATGAAAAAATCGGAGCTTGCAAGCTAAATGATAACCTGGTCAGTCGAGTTGTCATAATTTAGGCTCAAGTATGAACTAAGGGGACCAATGAAGGCACAGTGCCTAACAGACTTTGTAATCGAATTGGTGGCCAACATAAAGCCAAAATTTGAGTGGTGGAAGTTGTAAGTAGATAGTTCATCCAATGAAAAAGGGAGTTGAGCTACGGTTATCTCAAAAAACCCAGATGAAGTAATCCTAGAGCAGTCCCTAAGGTTCGAGTTTGAAACCAAGAATAACCAAGCCGAGCACAAAGCTCTCTTAGCTGGCCTGAGATTAGCTAAAGAAGTAGGAGCTAAATATCTAAAGTGTTGGAGCGACTCCAAGCTTATCACTGGTAAGTTGAATGGAGAATATCATATCAAGGATCCACAGATGACAAGGTACTACCATATGGCTACTCAACTCAAAAAGGCTTTCTTTAAATTTGAGATTCTACATATTGCTATAGAAAACAACGAGTGAGCCAACTTTTCATCAAAGCTTGCTAGCACAAAGAAGAAGGGCAAGCATAGGATGGTCAACTAAGAAACATTCCTAGAACCAAGCCTAGACAAGGTGGTAGCCAGTGTAACTCCCATCGACCGAGAATGGACTGAGATTCGAGACATCCTAGAGAAAGGCTCACTCCCAGAAATCCAACAACGACAAGAAAGCTCAAAAGGAATGCCAACTATTATGTGATAAAGGGAGGAGACCTATACAAAAGAGGCTTTATACACCTTTGTTGGAATGTTTAACAAAGTACCAGTCTGAATATGTAATAAATGAAATGCATAGAGGGATATGTGGAATGCATTCAGGATCCCAATCGATGAACATCTGAGTTCTTAGAGCCAAGTACAAATGGTTGACAATGAGAAGAGACTACACAAAATATGTTAAGAAGTATGAAGAATGCCAGAATTTTGGCAACATTTCTCATTTGCCTGCCGAAGAGTTGCACAACATAGTAACGCCATGGCCATTTGCCATTTGCGAAGTAGACATACTTAGATATTTTCCACTATCAAAAGAACAAGTAAAATATATCCTAGTAGGCATTGATCATTTCACTAAGTGGATAGAGGCTGAGCCTATAACCACCATCTTGGCGGCCAGCGTTCGAAAGTTCATTTGGAAGAATATTGTATGCCAATTTGGAATTCCCAACACTTTGATTTCCAACAATGGAACACAGTTCATTGACAAAGGAGTCAAAAAATTCCTTAAATGTCTAGGGATCAAACACAGAGCAATTTCAATAGAAGACCCACAAAGCAATGGGCAAACTGAGACAGCCAACAAAATCATACTCGAAGAGTTAAAAAAGTAAGTTGGAAAAGCCAAAAGCAACTGGGACGAGGAACTTCATGTCATCCTATGGGCCTACCATTGTTCTCCACAGTCGACAACAGGTGAAATCCCTTTTTGGCTCTCATATGGATCAGATGCAATGCTACCAGTAGAATTAGGAGAACCTTCTCTTCAAAATGTGCACTTCATAGAAGAAGAGAATATTGAAATACTGAAAGAAGCCCTCGAATTGGCTAAAGAGACTATCAAGGAAGTCCACCTGAGAGTCGAGTTGTACCAAACAACTAAAAGGACATACAACAGTTGGGTTAGACCAAGAAACTTCCTAATAGGTGACTTGACGCTAAGGAAATGTGGAAAATCCCTAAAAGACCTTGGAGAAGGAATGCTAGCCGCAAATTAGGAAGAACCCTTCAAAGTTACAAAAGCACTTGGAAATGACACCTACAGACTAGAGCACATAATCAGCAAGGCAATTCCAGGAACGTGGAACATCACTTATCACAAGTTTTACTATAGCTAAACTTGTAAAATGGTGATGTACTACCTTTCCTACTCTAACATTTTTTCCCAAGAGGTTTTTTGTTAAAGAGGTTTTAATGAGGCACACCCGATTTTCACACTAAATAAAAATATTCTTTTCATTTCTTTATAGCTGTCTAAATCCAAGTAGAACTAAGTTCCTTTGACTAAAGACCAAATTTGAAGCATAGATAAGACTAAATAAACATTCGACTTACTAACAGTAGATCGACAAACTATAGTCAATTAAGTATAGATCACATATAACTTAGAGGTTTGGCTAAAAGAAGACCAAAAAGTTAAGTTACTCGACTAATATTAGACTGGATGACCTAGTTCAATTGGCTGAATATAGACCAATGAACTAAGTTACTCGGCTAATAAATAAAACTGGAAGTTAGACAAGCAAGGCAGAAAGCAGACCAACGAAACCAAGTTATTTGACTTAAAATAACCATTTAGAAATAATACTTGAATGAAATTAGAGCTTTGACCGAAGACAATATACAACAATGTTGACTTTGAATTAAAATTTTTAAAGAGAATGATGAAAAAAGATGATGGAACTCACAAACCAAAGGGGGGTGAATTGGTTTCTAAATTAAATCAAACTTAAAAAAACTAGAGTTAATTTTTTTTTTTCAAGGATCATATTACAAACTTTTGATAAACCAATATTTAATCAATCACCCTTAACACAATAATCTTTTGTTAAAGTTCTTTTTCAAAAAGATATTTTCTTTAACCTTTAGTAAATTGATCAAGACTAGAATGAGAAAGAAAGATAAGATCAAGAGAAAATATACACCAGTTTTTATACTGGTTCACTCTCTATCTCTAAAGAAGTTAATCCAGTTATCTAATCCAAACACGAACTAGATTTTCACTATGCATATATAATTCTTACAAGAAATCACAATCAATCTCAGTTCCTACCCTAGAAAAAGAGACTAAGGTACCCAACCCTAGGGTGTTTTGTGAATAAGAGCCTAAGAGAAACCTACACTTAACCCAAACTAGAAAAATCTATTCTAGCATGCCTTCAGATATTCATTCATATGCTAACAATATGTAAAACACATGAAAAACTCAGTCAAAGAGAGACACATCCTGATTAATCACATGCAAGAACCTTTGCTTGAGTGAATGAATGTATTCTTGAACTCAAGAGAAATTCACAACTCACTTTTCTCCATGAAAGCTTCAAAAACGAAGTTTAGAAGTTGTGAATCAGACACTTTTTCTAAGCACTTAATCTTCTCTCTTCCTTTCACTTATTTCATTCTTTCAAAATTGAGAAGAAGGGGTTGTTATTTATAGAGAAAACAGTTATAACCGTCTGTAATCGATTAAATAGTCAATTTAATCGATTATTTCGAAGAAGTAATCGATTATTTTGAAGTAATCGATTATATTATCATTTCTATCGATTAAAGTGTTCTTCTCAATATCTGGAAAACTTTCAAGAATAATGTAATTAATTAGATTATTGATGTAATGGATTAAAGTGTTCTTGTTCACGATCACCCATGTAATTGATTAAAACAGAGAGTTTTATGCACTGAAAAACTTTCTAACTTTAGAAACAATCTTCTTATTTCTACATGATGGTGCATGATGTACACATGGAAAGATAGACACTAAGATGCAAAAATCAATACAAATGCCACTCAAAGAGTTGGGCATGTAAAAAGACAAAACTTCTTCAAGCTTCTTCATGTTGCTCCCTCTATCTCTAACAAATGAAAATCAAATACATAAATACTCAAAAGGGAACCCTATTCAATGGGTTGGGTTCCAAGCCTTTACAAAGAAAAATAAACAAGTCAAGCCTAGTAAAAAACTTCCTTCATAGGCATATCCATTTCACGGACCAACTCCCCTTGATGAGTAACGTCCTTGCCAACATCAAAGAGGGAAATGCCAACATCTTTGAAAAGAATACTTAACCTTATGGAGAGCCTTGTTAAACCCGACTTCATGGGTCTTCAAGATCTCAACTTCGACCTCATCAAGATCAATCTTCAGCTTCTCTTCAACCTTATCAACATTAGCCTTAAGGAGAACAAACTCTTTATTGAGACGCTCAATCTCTTCTTAGAGAGCCTTAGTCTAGTCTTCTGCAATAGAAAGTTGGGTCTTCAAAGTCTCTTCTCAAGATTCAGCCACTTTTAGCTTATTCTTAGCATGCACAAGAGACTCTCAAGACTCCTCGATTGACCTAAGCAATATCTCATTAGCATGGGAAACTTCAACCAAAGCTTGTTTGGCCTTGGCACAACCAGACTTGCCTTTTGACACTCAACGTTCGTCCTCTCAAAATCTTTACCCTAAAATTTGGCAATTCCCCAAGACCTCACGACAAAATATGCAATAGAATCCATTGATGCACGAGGACCAACTTCCTTTTGCATGTCTCAATTAGACTGATTAAGCATGGATGCTTGAATAAGAGCCTTGGGATTAAGATCCTTCCCCCCACAAAGAGGAAACCCCTTCTTTCATAGTTAAGAAAGTAGGAATACTCTCTATGATAGAAGGAGCGGCAACCAAAACCATCTTCAGCCTTTGCCTCTTTGAAGGACCTTCACCCAAAGGACCATGACCTTCCTAGATGGTAATACTAATGGTGACATGAGAAGGAACCAAATCATCTTAGGGCTTCTCTTTCTACTTCCCCTTGTCTTTCTCCACTAGGGCTTTCTCGGCCTTGGTCTTTTCAACCTTCTCTTTCTGAGCCTTCCTAATGGAGTAGTATTCAAATTTATCCATTATCACTAAGAAAAAGAAAGGCTTGGTTAGCAAAAGCAAAAGGAAAACAATAATAAAAAGGTCGAATAAAAGACTCACAATCCTAGTCCACATCCGACATCTTGGAAAAGGAAAGTTCCACCAATGTTTTCGAGTGAAGGCCTCTAGGAAGCTTGTGAAGAACAACCATGTCCTCTTGATTCAAATGGGACATGTAAACGATGAGCTTTTTTATGAACTTTGTAGGTGACGAAGTCCAATAGAAGGGAAACCTGAGAACCCTTTGCCGGGTAAAATAAATAGGCATGGACTTGGGCCCAAGACATACTCGAAAGAGTTAACCCTTACAATTCTTAGGAAGTAGCGTAGGGTCCAATGACTGCCTTACCAGAAATAGTAGTAAAGGAGATCCAGTCACCCCTTTATTTTCCTTAACAATATAATGATGAAGGAATTTGGGACAATCAACAAATAATAGAAAACAAGTCGCATAAGACCCTAAAGGCACACGTGATTGTTTAGGCATTTGGATGCAATTGGGTAGCAGCGACATTCAATTCTCTCAACATGTTAACCTCAAATTTATCAAAAGGAACAATGAGGTGAAGTATGAAGAAGAAATAAAAATACATATACATAAAGTGAGTCTCACATGAAAAAGCACACATGAAAATGCGCTCACTCTCTCAACAAGACTCAACAAACATCACATCTGAGCGATCGATGTGACAAAATTCAGCCAGCTTGAGAAACTCAACAATGGACTCATAGGTTAGGAAACTACTTGTGTAGGACCCAACTTCCTCATTAACCTACGAGTAATCCAGAAGAACAATAGAAAGGTACTCCTTAGCCATAATAAGCTTTTTAAGGGGAAGAAGAGGAATGAATGAATGATTGATGCAAAATCACTTGGATGGTCATAGCTTCCAAGTCTAGATCTATGACCGTTTAAGGAGGATTTGACTGATTCCTCCATAGGAACCAAACGCACACTGAAGTAAGGGCGAACCCTTTCCTCAAGGGTGGTGCCACCCACATCAAGGTGAGAAACATGCCACTAGTGATGACATCACCAACAGGAATGCCAGAGATTTGGTCACTAGTGGCAGCAAAGTTGTCGTGGAGATGAGAGGCGTCATCATTGGAACTCTCCCCTATTGGCTAAACCTCTAGAGATAACATCCTATCATCATTGGAGCGCGTAAAACCCTCCCCAAAAAAAGACATGAAAAAAGATGAGGGTTGATGACAACATACCTGGAAGATGAAGAAGGGAAGAGCGGAAGTAAAGAGACGTTGGAGGAAAGAAAAATGATTGGAGATAAGAAGGATGATCGGAGGAGAAAGGCAACAGTAGAGGGAGAAGAAGTTCTTCACCTTTTATACTATTCTAAAATCTTCTAGAGATAGAAGAGGGGAAGCACTCATTCAGACTGTTAAATCCCTTCCCAAAGCTTCTAATCAATGGGTGGGAAGAGACATGACCTTTGGTCATCCTAACAACGTTTCAAAATTCAAAGGATGCAATCATTATGCCTTTTTCAACAACGCGTGAAAGCATAAAAGCACCCAAAATGGATGTAACAATTGACAAGATGTTGTTTCAAGTGTCTCTTCACTCGGACCCAACACAAATTGACATTACGGGCTAAGTAGAAGGCTTAAGAGACATAATACACTCCTTAAATTCGATTACAGTCAGACTGACACACGACTAAGCAAAACCTAATTACTCAAGCTCTTATGGCCAAATTTAGAGCTTGGGGGACATATGTCCTACTCAGACTCGGCAGATCTCCACATTTAGCAACCACCCGAGTGGGATACTTAGATTTAGAGAATATAGCAAATTTAAAAAAGGAAAGAAGGAAGATTTATCTTCCAACTAAAAGATAAGAGATAACCTCTAAATCCGAGAGTTATCTACTATTAAAGGAAAGATAAGATAAAATCATATATTTTCATAATTATATGATCTCTACGAGAAAATTGTGATCTAAGCATCCAATTTCGCCTCTATAAAAGGAGTTTCTCAAGGCTCAAGTAAGATATTCTCATTCAACCTATGTATTGACACTTGTTTATCTCTACTCTTCTAACTCGAGCGTTAGAGTATCATTGTAGGTATCCCCACCCTTATTCATGGAAGAACTCATGGAGGACTGGCACCGTGTGAGAGTTTTGCCAAATCAGATAAGAACATAATATATATATATATATATATATATATATATATATATATATATATATATATATATATATATATATATATATATATATATATATATATACACTCTAAAGTTATAATAACAAAATAAAAATAAAAGATTAATCGTAGTATAAATTATGGATTGATCTTTCTCTTAATCTTTAGCCTTCTTTGCTTCGAGTGTGGTTATGCTTGAATAAGTTTTTTTTTTTTTAGCATTTGTAGGAGAAATCATTAAAAAAATTAAACTTCTCTTATAAACTAAAATTAATTTATATATAAGTTAAAACTATTTTTTAGAAAAATTAAATAAAGAAAACTCTTACAAATAGCTTACGAGGGAAACGAATTTATTTTTCTTATTTTCCACTTCTAATATTAATACATTGACAATGACAAGTTTATCTAAACAAAACAATAACTACTTCAACTTTTCTCCTCTTTAACTCTTCCCAGAGAAGAAGTATAGAAACAATAATTGGTTCTTAGGACTTGGGTTCAATGTTGGGATTGCAGTTTTCATTGATTTTAGGCATATGTTGTGATTTCGTCAATGGGAAAATAAACAGCTAGAGAATTAAAATTACAAATGAGGAAGATTAATATAAAATTAATACATGCAAAAGCAATTTATAAAATAAGGTAGATAAACAAGAGTAAGAATTAATGTTCTATTAAGAGGAGGTGGGTGCATTAGTGCATGCAAGAGCAATTAATACACCGATCACATGTATCAATTAATATAATTTTTTTTTAGATTAATAAGTACTCTCAAGTTTATATTCTAAATATATAACTACGTTAAATATTCAAATGATGAAAAAGAACTTTACTAATTATAATAAATTTATTTGACTTACGTTGTGTTCAGTGTGAAAGTCAGGAGTGCAACCAGCGGTGGAGTATCTCGAGAGCGGAGGAAGCCATTGCCCCCCTCCAATTTTTTTTCCCACAATATATATATATATATATATATATATATATATATATATATATATATATATATATGGCACCCCCAATATACTATATTTTTCATACTTTCTAAACATGGATTAAATGAAATATTGATCAACTGAGCGCTTTTGATAAATAAATGAATATAAATCTTTTATTACGTGACTGTGTTACAAAAGTGAAAGTGAACATTGTCATATCTGTGCAAAAGTAACATATCTTTTTCGTAATTGTTTCATATCCTTAGAATTACTTTTTGAGAAGAAAATAAGAAAAAAATAAACAAGTTTTTATAATTAAGTTAAAATTAGTTTTGCATAAGTTAAAAATAATTTTTTAGACAAGCAATGAGAGAACTTTTCTAAATTAGCAATAAAAGAGCTTTTACATATTAGTTTGTGTAAAAATTCATCTTATTTTTTCTTTTTATTTTTTTTCCTAGGAGTGTCTCCAATAAAATATTTCATTTTAATATCTTAATCATTTTCTTGGTGGATCCCGCAATGTCATATGACTCTTAAGATCTCTTCCATTTTTTTACTCTAATGGTAGATATTATTTAGAGATCTTAAATTATTTTTTTAGATCCAATAAGAATTGAATGCAAATTAATTTTGTGGAGAGAGTAGAATTTTTTCTTTTGAGATGAATCTGGATAGTTCTTCTACACGAATTAGATCTTCACATGAAAATTCAATTATTAGATATGTTTTTACTTCTAAAGAACTTTATCAAAACAAACATTAATAAACACATGAAAGAGAGTAATAATTTTACAAGATTAGCTTTATCATCATTATTTTATTTTTAGTTTTTGTTGTTCATCATTAATGTTAGGTTTAATTAGTATTTTGGCCATCTAATTTATTTTTAAGTTCAATTTAGTCCTCATATTATTAAAAAGTTCAATTAGATTTGTATTTTTTTCAAAATGATTCAATTAAGTCATTTATGTTTATAAGTTTCAATTATGTCCCTTATTTTTTTAAAATTGGTTCAATTTAGTCCCATTTTAAATCAAATTTAGTCTTATTTTTTTAAATGTTTGAAACATATGGAAGAAAAATGTGACTAAATTAAACCTATTTTAAAAATAAATATAGGATTTAATTGAACATTTTAAAGTAAAGAGACCTAATTGAAATATTTTGAAGAATTAAAGGACCTAATTAAATATTTTAATAATAAGATGACTAAATTGAACCTAAAAATTAAATTAAAAGACTAAAATAGTAATTAAACAAGAATATTACAAGAAAAATGAGTAAAAACATTAATTAATATTACATTGAAAAACTAAAATAATTATTTCAAAACTTATATTTTATTGGTCCCCTCAAAATAATCAGTCAAGCTCCGTCACAGGTTGCAACAAAATAAGAGTAAAGCGGGATTTAAATGTTTGGCACGAGTGACAAAAGTTGTTGAAAATCAGAGGACAATAACATTTTAATTTCACTCCAAAAATGACATGAAATACAATGAAAATTTATAGGAATATCGTGACTACTTCATCTAATTTTAAAATTGTCTTTTATCTAGTGACATGAAGTAGATGAACTTGATTTTTTTGTTCCTTTCTAAGCTACCCCCATGCTATCCCTTCAAAATGACGTCGTTTTGAGAGTTGTGTTAATATTTTCACAATTAAATATTAACACAATTCCCAAAACGACAACGTTTTCAAAGAACAACACACTTAAAAAGGGATAACAAAAAAGTCAATTTTAAAATAGATTAGTGTAGTTTAACCAATATCAATGAAAACCAATTATGCATCTACCTTAGGGAATCAAAAATCAATTATGATGCATACATATTTGATTATGCTAAACATAATTGAATATCCTTCATTTCATAATCGAATATGATAACCCAATTTCTATGCCAAATTCATTTTCTTGCAAGGGCATATTTGATTATGCATTTTGAGATAATTAATTATGCACCTTCCTTTTTTTTTTTTTTTTTTATAACCGAAGACATATAGTCATAAAATAAAAAAAAATGATTTTGTTCTTTAAAAAAAAATGACAAACTACATGGGCAAAATTGAAATTGTAAAAATACTTAATTTTTTTATTAATTACCTAATAAATCACTTTAATTTAAATCTTTTTTTCCTTTTCATATTTCTTTAATTTTTATTGAATAATTTCACTTTTCACTCACTTTCCTTTCTTTTTCATTCATCACATTTTCATTTACTATCAACCGAACACAACACAATATTAATCATATTTGTTTCTTATCGAAAATACTTATTGCCATTTAAAAAAAAAATTAAACATCTATCAAATATTCTCTTAAACAATACCCCGCTTAACAATTTATGAAAAAGGAAAAATAAAACTTAAAATGAAATTATTCAAATTTTTGTGTCAGAGAAATTAAAGTATTTATACAAACAATAACAGAGTGTAACTATGTTAATTAACACGTGAAGAACAAGTCCAATCCAATAGGTAAGTAATCACACATTACGTCAGATTACTACACACACCGATCCAGTCAAAGTCTTATTTCATGACACGACACCTCCAAATTCTCACCCACTTTCCCTTCTCATGTTTAGTAGTATTACCGTTACATCTCATTCACATCAATGCATCAAGAAGTAGTGCTGATCCACCACTTTTCCTTCTCTTGAGATTCTCGTTACCCTTTTCACACTAAACACAGTAAACTCACTCATCACTTGAGAATTCAGATTCATTTCATTTCGCTGTCGTTTTGCTCACACCACGCCGTTTACCGAAATGACCCCTCCAACGACACCCAATGCCTCTCCAACGCACGACGCTCCCTTCTTCCAACCGGCGACGGTTGTTCCGCCACTCCGCTGCTAACTCCCCCGCCGCCGCCCTCATGTCGCCGGAATCCACCGCCACCGCCCTTAATCTCCGGCGGATCCTCGGCGCTGCACTCCTCTTCTTCCTCGTCTCTCTCTCGTGCGTGCTGCTATTCAGAAACGCCTATTACTCTGTCTTCGTTTCCTCCAATCCCTTGTCTCGTTTCACCACCGTTTTTCCGCCCAACGATTCCGCAGCGGTGAGTTCCGTTATCTCTCTATGTTTCTCTCTGTAGTTGTGTTATTTACGTTGGCGTGAGTTTTCTTGTTCTTGAAGCTTTTCATACTCGAATGTAACCGCGGTTCGGAAAGATTTGTATGTTTGTATATGATCAAGGTTTTAAACTGCGGTTGCGATTGCGGTGATGCGATCACAATTACGGTTGCGGAACCTCCAAAAACCTTGCTGTTGTGACCGAAATCGCGGTTCTTGAAAACCTTGGATGTGATTTTCCAAACTGGGAATGTTCCAATCGCGATGATTTTGAGAAAGATTTTAAAGATTGTAAATGATCACGGTGATTTCAGCCACAACTTCAAGGTTTGTGGAGTTTTGGAAACCGACACGGCCACATTTGTGACCGCATGGATCACATTTGTCTGCAATTTCCCATAATAGCGACGGAACTGTGACGGAGATCACAACTTAAAGCCTTTGTTTTGAGCTGAAAATGGTGTTGTTGAATTTGGCTGTTTGATCATTTATGTGTAAGTTGAGTGGTATTGAGAAGCTGTTTGAGGTTGGATTGGATGAACGAATATTGGTGAATTGGAACAATGGATTGTTGAACCATTTTTATATGAAGTTTTTAGTCTCACTAGTTCACAATGCATAGAGTGAATGAAATTCAGTGCCTGAGAAATGCTGTGGTTCTCTTCTCTCTGTTTGGATATTTACTTGAGAAAGATTGAGGTGATGATGAATGAGAAATGGTTAACCGAAGAGGGTGAATCCATGTTCTATTTCATTTTATTATTGCTATTTATTGATTTCTTTCATTTTCTTAGAATAGTTGAAGGTGGGGGATGGATGATAAAATTTGAAATACTATCAAATGTGCATGGTTAGGTAAATGGATATACCCGTTCTTGTTAAAAATATTTATCCTCTATTTGAAAATATGGTAACATTTTAAATATTTGAATGATTAATTTGGTAACTGGTTAAATCTTGAGGGACTAATTTGGCAACAAAATTAAAGACAGACTGCTGCTTTAGAAAAAATATTAGTTTCTTCCTTCGAATTTAGGAAGTCTGGACATTTTTAACTACATGTTTAACTATTTTTAGATTCATTAATTTCAAATGGTGAATTTCCAATATTGAGTACTTGTAGCATATGTTATGGTTGGTCTCTATGACAGAGTTGACTGATTGTCCCTTGCTAGCAGAAACAGAGCTTCCATTGTTAAGTTACTCTTTGGTCTTATGAATATAGAGAATTCAACCATGTTTGTGTCTAAACACTAAATCCTTTCTTGCTTAATTTTAGTTTCACAAGCATAGCATGCCTGAAAAGTACTACATTTACCTAGGCAGTCACATTCTTTGTTCTTTCTGAAATGATTCTTTTGCAGGTAACCAATGAATATTCACTTGAAAATATTCTGAGTGAGGCTGCTATGCAAGACAGAACTGTTATCTTGACAACATTAAATGAAGCATGGGCTGCACCAAATTCAATCATTGATCTATTCCTTGAGAGCTTTAGAATTGGAGATCATACACGCAGGCTCTTGAATCATTTAGTTATAATTGCTTTAGACCAGAAAGCATTTATACGCTGTCAGGCAATACACACCTATTGCTATTTGCTTGTCAGTGAAGCCACTGATTTTCATGAAGAGGCATACTTTATGACTCCTAGTTACTTGAAGATGATGTGGAGACGGATTGATTTCCTACGCTCTGTTCTAGAGATGGGGTACAATTTTGTGTTCACAGTAAGTATTTAAATTACTAACATTTTCATGTTTAATTGGACTGACTTGTGTAATCCTTGAGATCTTGTAAACATGGGAATACTCTCAAAATTTTTTAAGTTTGCAAGTCATTTAAATTTACCTAATTTTATATCCAGCTGGTTAGTATAAAATGTATCAGTAAACAGTGTCATTGCAGCCAAATTTGCAGCTTTGCATTTTTATTTTTATTTTCTTCTTTTGTTGTTTCTCTTTGTGCAGTAATTTCCTTTTCAAAAAATAGAACTTGTTTAGAGAGAGACTTAAATATAGAGATATCTAAATTAGATACTTGTGTCCTCTTCCAGGATGCTGATATCATGTGGTTTAGAGACCCATTTCCTCGGTTTCACAGGGACGCAGATTTCCAGATAGCATGTGATCATTTCACAGGCAGCTTTGATGATGTACAGAACAGACCCAATGGAGGGTTCAACTTTGTAAAGTCCAATAATAGGTCAATTGAGTTTTACAAATTCTGGTATTCTTCACGGGAAACCTATCCCGGATACCATGATCAGGATGTCCTCAATTTTATCAAGGTCGACCCTTTCATTACTGATCTAGGACTGAGGATGAAATTCTTGGATACAGCTAATTTTGGTGGGCTTTGTGAACCAAGTAGAGATTTAAATAAAGTTTGCACGATGCATGCAAATTGTTGCTATGGTATGGATAGCAAACTTCATGATCTTAGAATCATGCTTCAAGATTGGAAATATTATTTGACCTTATCTCCAAGTTTGAAGAGATTGTCAATTATTTCCTGGAGGGTTCCTCAGAATTGCAGGTTGACCATATATACCCTTCATTCAAATATCTTGTTCTTTTTTCTTTTGGTCCATTTTATTTACCCTTATTGATCTGCTTTTAGTCCTTTTCCTTTCATTAATTGGTTGTTTCTTTTCAGCCTCGATTCTCTTAAGCATGATCATGGTTCTCCAGAAAAGAGTGTTCAAGAGGGTTGAAGTTCTCATGGAATATGTTAACTTCTAAGACATTGACAGAGAAGTTCAGCTGAAATGCTGCTGAACCAAAGTTTTTTTTTCTTTAGTTAGGTCTGCTTCTGTAATCAACCAGAATGGTGCTAAAGTAAAGACAGCTCTGGCATATTCAAATTTGAAGAGAAAAATCAATTTTGCTAAACCAAGTACTGAAGAAGTACCTCTACACTCGAAGTTACATTTGTGCAACCTGAAAGATATAACATTCTGTTCTATGCATTGAATATTGTTTGTACTTTGCTCAATTTTGTGCAACATTATGTTGTATTAGGTTCTTTTTCCAGTGCTCAACTCTCCATCTTGTTTTCCCTCAAGCAATACAGAACACAGTAAATTTCAAACTCCAAGCAGTAGTATATACTGTAGGAATTAGGATTTATGCATGTATAAAACTTTTTTGACGGTTACGTTTGCAATCAAGTATGCATAAGGGATGTTCTTACGATTGGCCAATTTTATGAGTTCAACTAATTGGACCAAACTGATTAAAGGAAAATATCTTCTGCATCATTCTGTTTGCCAATTGAAGCATTCTTTAAAATTTTTTGTAACTTTTATTTCAAAAATACCTTTGTGTATAACAAAATGATTGAATCTCCAGAACACATTTTCAATAACTTATACAAATTAAATTCCAATAGTGATTTAAAAAACATTCTGAAGTTAACTTTCTGAAACATATTTAGAACACTTCTAGAAATTTAGTTAGAGGCGACACATTCAAAATATATTTCTGGAAGTTTAATTTGGAATATATTAAATACTCTTTTTGAAAAATTAATTTTGGAAATTGGAATACATTTGAGACACTCTTTTGGAGATTTAGTTTTGGAATGTATTGAATATTCTTATGAAAATTAGTTTTAGAATATATTCAAAGAATTTTACTAGAACACAGTAACGATGTAAAAGTTTTTGTTTTCACATTTCAAATCAATTATATATTGTCATGAACGATAAGAATGTCGAGTTTTAATATAATTATTTTAAGCGGTAAATATAATATAATTATTTTAAAAGTTATGGATAGAAAATTATTTCGAATTAGTTATCAGTATAAAAATATTTACATTAATAATACATCAAAATTAAATGCTACATACAAAATACTCTTTTAGGAATTTAGGCATTTGGTTTAGGAAATTATATTGCATTTTCAAGAACCAGAGAGGAATATTATAATTAAGAATGTTATTCCTGAATATACTTAAAAATAGATTTAATTAGATTTTAACATTCCTAAGATATATTTGCCTTTAAAAACATATTTTTTTAGATATTTTTAAAATTTAAAGTAAAAGTGAAAGCTATAATTGGATTTGAAAATAATTTTCCATATTTCCATGAAAAAATAACTTTTTCACTCCTCATCGTAGAAGAGTGCAGTTCCTCTACAGTAAAAAAAGTAATATTTAGAACAATAACGTATTTATTGATCATATGTTATCATACCGGATTCATTCTCTATAATATCCATTATTAAAATGTTGCATCAAACTCTGCACTTCCTGCAACAAATTATACGAGAACTAAAAGCCCTTATTTGCACCCAATCTATTTAGAAATGCTGCGTTTCCATCCCGAACACAATTTCTAATACCAAAACTGCCAAAATTAACCGCAAGCACAATACAATAAGAAAAGCTATAGTACTTGCCAAGTACCTCACGAAAATGTTGACTAATATTTATGATTTATCTTTGCGTACGTGTTGGATCATGATTTGCAGATCAAACATATCATGCAGAACCAACTTTCCTTCAACCATTCCGCATAGCATCACACCACTACCAAATTTACTTTTCCTTTCCATACTTCCATCTACCCAATACCACACGTAAGATTTTACAAACACAAATATAAATGACAGCAATCACAGATCTAGAAGTTTTAGTTGTGGGGGCAATACTCAGATAATTTAGTGGGAAAAATATTCATGTTATAAATTATTTTTTAAGTATATTTTAAATTATAGGGACAATTTATAACTATACATATACATTATATTAAAAAAAAATTAGTGGCGGCAGTCCCAAAAGACCCTAAAGTTGATCGGTCCCTGAATGACAGTATCACCACTCTGTGTTTTGTATCTTTGCTGTAAAAGAATACATCCACTCTTTCCCATGTCCCTAGCTAATTATGGACATAGAGAATGGATCTGGTTTGATAAGGTGTAGAGTTGAAGTCTTATATTGACTAATAAATAAGTTACTGCTCCAAATATTGCTCTCTTTTACTTCAGAGGATCTGCATTCATCATGGAAATGAAAATATAATAAGCACATGCTATTACCACACTACAAGGAAAATGATTTAAACCTACAGACAAAATCTATTACTAGAAGTTCAAAATTCGTAGGTAAATGTATAAAGGACTTTGTCCTACAGACGTTTTTTGTGTCAACTTTGAGGGAGTATACAGTGACAACTAATAATATGTCATTATAGACTTTACCTACCGATATATTTTTACTTACAATCAAATTTAACTATCACTATAGGTAGCACCTACTATTTCAAATGTGTAGGTAAAAAATATTAATTTATACCTATAATCTCTAACTGTAGGTAAAAGTCAATTTACTTGTACCTACGGTCTTCTGTAGGTAAATGTCATATAATAATAATAAAACTAATTCCTAATTACACTCTTTGTTGATTATAATTTTTAATTAAATATACATGAACTTATTATTATGCTGCACAAAGTTAGAGATTTGTTGCAACATGGCCTTTGAAAAGTTACAACAACCTGTTACATACAATTAAATTTTTGTTAGCCTGATTTGTGATTATTGTAACTAGATTGTGTGCTTTTTAACATATTGCAACCCTTGATCCATTGTCATTGTGAAATGATCTAGCATCAATAGTGCTATAGAAAATTTTCCAATTCACTTTGCCTTGTTTTTTAGTACCATGTGCATAGTCCTTCCTAAGTGTATATTTTTCACCACTAAAAAATATACATTTAACATCGCCAGGTTAACATCGGTTTCCGGAAAAACTGATGTTAACAAAAGCGCAGTGGCATACTTTTAATCAAGATTAGTTTATTAACATCGGTTTTATACAAAATCGATGTTAACATGTAACTGCTGATGTTAACACAAATGCGGTGGCGATGTCAACATCGGTTTTTTAAATAACCGATGTTAACATCCACTAGTTAACATCGGTTTTTTAAAACACCGATGTTGACATGAACTACTTAACATCGGTTTCGTTTAAAAAACTGATGTTGTCCCTTTCATAAGTACTAAAACCCCAAAAATCCATTTTCCCTCCACGCGTTCAGTAACCAAAACTCTTTCTCCATTTCTTCCTCATTGCTTAGGTTATTTGTCCTCCTGAAGCTGCCATTCCCGTTCGTGTTCGAGTTGGAGCTCGCACCAGTTCCCGTTTGAGTTGGTGTTCGAGTTCGAGTTCATGTTGGAGTTCGAGTTCGATTTCGCAGCAGTTCCCATTCGAGTTTGTGTTTGTCACTATCGTTATTTAGGTACGTGGGCAAACCTGCTTCTTTCTGTGCTTTCTGGTCATAAATCGTGTCGTGATTTCCCCCATTGTAGAGTGTGAGTGAGCACCCTGCTTCGCTTCGAGTGGCGTCTGTTTCTTCCTTTGTTTGAATGGTTTTTGTTGCAAGCTGCCTTTTTGATTTTTGCTACAAATTTTAAGCTAAAATAGAATCTTAATTGTTTGTCTTCGAGTTTGATTATTTCACCCTCCTGGGGATTCAATGCTTTTTGTGGCTGTGTTTACAGTGACCCTGGACCTCAGCTGCACTATGCCTTTGTGGGTTTGTGTTTACAGTGACCCTGGAGCTCACCTATCAGTGAAGTTTCCATCAAAGGTAAGTACCACATTGTCCCTGAAACATTTATTTTCGTTCCATGATAGAAAAATGGTTGAAACATTTATTTTTGTGCATGTGTTTGCCTTGTTGATTCATGTCCACACTTGAATTTAATCTCCATTATCCTTCTAACGGCTTCCGCCATGTCTAACCGCCACTGAGGGTTGCTTTCAGTGCAAGTAGTACCAATGTGGAGGAGTTACTCCTTCTCACCAAGCCAATTCCTAGAGCCTGCAATCTCAAGATCAAGCACTTCTGATTCCCTTCCCTCAGAGATTGCAGTTTCCACCCATTGCACCACATCAGCCCCACCCTTTCCATTGCTAAGATACTGAGAAGGGAACCTCCCTGTCAGTATCTCAATTATGACAACACCAAGACAGTAAATAGTGCAACTGCGCGAAACCTGGCCTTGTTGTGCTGCCTCTGGTGCCTTGTAAGCGAATAGTGTTTGTGCAATGGTTGAAGGGTTAACCATGTGGCTGAACCCGTAATCTACAAGTATTGGTTCATTGTCTAGTCCAAGGAGAACATTGCTGGACTTGAGATACTCGTGTGGAAGATCCGAGGAACCAAGTACTGTGTAAAGATAATGCATTCCTTGCACGATTCCTCGTACAATATTCAAACGAGCAGGCCAATGTAGCTCAACATGAGATGCTCCCCTATCACCTGCAAAAAATATAGAGAAATTCTATGATGCTTTCGGAAATGTAAAAGAGTTTTAGTACTGTCATTTAGAGTTTTAATATAGAGAAATTCTATGATGCTCCCTTATCACCATAGCAAATCGGTTCTTGTGTTTGACAAGAGCTTATTTAACAAATGTCAATTAAGTCGTGTATCTAATTGAAGCATCTTACCATATTTGAAAAGGACAAAACTTAGATACAGTTCTTTGAGTATTTTGTGTTGTTCTCTTATCAGAATTAAAGTTTCTTTCCTAATAAGTGATCTATGTTGATGTTTAATACAAACCTTTATTATGCAGACTCCAGATACACACACCCTTATGACACACACACACACACACACAAACCGTAATCACACACACACACACCCTCATTACACAGACACACACACACCCTGATGAGACACACACACACAGACAAACCCTAATCACAAACACACACACACACACCCTCATTACACACACACACACACACACACCCTGATGAGACACACACACACACAGACAAACCCTAATCACAAACACACACACATACCCTCATCATAGACACACATACATACCCTTATGAAAAATACACACACACACACAGACCCTGATGAGACACACACACCCCCCCTGATGAGACACACACTTACACACACACACAAACCCTAATGACACAGACACACACACAAACCCTAATGACACAGACACACACACACCCTCATGACACACACACACACACATAAACCCAAAGACACACACACATACACACACACAAACCCTAATCACACACACACACACATAAACCCTAATCACAAACACACACATTCCCTCATCACACACACATACACACACCCACATGACACACCCTGATGAAAAACACACACACACACACACCCCCTTATGACACACACACAAACCCTAATCACACACACACACACACACACACACACACACACACACACACTGACACAAACCCTAATCAAACACACACACACACACAAACCCTAATCACACGCACACGCACACCCTCATGACACACACACACTTAGTCAACCTCACTTCCGACCTAGTCAACCTCCCTTAGCTTTCTTGTATGTCATGAAAGTAATATGCTATAGAAACAACTGTTGATGTCGATATTTGTCTGTAATCGTAATTTAGATTTTGTATGTTCTTGTACGTCATCAATGCTATTTGCTATATACACAACTGTTGTTCATGGTGAGTGAACCTTAGATTCCTGTTTGAGACTGAATGCAATGATTCTTGCGGACAGTTTGCATTAGTCATTGTATTTAGTCTTGAATTGTCTGTTTGGACAGTTTGGGGAGACTGATATTTTTATGTTAGATTCATTCGTTAAGGTTATTATTATTTTCATTAATTTGATGAAATTTCGGTACAATGCATTTCAAGTTGTTCTCTAAGTGCATACTTGATAATCGGGAAATTAATTTCATCGATGTCATGTCGTGTACTTGGAGACCAATGCAAAATGCTACCGAAATTTAGTCAAATTTTTGAAAATAATGCTAACCCTGATGTTTGAAGCTAACATAAAAGACAGTCTTCCTAAATGGGATAGGGCCACACCTGTAAATAAAAAGTGAGATTTTCATGCATGGAATTACTTAGATGGATCGAAGTTGGATGAATCAAAGTCGCATGAGCCTAGAATATGAGGATGGCGTCGAGCAGTTCTTGCAATTTGCTTTAGAAAGAGGTCGACCGAATGAAGAAGGAAAATATTATTGTCCTTGCATCAACTGTTTGAACGGAAGACGCCAGCTACTGGACGACATATGGGAGCATCTATTGTGTGACGGGATTAAGAAGAATTACATGACGTGGATATGGCATGGTGAAGAGACAGACATATAGAATGGGTCCCAATCTAAACCGTTTGATGTAGAAATGGGAGATCACTTGGAAGACATGATTCGTGACCTTGGACAAGAGTCTTTTCAGCAAGCACACGCCCCTGTGTGTGAAGCATTGCAGAGTGATTTAAAGAAGCCTTTGTATATGGGGTGCAAGAATTCCTTAACCCTATTGTCTGTGGTGTTAAGTCTGGTGAATGTGAAGGACAGGTATGGGTAGAGTGACAAAAGTTTCACCTCACTACTTGAGGTAGTTCACAATCTGCTTCCAGAGGACAACACGTTGCCTAAAACTTACTATAAGGCGAAAAAGATACTGTGTCCAATGGGTATGGAGTATCAGAAGATTCATGCTTGTCCCAATGATTGCATATTGTACAGGCATGAATTCCAAGAAATGTCCAAATGCCCTATCTGTGGGACTTCACGGTACAAAGTGAAGATGAAGAGGAAAGCAGTTCTGATGAAAACTCAAACAAGGGCCCTGCAACGAAGGTTTTGTGGTATCTTCCAATCATTCCAAGGTTTAAGCGTCTGTTTGCTATCGAGGACGACGCAAAAGACCTTACATGGCATGCAAATGGAATGATTTCGGCTGATTGCTTGCAGTGGAAGAAGATGAATGGTTTGTATCTATATTTCGGGAAAGAGTCAAGAAATCTTAGACTTGGAATAGCCAGTGATGGAATGATGCATGAAGCGAAAATACATGATGTTGTCTATGATGATATCGGGCCTAAGACAGCCAAGAAATGACATTGATGTTTATTTAAGTCTGTTGGTTGAAGACCTAAGAAAGTTGTGGGACAACGGGATTTTAGTGTTTGATGCATTTCGCAAGGAGACGTTTCAAATGCGTGCAATGCTTTTTTGTACCATTAATGACTTTCCAGCATATCGGAATCTCAGCGGTTACAGTGTTAAGGGTCATCTTGCATGCCCCATCTGTGAAGAAAACACAAGCTACATACAATTAAAACATGGAAGAAAAACAATCTATAGTAGGCATCGCCATTTTCTAACACCCAATCATCCTTACAGACGACTGAAAAAAGCTTTTAATGGAACTCAAGAACACGATATTGCGCCGATACCATTGACTAGTGAGCAGGTATACCAGCGGGTTCAACACCTGAATACTGTATTTGGAAAGACCCAAAAGAAGGATAAAAGTAAGACTTGCATATGGAAGAAGAGGTCCATTTTCTTTGATCTTCCATACTAGTCTGATCTAGACGTTAGACATTGTATTGATGTTATGCATGTCGAGAAAAATGTATGTGATAGTGTGATTGGGACGCTCTTTAACATTCAGGGCAAGACGAAGGATGGCTTGAATACCCGTCAAGATCTAGTTGAGATGGGGATATGATCACAGTTGCATCCAGGTCTGATGGGAAGAAAATTTACTTGCCCCCAGCTTGTCATACTTTGTCCAAAAAGGAAAAGATAAGTTTTTGTCAGTGTCTTCGTCGGGTGAAGGTTCCACAAGGATACTCTTCAAATATTAAGAGCCTTGTGCAGTTGAAGGAGCTTAAGTTTGTAGGGTTAAAGTCTCACGATTGTCATGTGTTGATGCAACAATTGTTAGCCGTGGCTATACGTGACATCTTGCCAAACAAAGTCAGGTTAGCCATAACTCGTCTGTGCTTTTTCTTCCATGCCATATGTAGCAAAGACGTTGATCCTGTCAAGTTTGATGAGCTAGAAAATGAGGTTGCAATTATACTGTGCTAGTTGGAGATGTATTTTCCCCCTGCCTTCTTCGACATCATGATTCACTTGATTGTGCATCTCGTCATAGAAATCAAATGTTGTGGTCCTGTTTATTTGCGATGGATGTACCCAGTTGAGCGATACATGAAGATCTTAAAAGGGTATACGAAGAATGTATATCATCCAGAAGCATCTATTGTTGAGAGGTACATTGCAGAAGAAGCCATTGAATTTTGTTCAGAATACATTGAGAAGTCTAAACCTGTTGGCCTTCCTGAGTCTCGGCATGATGACAAAGTGGGTGGTAAGGGTTCAAGAGGACTGCATGTGATCACTCCAAGTCTAGAAGATTTGTTACAAGCTCACTTGTATGTGTTGAACAACAGTAATGAAGTTTTGCCATACATACTTAAGCATGAAGCTTTAGTCAAACAGAATAATCCAAAAATGTCAAAGAATTGGGTGTTGAAAAAACATAACAAGACTTTCTGTGATTGGTTTAAAGATACAATCTTTGCAGATGAAAATGCTTAAGAAACATTAAGAAAGCTAGCAGATGGGCCTAAAAGAAATGTTATAACTTGGCAAGTATACGACATAAACAAGTATTCGTTTTACACAAAAGCACAAGACGACAAAAGTACAATGCAGAACAGTGGGGTCACCCTAAGGGCTGAATCTCAACACTTCGCAAGTGTGCATGACGCCAATCCCTGTGTAGCTTCCATTCCTTACTTTGGGTTCATGGATGAAATTTGGGAACTTAACTATGTGAAATTTACTGTTTGTGTTTTCAAATGTAAATGGGTTGATAGCAACACCAGTGTGCGCTCCATGATATAGGACATTAACTTGAATTGGACTAATGCTGCAATGATTACAATGTTTGAAAATTTTCACATTATGTTACATAACCTACTAAACATATTTTTGAGATTGATTAATATTTAATCCACATTTATATTTGATGATTGGTTTTTGTGATTGGTTTACTAATTGCATTATTGAAAACATGCATATATTTGATGAAAGCTTTGAAAATGGAACTTATGCCATTTCTTATTTTTGTATGCAGTGTATCTCATTAATTGTTTTATGGAGAAACAGAGCTCACCTAAGCAAGTAAGTGACAACTACACTTTTTTCTGATTGTATTCAGTGTATACATCTTTCTTTGTGTGTGTGTGTGTATTTTTTATTATTTTAGATAAAAAATAAAATACTGCAAGCAAACAAAATTAACTTCATAGTTTCAAACTTTCAATATCACAAAATTAACTCTTCATTTCCATGATCCATCTTAGATGAGTCCATGCAACTCCAATTAAGACCATAGGTTCTAACTTCTATTTTCTAAACCTGAACAAATGTGTACAATTTTTCCCATACATGTGCTATTGCAGCCTACATACCAAAAATATACACAATTAGCTATGACCCAATTACTACAAAAAAGTCTGCAAGTTTTTTAATATATGAATAGCACTATCCAAAAATATATACCAAGTCTTCTTTTTTTGTGTGAGAATCAAAACATAAGGATTGTTGCATGGATAAGGAGAATTGATCGAGGCCGTACCCAAATCAAATAAACATGAAAATGCAGTAACTAGGAAGTGATCCTAGGTCGTTTCCCAACGAGCAATGATAAACCAAATGTTCATAATATACTTGCAGTAACAGTAACAATTGGGGGGGTTTGTTTGTTTTGTGATTTAAGGAGCAGAACAAGTAAACTGGAATACGAAACTAATAATATTAAAAATGGGTTGTTTCCTCTGATTCATAAGCCATTCTCTTATCCTGGGTTATGGAGAATTTGTCCCTAACAGTTAACCACTTAATCCAACCCTATTTCAATTTACTAAGCGAAAATCAACTTAGGGTTGTCAATACGTGATTAGGCACCACATACACCAGTTAGCCCTTCGTCCATTAAGCATGAATGCAAGTTAGGCTCAAAGGCAATTAATCGAACACGAAGCGTGCACTGATTAATGTTCACGGATTTGGGTTAACTGGTGAAGGGAAAACTGCCAGGGAACCACATTATAAACGAAACCTCAAAGAGAGTTGGGCTTCATCCTCAAAAGGAAACAACACCAGAATATTTAGCCTTCCATAGATTCAAACAGAAAACGTAAATGAAACATGAAGCAGAAACGTAAATAAACAAAAACGTAAATGAGACAGAAATGAAAATGAAAACAGAAATGTAAATGAAAGTAGGAGAAGAAACAAGAACGAAATTGTAATTAGAAGCAGGAAATGGAAAATTGCATTACGTGAACAGTAGCATCCAAGCAGAAAAACGTGAAACCCTAAACAAAGCTCTGAATAATGAATGGCATAACAGAATAGCCTTGCACGAATCCCAAGGCTGCTATTTAAAAAGAGTCACTCAAAGTCACTGGGCCCTATTACAATACTTTGACCCAAAACGAAATAAACACTGAACCACATAAAATACAATTGCGAAATTTCCTAATTAGAAATTAACTAGGGTAAGCGCTGCTTTATTTGCTCTCTTCAAGTCCACAACCAAAATCCGGATTAAGCCCAATGGTTCATTAATTCCTAAAATTAGATTAAAAACATCAAATTAGCTAAATGAGCCCAAATAATAAAACTGCCTAATTAATTGACAATTAAGACCAATCAGTAATTAAAATGGTGCAAAAAGGGTTTAGAAAATAGAAGAAAATGATGGCACATCAAGAATCAAAACATATAGAATCAAAACTTATTTGTGTACCTGATGAAATTATAGGCCCAAGTACCAGCCGCAGCTCCAAGAGTTGGTGACACCAAATATATCCATATTCCTTTGTACTCATTTTTTTAATTTTTCAATTAAGTTCTTAATAATAAATTTTATAAATAATTCTTAAATTTTTTTACCAAAATCACCAAATGACATATTGATGATTCATGATTGTAAACATACATTGACTTACTCTAATAAGTCGTAGGCCAGCAAGAACCTATTTAATCATTTTTACAAGTATGCAAAGCAGTGAGAGCACGTTAAAAGCTTATATAACCTATTATGACCAACTTAAAAATCTAATAAAATTTCAAGAAGCTACAGACCATAGGTTCTCTCATTATTTTGTTACTCACTTGAGTAATGTTTTTGAAATATACTTGTGATGAAATATCCTCAATTAAGTAATTTCTCGACCTTGATATAACTATATCTCTCTCTGCCTTAATTAGAACAAGCAATTACACCACCAACAACAGAAAACAACTCTTATGAACAAATTAAAAAAAAAATAAACAACTAATAGAATTACAAGTTTGATTTTTCATTTATTTCAAGATAAAGAAACATCAAATTTAGTATTATCTGAACTTTCTAAAAGGAGTAAGAGTTTGAAAATTTCAACCTTCGCAACTTGACTCAACTTGCTCAAACTTGACTTCTCTGTTTGGGTTCAAACTTGCTTCAACTTGACCAGATTTTACCTCTACCAAGAACTTTGCATCATCACCAAACACTTGACTCCTCTGCTCAAATTCTTCAGCCAACCGACTTATAACACTCAAAGTAGCACTCATTAATCTTGCCCCATTGCTTTCTTGGCGTTGGTGATTGGTTCCTACATCCCAGCTGAAATCCCTGTCATCACTTGCATTAATAGAAGCATTTGAATTTCTTTCAGAATCATCCATAGCAAGGCTCTTCTTGGCAATAGAGAGGCTAGACTGTACATACCTCATTTGTTTTTGCCATACTTCTTCCATGGATTTCATCTTTAATTCATATTAAGACCATCTGTTCTCATATTGTTGAAGGCGTTGGTGATAATTTTTTAAAACAAATTTTGGTTCCTCAATCCTTTATGAGATTTAAATATTCGAATAAAAAAATTTAGTAACATTTATCCTTGCATTTCAAGAACACAATTCTTACATGATTGTATGACAACTGCAACACCATTAATACTTTTCATTCTGTTCCTTGCAAGTACTGTTTTCATCCGCTTTTGTATAATAACAGCAGCCCTATGTCTCTGAAGCAAAGCTACATATTCCTTTCTGCTTTTCTCTCCTCTAATAACTACATAAACGGGTAAAAAATAGTCAGCCAAAACAATTGTCACCTTCGCAACACTTAAAGGCAGTTAGAGTTTGAAAATTTCAACAACAACTGTTTCAAATTTAGAGTAAAATTAGTTTAATTCTAATATGAATAAAGGGCATGGAGGAATATACTTACCTTAATTACTTGCAACCTCCACAGATCATCTACCACCACCCAACATAAACCAACCTCTCTTAATTGCCAATGGTTTCATTAGGAATACTTCAGAGATTTAAAATAGATCTTTGAATGGCATTGAAGGTCAAGGACCAAGAATTACCTTGAGATATTAATTATGGATGTGTGTGTATTGTAGAAACTGATGTTGGAAGTGCATTAACTGTTGTTAACCAAAATTGATGTTGTTCACATGGTTTAATGAAACATGTTGGGACAAGGAAGGGACAAAGGAGAACACACATCTTTTAGAAGAAATTGAAAAGGTTAGGTGATCGCAACCTTTTATGTTTTTTTAACTGCAAAATTAGATCTTATGCTATGTATGTGATGAAGTCTGCATATGCTTGCTGCATTCGTATCACCATAGAGTGGTGGCAGTGAAGTGCCTTAAGAATGTCACAAGTGGAGATGCTGAGTTTTGGGAAGAAGTCACAATCATTGCCAGAATGCACCACCTTAATATGAAACTGAATTTGAGTTAGGGATTAGGATATTTTTTATGATAATGAGTGCAATATTTATATACAGTGAGCAAGAATCTATCCCTTAAGTTTAGGGATTAGGATCAACCTATCTATGTATGGAAAAGGCTAGAAAACAAATCACCCTAATTATGTGGTACACAGAGACACACACACACACACACACCTACAATAATAAAGCATAAGCACCCCCGAACCCCACAATTCCAAATTAGTTACATAAACAACTGTTGATGTTGATATTTTTCTATAATTGAAATTTACATTTTGTATGTTGTTGTATAAAGGATCATGGCTTCTCCACCTGCCTCGCCTCCTCCTCCTCCTTCTCCTCCTCCTCCGCCTCCTCATTCTGACGTATCGCCTTTGCCGTTTGACGAGAAGCAGACAGCAAAGCCTTACGTCTAAGATCGTTGTCTACTAGACCACCTGGTGCTGAGAGACCAGTGGTCCACGTTGATCCTGCTACTGGCAAGGCTGGCGGTCCCCATAGGAAGAAATTAAGAACATATTTGGGGATTGCGGCACGTGATAAGGTGGGCGTCACCTGTGAGAACTGGAAGAAGGTCCCTACTACTCAGAAGGACTTGATTTGGGAGGATATTTAGGTATTTTTCTTTTCTTAATTAATTATTGTTTAATTACTAGCCAAAAAATACATTATTGTAACAAATAAACCTTATTTGATGTTGTCAGGCAGAATTTGAAATCCCAGAGGCTTCTGACAGTAGGACGAAAAGGAAGTTACTTTAGACTGTCGGCGAGAGATGGAGGCAGTTTAAATCAGACCTCACGAGGAAATGGGCCCTTGCAGCCAATCAGGATGGTGTGGACGACATTGTTTGTGAAAAATACGGCATAAGCAAGGAAAAATGGGCCCAGTTTTGCCAGACTCGCAGAGACCTTTCTTTGGAGGTATGTACCTTGCCATTTAAGTTATTTTTCAACAAACATTAACTTGTTATACTTCATTCTAGCAATTTGAAAGATTATTGTTTTTTTTTTGCATGATGTGCGGAAAAAGGCGCAGGCCATCCAGAAACAGAACACTGCTCCCCACGTTTTGTCTCGTGGGGGTTATGAATATTTGGAGCAGAATGTCCTGGCTGAGAAGACCAAGAAAAAGTTGGAGGAAACTGCACAGTCAGGAAGCGTTGATGGCGTCATCGACCCTCCATCCCCTGTTAGACGCCACGTGAAGTGGAAGATGGCCTGCACCAAGAAAACAGGGGAGATAATGACTGAGGCTGCAAAGGAAATCGCTAAGAAGATCATAAGTCATTTTCAACTAACCATTACAATTATATTTCAATATTTTGTGAATGCCATGTACAACTGTGTGTTTTCTGTGCAGGATTCTTTTGAGGAGCAGGCGACACAGGGATCCTTCATCCCCCATGGACGTCAGGATGTTCTCACCGCTGCTATTGGACGTCTAGAGCACCCTGGGCGTGTCCCTGCTGCTGGAGCCGGTGTCACCATCAAGCAATACTTCGGATCGGCTCCACGAACGTCTCGCAGCTCTTCCTCCCTGCCTCCTGAAGAATTGCAGCAGCTGACCTAGCAAATTAGGGACCAGCTAGAGGAGTCGATCATAGAAAAAGTGACTCGGCAGCTCATGACATTGTTGAGCTAGATGCAGTCCTAGATTCAGTCCCAGATGCAACCTTAGGGACTTGCACTGCCTCCTGAGCCTTTGGTTGGTCCCTCAGGTCCTCAAGTAAGCACAAAGGGGAGTTGTGTTGATCCCTCAGGAAACGATCTTGAGACGGGTGACTCAGATAGGTGCGGCTTGTACATCGAAGCAGATCCTGACCGCCTGGTTGCCCTGGGGAGAGTTTATGAGGAATCCACTGTTGTTCATAACACTCCTTTGTTGCCTGGTCAAGTAAAGGTGGGTGTGGAGGAGGTTAAAGATGTAGATGCTCCAGTTCCTGTACCCACTGATGAGGTTTCCTTAGTGGGGCAGGCAATTGATACCTTCCTTGCTTGACCGACACATCTGGTCAAGTCTTTATCACAGCAGGTACTTTACTCTTATTATATTTTTATTCTTTTTGAATTAATTCATTCAACGCGGCTCAAATTAGGTCATTTAACTTTGTTTCATGAACAGGCAGCTGTGTCTCCGGCAAAACCACCTCCAAAGCTGGATCCGGAGGTCGATGATTCGCTTTATCTGATGACATTGACCATCCCAGAGCTTTTCTTGAGGCCTTACCAGGTTACATGGGATGCCACCGTGTTCGGGGTCTTTAATCCAGACTTCCCGCTCTACATAAAGCACGAAGACCTCTCTGAAATCACACACGGTGGTCAATGTCTCAGCATATCAGTGTTACAGTTGTGGATTCTGTAAGTCATTTTAGATTACTTTTAATTACCTAACTTATTGCTTTCAATTCATAAATATTTAACTTTGACTTAACATAAACATGCATCTGACTGAAACAAGTATGCAAGCATGGAATTCTGATATCTATGGATTCCTCGAGCCACGGTCCATTTAGAGATCTGGGAAATCACAGTTTGAGACTGAAAGTTACATAAAGAGTTGGATGCAGAGTTCAAAACGCAATGTCTATCTTGGAGCCTACTTGAATGTGTAAGTCACACAAAATAACTGAATTTAATTAATGTTTATTGATATACTAACCCATATTCATCCCCACTGCAGCGGACACTGGCAGATGGTGGTCATTGTGCCTAAAGAACACCTAGTTGTTTGGTTTTGTTCATTGCATAATAGGCCAGACAACTACCTTAAGGGAATAATTAACAGGTCAGTGTTCTTTTCAATGCATTTGCATTCAAATACCTCAACAACACCACTTTTTAATTGTTACTCACCTGGAACAGTGCTTTAAAAGCGCTTGATGATGCTCCACAGCCTAAATCAAAGGCTCCTGCTAGGTAGATTATCGTCAAGGTACGTCATTTACATATATAAAACTTCCACTTATATATACTTCTTATCTGTATGTACACAAATTGTTTGATTAATATCCAAATTTCATTATGTATTTAGTGTAATAGACAAAAAGGAAGTATTGAGTGCGGCTAATATGTCATGCACTAGATGTCCACCATCATTTTAGGAAGTTTTAGGAATAACTGGGACGCGGTACATTTATTTCAAACAAATTCGATTTTTTTATAATTTGTATTACATTATTAACTTATTATCATTTATTTTATCTTGCAGTATTTTAACGATGCTAGACCATTGGAGCCAAAGAGATTAAAGGCGCTGTGGATCCAGTGGGCATAGTATTATCTCCGAGTTAGACATCAGAGCTAGGATTTAGGGACATTAAGTTTAACTTAGTTTACTTTGGTTTAACATTTTTGACATTTCCTATGTAATTTGAACATTGAATTCATTTGTTGATAGTTGTTTATGATAAATCAGTTATTCAATGTTTATTGTGTGATTAAAACTGCTTGAAAGCAGAATAAAATGTTTGTTTGGTGTGAATTGGGTCTGAAATTGCATTTTACAGGTACAATTTTGGGTTTATTGTAAAAACAGAAAGTTTATATAAAAAAACTTGAAAACAACATCGGTTATTAACAAAAATCAATGTTAATAAAGCAAACAACATCGATTATTTACAAAAACCGATGTCAACATGCACCTTAACATTGGTTATTTATAAATAACCGATGTTAATATACAAAGGTTAACATCAGTTATTTACAAATAACTGATGTTACATGTGTACATTTGTCATACCCTAATTTCGTCCGGGGATTATTATTTGACGACATGCAACCTTTGATTGGCCGTTTCAAGGTACTTGGCACCCTTTGTTGCACAATATGTAAGTCTCGAGACGCGCCGGAAGTCAAAAGGAAGCAGGGTTATGCGATCCGTGAAATTCCGTAATGTGGCGGAAACCAAAAGGAGGTGTTGTTGCGCAATCCGTGAGTTTCTGTAACTTCTTCGAAAGCTAAAAAAGAGTAAATACATGATCTGTAAGGATTCGTAACCTCACGGAAAGAAAATAAGTATCGTTACGGAATTCGTAAAGTTTCGTAACATTACGGAAAAAGAATTCCCAAAAAAATAGAAGGGGGTGCATTTAGTAAAAAGGGGGGTACAAATAGCAATCAGGTCTACTTGGGCCTTCCAGATTCTTCCTCGAGAAGGCTGTTGCTTCTGGAGGAAGCAACCTTGCTCGCCTGGGCGAGCTGAGCTCGCCTGGGCGAACTGGGTGGCAAGCTCCTCCCCTATTTTGCTATAAATAGGGGGAAGAGTGAAGAGGGAAGGGGTTCAGCCTTCTCGGTACTTCTTATTCTCTCGAAATTGCTGAGGAAAATTGTTTCCGTGAAGAAAATCCAAGCCGAGGCGCTTTCGTAACGTTTCCGTGAGTAATTACGCGAAGATTTTCAACCGTTCTTCAACATTCATCGTTCGTTCTTCGTTTTCTTCAGTCTTCAACTGGTAAGTACCTCAAACCGAGCTTTTCAATTCATTCTATGTACCCGTGGTGGTCCACATTTTGTTTCATGTATTTTTATTCTCGTTTTCATTTACTTTCCATACCCCCTTTTGACGTGCTTCAGTCATTTATTTAAGTCATTTATCGCCTAATCAAAAAATAAAATAAATTTCCACCGATCATTTGATTTGTAATATCCATTAATTTCTGTTAAAATAAATTCCGACCGTTCGGTCGTGCCGTAACCATGTTGGAAATCAAAAAGAGGTAAAATAATAATATAATAATCAAAAAATACATTTTAGTAAAATAAAGCGAAAAATCAATCGGACGTTTTCTCTTTGGGATTTCTCATTCTTAATCGAATTGACTAATAACTAAAGTAAAACTAAGGCTAAAATCAACTCGCCTAGTCAAGCTCGTCCACAAAAAAAGTCACTAAATGGGGTTTGAAAGTTTATCATTTCAGTTTTTCCTTATCAAGTAAATGGATCATTTTTGAGGTCCAACGCCTTAAAAATGATCACCTTTCAAGTAAAAAGAATCACTTGATTCACTCTTAAGAAAGAACTACGTAGGTCTAATTTCCTCTTCGAGGGAGGGTACGTAGGAGCAAAAGCCCCGCTTTTGTCGACCTCAAAATATAAAAAGAGATAAAGTTAAGGTAACACAATTTCCACAATTCTAAAAAATGAGACTGTTGTCCTTTGAGACAAATGTGAGAGGTGCTAATACCTTCCTCAAACGTAAATACAACTCCCAAACTTAGAATTTTCATTTTGACCGGTTTCCTTCGATTTTCCCGACGTTTTCCACAAATAAACGTTGGTGGCGACTCCGCTTATCTTTCCTCCTTTGGAAAACGCACCCGTGAGCCTCGCCTCGCTCGCCCGCAAAAGGGCATGTTGCGACAACATTAACATCGGTTATTTGTAAATAACCGATGTTATATACAAAGACTATAGCAAAATAAGTGTCTGCATGATGAACGTTGACATCGGTTTTCTGTAAAAACCGTTGTTAATGTAATATATTAACATCGGTTTTCTAAGATAACCGATGTTAATATATTACATTAACATCGGTTTTTACAGAAAACCGATGTCAACGTTCATCATGCATACACTTATTTTGTTGTAGTTCTTTGTATATAACATCGGTTATTTAGAAAACTGATGTTATCTTTTTTATGTTAACATCGATTTTGAAAAACCGATGTTAACAATCATACATTCAACATCGGTACTTTCAACATCGGTTTTAAAACTGATGTAGAATGCCGTAAATAGCCGATGTTGAATGTGTATTTTCTAATAGTGTTTGGTGCACCATGACCCTCTTTACATAGAGGGAATCATCACTAAAATGTAACAAGTTTCTAAATTTCTAAATGTATAAAAGAGTTAATTCGAGTTGCTGGACAAATAGACATAGTAAAAAACAAACACTTGAACATTTTGTCGCCGACTCACATCTTCATTACCATCTAAATTTCAACTCACATCTAGTTAAGATTGTTTGTAGTTTGATGATTTTTACTGGTAGAACCATTTGTAGGTACCTAAATTAAAAGAATGTTTTTTCTTTGTAAAGTATCATATCATAGTTAAATCGTTGAATAAGTAGGAATTATAAATTCATACCTCTTGATCTATAGCTTCTATGACTTTATTAATTTGTGGATCTTCTGCAAATCGCACTTTAAGCACAACTACAAGGTTTTCAAGCAAATTCTCCAACTTTTGAATTCTATTGTTTGCATAAGAGCTTTGAGATGAACTTGCTTGATGTTGCTTACCAAGACAATGTACACGTCCTCTTTTTTCAGGTCCTTTGACTTTTGAATATGTATCATTAGTCCAATTAGTAGAATCTTGAGTGCTTTGTAAATTTTGCGAACTCTCTGCTTCAACCATTTTCTTTTTTAGTTCATCATACATAAATACACCTTATAAATTATCATCATACATCAATATCCTGAATACTTCAATATCACTAAACAAAACTCATCTCCACATTAGTTACTCCTCCTCACCCCATAACCTTATTTTAGAAAATTGAGCAAAACAAAGAAAAAGTATTGAAATAAAAATTAAAATTCTTATAATTACAATAGCAGCCTTTTCGGTAACAATGCTTCCATCTTTTCGAGTTCGAGTGTCAATATAAATTTCTGCCCTAGAAGGTTGCACTCCCTTAGCCTTTGTTGTCTAACATTAGTTAAAAAAATCAATCATCCTATTTGTATTAAGCAATTTAATATTAAAAAATATAAAAAAGACAAACCATCTCATGAATCCGTCTTGGAAGATTATTGGTTCCCATGCAATACAATTCCTCATATTTTGAGTGGCTCCTTTTGTTGATGTTGCTTATTTTCTATAACTAACAAATATAAAAAGTCAATAATAAAAATAAACATATAATATATAATTGTTATGTTAGCAAAAGGTTGGTGACATTGTCATGTATACCTGTCCTTTCCCAGAACACCAATAATGTACTAAATCACGATATTGAGAAGGATCAACCCTTGGATCTGGGATGTGAGCAACCATTTCCTCCTTAGTTTTTCTCTCATCATATCCTTTTGATTTCAGTTCATATTTAAATTGCCTCCATTTCAGACTCATGTCATCAATCAATATTTTATTTGTTTGTTCAGTTAATTCAGGAACAAATTGAAACTTACTCTATTATGAGTATCATTAACAAACAAAAAAGAACATTTTGTTAGACATTAGAAGACATAAAATTTTACAAGAAGCAAGATGAAACAACACTTATAAAGTTTTATACTAGACCTGAATTAATTCAACTATGTCAGTAATATAGTCCTTTGGCATGTCTTTCCAGCTAAGAAAATTGATAGGAGCACATTGGTGTCTCCTTACCAAGCTCCCAACTGCAATCAGTAGAGTTTTCCCTTCCCAACCCATAGGATTGCCCCAATGATCTACTTCAACAAGTATGAATTCTCCATCTGGCAAGTCCCACACATCTAGCATATGTGTAAAACCTCTGGTTCTCTTTTTACCTAAATCATTCATGGATATGACATTTATCAAACACACACATAAATTTGAACTATATGGAAAAAGGAAACTCACTAGTAAATTTAATCTTATCATATTCTAAAAGATATTGAACTCAAACAGAATTGTACATATAATTCTAACCCAAAAAAACATATGCGTATAAATACCTTTAGTTGAACTTTCACTGCACTTTCAAGAGAAGTATGAGACTGAACATGACTTTCTTTTTGTACGTGTTGTTCTGTTTGTGATTGTTGATTTAGTTAATAAACAATTCTGTTATAAATAATTTAATATAAAATAAAGAACAAATAAACAATTGATTCAATACATGTATACTCAAAATATAACCAAATGTTCAAATAGAACAAATAAAAACAAATCAAAAGAAGTCTGCATCACTCTCATCATCATCTATATAATTATCATCCTTGTCATGTGGTAAAATGTTCTCCATAGGTATTGTAACTTCAATGATATCATCACTATCATTGGCTTATGGTCTGATCAAATCATTATGATTTATCTCTTGTAAGACTTGTTCATTCCCTTGATCTGTGTCATTGGATTGCTCATCACCCATATCATATACATCTATGATTTTAGCATGCACAACAACAAGCCAACCATTTTGTGTTTTATTCTCCACATAGAATACTTTCTTAGCTTGAGATGCAAAAACAAATGGATCATCACATATATCATTCCCTGTATGTTGCAAATAATTGAAATTCACTAATGTCATATCGAAATTATCAATTTTGCAACCCCTGTTTATATCAACCCAATCACACTTGAAAAGTATAGCCTTATATTTTCCTGAATAATCCAATTGAATTATATCTGTTAGTGCACCATAGTAGTGGATTTCTCCCTCCTTTGGGTTTTTATCTCTTGAACTGGCATAACTTAATGTCTTAACAATTACAACAATGCCACTGTTTTGAGTCTTCAAGCACCTTTCACGTGTCTTTGTATGAAATCTAACTCCATTAACAATGTACCCGTTATATCTTCTCACTATTTCTAGTGGACCACGAGCTAACCACTTGATATCATTTGTCACTAGAGTGCTATCTTGCTATTCCAATCGAGCAACCTACCACAATTTTTTTTTTCAAATGGTTAAAATTTTAAATGAATGCAAAATTCAATATTATTGATGCTTCCTAAACTTACTCGTTCATGGAACCAATCTGGAAATTCTTTACTATGAATTTTGTCAACTTCATATGGAGATAATCAACGATTTTGTCTTTTGATAAGATCAGTATGGGCTCTATGTAAAAAAGGTTAGAAAAAGTAAGCATTATCATTGATAAAAAGATATCATACAAATATTCAATAACTAAATGAACATGAAAAAAATTGTATTACTTTCGAAAGTGGTCAACATTGTTGCTATTGAAAAGCACATATCTATGTGCTTGAACCTATGCTTTCTTATCAAGAGAAATTCAAGAAACTCTTTTTCTCTTCTTCACATTGAATCCAACTTGCTTCTTTCTCCCCAATGGTCTACCTCTAGGATTTAAAACACTTACATTTTCCATAAAACATGAGTCATCATTTCGAGCAGATCAATTAAAATGAGTCTCCACCCTAGATAGATATCTTGAACAAAATATCAAGCATTCATGAGCTAAATATCCTTCTGGATGTGCTCGATTACGAACAAATGACTTTAGAGTCAAAAGGAACCTAAAAATAAAATTTTAGGTTACAAATTAAGATAATATCATTTTACTTTATAACTCTAGAATGTTTTAAAATGATTAAAAAGTATTCATACCTTTCAATAGGATACATCCATCGGTAATGTATAGGACCTCCAACTCTTGCTTCATGTGCCAAATGGATTATCGAATGCACCATTACGGTGAAAAAAGATGGAGGAAAAATATGTTCCAATTGGCATAATGTTAGAGCTACTTGATGCTCTAGGTGCTCTAAATTACACTCATTAAGCACCTTACCACACAACTCCTTGAAGAAACAACAAAGATCGGATATAGCTAAACTCACTTTGTCTGGCAAACAACCTTTCATAGCTATATGAAGAAACTCTTGCATTAAAAGATGACAATCATAACTTTTGAGACCAGATATTTTGTGTTCCTTCACTTGCACACATCTTGAAATATTAGACAAATATTCATCAGGAGCTTTCATTGTTTTGAGAACTTCCAAAAATGTTTCTTTCTCTTTTGAAGTCATTTTTGGTAACAAGCTCTAGGAAAATATTGTTTGCCTTTACTTGGGTGCATCTTTGAATGTAATTGGCTTCTAATATTCATATCAACAAGATCATAGTGTGCCTTATCATTGTCCTTTGACTTACCTTCTAATTGTAACAACATCCTAATAATGTTATCACACACGTTCTTTTCTATGTGCATAACATCAAGATTATGACGGAGCACACTATGTTTCCAATAAGGCAATGTGAACAAAATACTTCTCTTTTTCCATGGTGACCAATCCCCAACTCCATGATATTCCATCTGTCTCAAAGAAAAAGCTCCACTAGGTAGATCAGGTGGAGCTCTAAACTCCTGGGTTCCATCAAAATCTCTTTTATTGTATCTCCACTTATGATTGGGCTCTAACCAACGACGATGACACATATAGCAAAACTTTCTACCATAACGCAACCACTTTGAGCCAATCTCAAAACCACAACATGGACAAGCATATTGGCCTCTAGTGTTCCAACCAGACAAATTTGCATAAGCAGGAAAATCATAAATAGTCCACATAATTGCAGCACGCATTTGGAATGACTCTTTTTTACATTCATCAAATGTTTTTACCCCAATTTCCCATAATTCCTTTAATTCTTCCACAAGAGGCTGCATGTAAACATCAAGGTTCATACCTGGACCTTTTGGACTAGGAATAAACAATGAAAGTATAAAATTAGGTTGCTTCATACACATCCATGGAGGAAGATTGTACGGAATCAAGATAACAGGCCAAGTGCTATGGGAAATTGCCATAGTTTTGAAAGGATTAAAGCCATCAGTAGCCAAACCTAGTCTAACATTACGAGTGTCACAAGCAAAATCAGGATACTGACGATCAAAATCCTTCCAAGCAAATGAATCAGCTAAATGCCTCAGGAGTCCATCTTTAGTTCAACCAACCTCATGCCATATCATAGAACAAGCTGTTTTTGGTGATACAAAAAGTCTTTGCAATCTAGGTATAAGAGGGAACCAACGAAGAATCTTTGCTGGTATCTTTTTTCTACATTCAACATCATCAGAGTTGTATTTCCATCTTGACAAATTGCATTTAGGGAAATTTCAGCATCAGCCAAATCCTTCCTTTACAATATGCATTCATTGGGACAAACATGAATTTTTTCATAAGATAGACCCAACCCTGAAATAATCTTCTTCGTATCATAAAATAAATTGGGCAAAGTATTTTCATCTGGTAATGCATCACTTAACAACTCTAACAACATCAAAAAACTTTTATCTATCCACCCATTTAGACACTTTAAGTGATACAAATGTACAAGGAATGTCAATTTTGTAAACTTCTTACAACCTTTATAAAGACTTTGCTCTGCCTCCCTTAACATCTGATAGAACTTATCTGAATTATTATTGTCTTCGGATTGTTGAACACTAGGTCCATTCATGAATTCTCTAGAATCTCCATTCTCCATATTTATATATGTGTCATTACTCTCATTAGTTGCATGCATTGTGAATGCATCATGAACCAATGTATCCATGTCATGATCAAACTCCCCTTCCACTTGGGATGTATCTAAAGAACTAGATGGGCCAACTTGTTCACCATGAAAGATCCAAGTAACATATCCTTTTAGAAACCCATTACTAATGATGTGCTCATAAACATTCATCCGAGCGCGCCACTTGCAATTGACACATTTGGTACAAGGGCATAAAATTTTTCCATCCTTTGACGATTTCGTAGATGCAAAATCTAGAAAATTTAAAGCTCCTCTAATATACTTCTCTTTATTAAGAGAATTGTAGTCTATCCAACTCTTATCCATTTGATAAAATAAACTGAAAAAGTAGAATGAAATAGACATAATAAATTAGTGCTTAATATAACTGAAATATCCAGGTATAAGTCAATCACAGCCGTGTTAGCAACTATAAAATTAATAATGTTAGCAGTGAAAAGGACAAAATTATTTTAATTGACCAGCTAGAAACAAAATATGAAAAATAAAACACAAGAATACAAGCATAACATATATATGTTAACAAGATTAATTTAATGACAATTAAAAAAACCTAACATGATGACAATAATTTTGAAGAACCAAATTGAGAGTACTGAATTACTTACTTGCTTAAAGAGGCATCAAAATCTGACTCCTTGTTGTAGTTGAATCCATCATCATACCTAAATTCCTCTTTATTGAGCTTCACCTGAGAAGCCAACCATTGGTCTATAAGTTGTAAGTAAAATCAAAGTCTAGCTAGAAGGTTTAGGAAATGGGATAAAAATGTTCCAATTTATATTTAATCGTAATACCGTTAAATATATAATATCTTGATTTTATATATGACCTATATAATATCTTGATTTTATATTAAAAAAAATCATGGTAGCTTTGAAGTTAGAAGAGTGACAATGAGATGATGCCAAGTAAGAAACTGAGCATTGCGCTTATACTGGCCAAGTAAGAAACTGAACATTGTGCTAATAATTTTACAATTTAAACAAAGATTTTAGTACAGTACTATAGTATTTTCTATGCATACCAATTTATGGAAGTAGTTTTTTATTTCTCCAATAATTAACAAATAACAAATATGCTTTAGAAAAATGTAGTCACATGCAAGGAACACCAAAATATAGTGACTGTTTTTTCAACATCAATACTTGTCCTAGAAAATCAAATGGTTTTAGTAACTAAGTTCAATGAATAAAAAATATATTTATCCTAAAAAGGTGGTATTTAGCCACTTAAAAATGCTAGAAGCGCACCTACGCGACAGAGTCTGCTTGCTTATTTAGGACCACTTAAAAATGCCAGAAGGCAAGGCACAATCATAGAACAGAGAAAGAGCATTGCTTTTCAATTAAGCCCTGTATGCTCCATTTGGCCTACCAAGTACATTTTTATCTTTTAATTTTACTATCACACATAAAAATACGCTACAAATTCTTTAAAATTTGAGTTACCACCAAGGATCTCTAAATCCTCCTTCAGGCCAAAAATTAAGACATTTATAAGTGATTCAATAAAGACCTAATAACAAATGCCATATGAATCATTTAAGAATGGACCTTGCACGATGTTCCCTGGCTGTGGCCAATGCTTGACTTAGTGTCTGCAACAGGAATAAATACAGTTATTCCTCAAATAAGTGAATTTATTGTCGATTTTCTTTTTTGGTATTAAAGTGAAGCATATTAGTGAAGGATGTACTATACATGTTCGGACAAAGGAGCTCCAGAATCTATACTATTACTAGCAACTTTCCCAGCTATAACATTTGGATCAGTTTCAAGTATGATACTGCACAAAATATGAAGACATGAAGTTTATGTGAAACCGGCGTGGAGTCAAGACAAAGATAGATAAGATGCAAGAAGAAAAGGAGAAGGCAGACAAAAGGAGGAAGATCAGAGGGGTATGCCTTTCCTAGATAAATGTGATTTATGGTATAATTATACTAACATTCCAGTACTATGGGATCTATAACTACTGAAATCATAGGCAGTTACAAAAGCAAGGTACAATAACTTTTAAGGATTAGCAACTCAATTTATTGCATCCAAGATTTAAGTCGTGCCTTTTAAGATTAAGCCATGATTTACGAAATAGTATGTGCCATGTGGTTGGCTTAGAATTTAGATTTAGACTTAACCACAAAGAATCTTTAAATTCCTCTTACATCAAGAATTGAACATCTACAAATAATGTCATAAAGATATACATGGCTTGTTTCTTATCTTTATACCACCTTTATGCCATTTGGATAACATCTCACACACGTATAATTAGGTGCCATTTTTTTGGTAATGAATATGTCTTGTACAGAAAGTAATTAATCTTATTCAAACCAAATAAAACTGTTATAGTGTAGATAGTGTAGATAACAAATACTAAAATCAGGACAAAATATAGTTCAGAGATATCAATAACATGTTCAAGATTAATTAATGGCAAGACAAAAATATTGACAAACATTCATAAGTATTCATCACTTTAAAAATAATCAAAATATAACTTATTATATTCATAAAGCATATATTTCGAAACAAATGATGCAAAACGTGTAATTTGAAAAGGAAGGAAGAAAGAGTAATCTTCTCTAAACAATAAAAAAACATATCCTATTTTATAATATAAAAATATAAATATCTTAATGATATTAATTAAAAGTAGCAATAAAAAATAATTATTTAAAAGATTTGTAAGGTTTAGAGCCTAGCAATTAGGAAGTATCATTACTACTATGTATTTCTTTGAACTTTCAAAAATTTGGGTCCGTACTCAAAGAAGAGAGACCAACAATTCTTGAAATTATTCCAATCCACTTCCCATCATTTATATAATTTCAAAATCTTAATAGATACAAAAAAGAGAGAGAAAGGGCTGTAATTATGCTATTTCCTACTGGGTGTAAAGTATACCCCCTCTTCTAACTATCCCATACAATATGGACAATTTTTGGTTTCTATCCTACTTAATTGGAACAAAAGAACTTTTACAAAGAATGATTCTGACACCTTTAATGTAGATGCTGCAAGCAGGCATTGTGTCTAGCAACAAAACCATCATATTGATGCAAAGTTGCAATCCCCACCCTCACTAAGATCCTCCACACACTTGTTACCAATTTTCACAGGCCATCTCCAAGACCATACTTCTCTAACCAGCAATGGCATAAAGGTGGTATAAAGATAAGAAACTAGCCATGTGTTTGGAATCACGGTAGAAACATCAGAAACTACGTCAACAACATGTAACCAAACAGGCTATAGATGATGTGCTTTCCATTTAACCAACCAAATGGTCCACTAATCTATTTGTAAAGAATATCATTAAATAGGCCGAGTAAGAAAAAAAATCAAAGAGGAACAGTAAATGAGATCTGAAAGAGAATAGTAGAAGACGCAAGTTATGTCACACAAAATCGCTTCCAGATTCAAAACACAAACACTTATTACAGCAAAGAAGAACATAATTGAAATGAATGAACAAAGAATCATAGATTTACTCAGTCATTGGAAGCATGAAGAGCGGAAACAGTTAAATCGAACGAGAATAAGGAAACTGGAAAATAAGAACGCGCGATTGAAGCGATGAGAAGATAACCATAGCATTCATATTTAATGGAGAATAAAATATATTAAAATAAAGAGTTAACGAGAGAGAGACCTGAAAGTGTGAATAAGAAGGATTGTTGAAGAGAGCTGAGAAAATGTCTGAAGAGGAGGAAAAAAATTTCTGCAACTCCAACGAGAGAGAGAGACCACTATCTTTGCTGTACGGGCAAGAAACTTTTATTAATTTGGTTGGCTTTGAAGGAAACCCATTACTTTTTCTCAACGATTCCTTTCTGGAGGATTGGTTTGCAAGCCTGGAACCGCACAAAATTTGAAACTTTCACCTCACTTTTTTCTTTATCTTCCTTTTTTAATTATTTCCTTTTCTTGTAGTGTTTTGTTCTTTATTAATATGTAGTAGCTTAGCTAGCTATAACTTCCTTAGTTTCTAGTTGTACATCTATAAATTTTTTGTTTTTGTTTAAATGGTGTGTATCTTCTATTAAATGTAATCTTATTTGAATTAAATAGAATTATTATAAATAGAATTGTCGTACAGGCAAGAAACTTTTATTTTATATTTTGAATATTTCGTATTAAATAATTTAGAAATCTATATATTTTCTCACTATTTTATTTTTATCATAATTTTTTTAAAAGTTTCTCTCTTTCTATTTTTTTAATCAAACAAATACTAATATTGTCACATCATTTAAATGTCTTTCTCAATTTTTTTATCCTATACTATGATTTTGTCTACATCAAATAATGATTGGTACAAGTGGTTGAGTTTTACCTACATTAGTCAGCTGTACGTAAAAGTATTTTTGAGATTTACCTACACTAATTCATGTCTGTAGGAAAAAGGCATCTGTAAGCATAAGTTATTTTTCTTGTAGTGACACCAATGGACTGTAGGTACAAGTTTTGTAGGATTTTACCAACACCAAGTAATTGTAGGTATAAGTTTTTTGAAATTTTACCAACACTAAGCATTTGTAAGTAGAAGTTATTTTGACTTTTACCTACACCAAATAATAGTAAGTACAAATTTTTGAATTTTACCTATGACACACAACTGTAGGTATAAGTATTTTTTGACTTTTACCTATACTAATTTATGTGTGTAGGCAAAAGCCTCCGTAGGCATATGTCATTTTTCTTGTAGTGCGCCACTTTCCCATTAATGGAAAAATACCCACAAATAATTTTACAAAACTTATAACCAATATTTCATTCTCAAGTTCATAGTTCTAGGAATAAACTTTTAATACATGAAACAAATTCACTTTGAATGTTTTAAAAATCACTTTTATATGATACAAACACAATTTAAATGTGTTGTCCTTTTTTATCCTTCTAATTTTAAAATCATTGAATATTTTGATATATGTATGTACTACTACAAAAAAATATTTATTACGACGTGCCAACAACAAAGGTTGCTATAATCTGTCTTTGAAGACAATGCGGTGGTATTGTTGTAATTAAGGTCATTAATAATGAAGACGATTTTTGAATAACCGTCTTGGAATTGTCAGTTTAAGAACGATTATTCGAAAAACTATCATAATTGAACCCTGTACAACGACGGTTTTACAAAACCATCTTTGAATGGGTATGCTTTTTCTCGCTCTCTCTCTCTCTTATTCTCGTCTTCTCTCTCTCGCTTTCTTTGTTTTGAGTGAAACCCTAAATCTGTACCGAAATAGATTCCTCTAAAGCAACAACATTATGGGAAGAAGAAACAACAACTTTCTCTAAAGCAGAAGCAGTAACCAGAAAGCAGAAACTTGAAAGTAGAGTGTTCCACTTCGATGGCCGAACCAAATTCCAACCCTAACCACTTTAATGGTGATGTGAACTATTCCAGACCCCACATGACTCACGTGACCTTTCGTCTCCTCTTTCACTTCACTACTGCAAAAATGACCTACAATGACAGTTCTAAAGTACATTCAAAGACGGTTCAAAACGGTCTTTGAAACCAACATCATCGAAAGTTTTGACTTGACTTTCGACGACGGTTTCATAAAAAACCGTCTTAAAAAATATACCCTTCTAAGATGGTTCTTAGTTAACCCTCTTAGAACGATACTCCTCTAAGATGATTCTTAACTAAGAACTGTCTTAGAAAGGTATCCTTCTAAGACGGTTCTTAATTTTCAACTAACAACTGTCTTAGAAGAGTTTAATTAACAACATCACCTTTTCACATGACACATGCAGACGACATAATATTGTATAACAAAAGTCCCCACAAGCCACAACCACATGTAGTTTTTATTTATTTTATATTTTATTTTTGGCCATATCATCCAGTTGCCGCCAGTCTAGCTCTTTTTATGCACTTAATTATTTTTTCTAAACATTGGTGAAAACTTGATAACAAAGCTTATGAACTTTTGTGTACCTCTTTCACATAATAAGGAAATAGCTCTTTTATTTATGCATACCTATTTGAAAATTTACTAGACTAGTAAGATAAAAAAAAACTTAAACCAATTTTTATTTGTATATGATAAAAGCACTTATAGTGATGCAACAAATATTTAAAAGGGAAGAGCTCAATAAAAAGGTGGAAGAGCTTTAATCTAAATAAAGATTGTCTTCCAATATTTAGCTAGGTCTTAATGACTGATTTTAAACCATACAAAAAAGGAGATTCTTTTTTGAATTTTCATTTTTATCTAATATATTATAATATTACTATTAACTAGCATCACTATTTCACTAATACTTACCCCCATAAGGATTGAAATGAGCAATATAATTCTTGTTACCCAAGCAAGGGTTCTCCTAACCAACACCACTTCTAGCATTGTTGCATTCACTGCATTTGTTTCTGCAAACCATCGAGCATACAGATGATGAGTAAAGATGACATCAAACTTCTTTCCCGACTCTTGAGTAGTGGCCACATGACAATATATAATTCCAAAAATTTGACTTGCCCAGTCATTGATCATTAAGAGGTTAAAAAAAAGAGATGAGTTTTTTTAGATCAATATAGTTGACATCTATTGTAAAGCTTTAATTTAAAATAAAATAAAAATTATTTTAGCCTAGCAAAATTGACCTTTGCATGGTTCTTGCAATGAACTAAATATCTTTGTCATAGTTGCATACAACAATTCAACTCCATGTTGAGCAATGCTTTCAATGTCATATTGCTCTTGCAAAACCTGCACCATATTAGTCAACAAAACAATTAAAATCCATGTATATAACATCAATAGTCATCACATTTTTTTTTATTTATTATTGGGTATGTTTACAAACTAAATAGCAATAGTCAACATCATCTGTATGTGTCAAATTTGCATTCATATACACTTATTATGTTGCCATGTTATCAAGCAAATAGAAAAAAAGTGTTAATTGAGTATTGAAAAAAATATAGCTTGGTAGGACTTGGGATACAAAATTTCTCAACTAGCAGAGTTTAAGCTGAGAAAGAACAAGTATATTGGATGATGGCTAGTGTTGAGTTCAGGTCAGCATGGTTTCAACTTTAAACTCTCCCACTCACAAAAAGGAAAATGGTTTTGTTTCAAGATTTTCTTTGTAATTTTAAAATTGAAGTCATTTAAATTTTATCAGATTCCAAATTCTAGATCAATAGAATATCTTTTAAAAAAAATCTAAAAGTAAATAAATTATCCTTATAAGACTAATGGAATTGATCCAGGTAAATTATCTCTGAATACACCTTGTGCATATAGTGAAGTAGTTGCAACAAATATATTGTTCAAATATAAGCCACTTGTACTATTAAGCTACGTATGTAGCTCATCAACCTACAAGTATATTGTTCAAATATAAGATTTTAGGACAAGTCCACTATGGAAAGAGAATTTTAGTACAAGTCCTTGCCTAGTACCATTGTCCACTATGGAATGAGAATTTTAGTACAAGTCAATTTTTTTCAAAGAAGTGTGTACAAAGTTAAACGGATCCATTATGAAATTACCCATATTAGAATTTTATAATTATTCAACAAAAGATTTAAAGAAAAACACAAGACCTTTACCATACCACAATTTGTTCCTAAAACTTAGAGCTTATCCAAATTCAAGTGGTGCTCCACAAATGTTGATGCTGCAATTGAAGAAATTATTTTGCATTACAACATTACAAGTCACAATGAAGAAAATGATGAAAGTTTGCAAAAAGATACATCTTTATAGTAGTCATACCTTGCACTTGGCAACCTACACCACAAAAAAGAAGACTCTTGATTATGAAAACTTAGCATTTTAGTTAGACAAGACTATGCTACATATGCCACCCTATACATGGAAGACCATAATCTAGTGGGATACTAGCTTGGTATACAACAAGTTAGTATACTACTCCCTAATTTAACTGTAGAAAATGCATTTTTAATTAAGATTGCAAACTCAAAGTGATTAAGAATTATAATATAATTCATAAGCATGTTTAACATTAATTACTAAAATGTTGATATTGTTGTTGTTTATTATCACATTCAGTATCTTCATATTTGACACCAATAAGGGAAATTAAAATCTTACCCCAAGCTTAAAGGGCCATTTTCCCACATAAAGAAACAACCTTATTCATGATATTTGCAACTTTAGCTTGTATCCCTAGTCTCTTCAAATGGTATCCAGTCACTGATGCTCTAACAGGTTTTCCATCAACCACTATGGCTTTAAGCCATCTAAAATTGGGAGGCAGATCTTCCAAATTATGTTTCTTCATGTCAGTTATTGCATTTTTGTCAATCGTTCCAAAATCTACAGTAAATGAAAATGTGCTCCCAACCTGTAGTTGGCTTATGAAACTTATCTCACCACTTATTAGTTTAACCAGGCATTTACTGAAACTCAAGCCAATGCCAGTACCACCATAATGTTGAGATGTTGAGTTGTCTGCCTGCACAAAAGGCATGAAAATCCTATCTTTGGCTAAGAAAGGAATTCCAATTCCAGTGCCCTCCATGCTGACCATCAAGGTGACTTGCTCATAAGATTCACTGGCTGCATTTTTAACAGAAGCATCAAAGAAAAATTCTTCATCGGCAATTAAATGCTTAAAATTGTCCTAGTTGTTCCCCTCATTAGCTGCTTCATATCCACTTAAAGTTTTTGAATTATAACCACCAGACATATGCATAGGTTTGTCTGATCCTCTAAATTTCTCAATTTTTCCATTCATTTTGGACATTCTATTTTCAGATAGATGGACTTTCACAAATATATTAATCAATAATGTTATCATGGAGTACCTTGTTAACAAATTGTTGCATAAAATTGAGAAAACAAACTCGAAGGATTCAAACACACTCTCCCAAGTAAAAAATTGTATCTAGTTAGATTAGAAGGACATTTCCAACACAACATGAATATTAGTAATGCAAATGCACATTACATAAGACAAATTAAGTTTAAAATTGTCACTTAGTTTAACAAACTTGCCAACAAGATTTGTTACTATTTGTCTGAATCTCCCAGGATCTCCCATAAAATTATTTGTAACTTTATTAGAAACAAACATGGCCAACTATACTTCCCAAAACCATATTAAGTCCAAGTTAGAAGAATTGTGAATTGGAATCGCAGTAGCAACACCATCACCCAATTATATAGGAACTTGGAAAGGTGAAATAAAGTTGTCAATTAAAGAAACAAGAAATATGAAATTCTACAACTTGGATAAACCAAAATGACTTGTAGGCCTTCACAATTGGTTGAGCAGTCTGGGCATAATCTCGTTGAGTTGAACTCATTTTTGTCTTTAAAAGCAGACCAAGCATTCTTACAGAAAAATGGATTTTAATGATAACATCACTGATGAGAAAGTATAAGGTATGCAATAATGTGTTACTTTTTAGAGGAGGAGAAAGAGAGAGAGAGAATCTTGAAGTTACCTAGAATGCCATTCATGAGTGTTTTGATTTCATGAGAGATAGTAGCTAGAAACTAACATTAAAAGAAAAACTAGTTTTAGTGATTGGTGAGTAATCAAAGGAACTAATGAATTGTGCTAACAGTATGCCAGGAAAAAGCACCTCTGACTTGGCAACATTAGCTACTTCTGCTCGAACTTTTAATTCCTCCATTTGATGAAAATCATCCTTTACTTTGACAATGTGATTTCCAGCTAGCACCATATAAATTATAGCCCACTAATAAAAGAATCACAAAGAATAAGAATTTTGTGGTAAGTGTTATCCAATTTGTTGGTGCCTTCTGGTGATACCTATTAAAAAACTTGATGATAAGCATCTACTGATCAAAACTGAAACTTGCAGAAAATATACAACAACCATAAGCACCTACCTACATATTATTGTATGATTCCCGTATGGATCTCCAAAATCAAGCTTACTTTCATGGACAAGAGACATATCATCTTCTTTGTTTTGGTTTCCATACATGATTAAGGGGTTAGTAGAATTTTTGATATCATATACATTCACCAAAATTGCTTCGTGACCAGTAAGTTGACCAACTAAATTCTCCATGAGGGACTCAACATCAAAGGATCCTCCAACATATCTACTTCCAATTAAAATGTTTATTGAACACATGATGAGATAAAGAATTTTATGGGAAACATAAAGCCATTAGATTGAACCAAAGTGGCAGACTCATCCTCCAGGTTTTCCATAGAAAGCAATTTCAGAATTCAAACTACAAATCAGAAAAGTCAAGAACAAAAGACTGGTAGTACAAAAATAACTACTACAAAGGGAATGAAAAAAAAGTGGCTATCTTTTATCTTCAGTGCAGGCAATGAAGTAGTAATGGACATAATAGCTAGACTGCCAGAGTGGAGTCTATCTTTTATCATTTATTGATGTTTCATGCAAGAGCAACCATCGAGGTTACTCATCGAGACTTGGAACCTGAGAATAGATCAAGTCTTCCTTAGACTTATTATTACCCTTATTTTAGATAAAATAAAAAAGACATGCAATTACCCAATGGTTCTTTTTAGAATGCATTATTAGTGCACCTAGGATTTTAACCACCCATCATCCTCTTATCACTCATATGAGCCACGAGACAAAAGCCACAAAAATATTTATGAAAACAAACTTGGCAAGCCAAAAGGAATTCATGAGGACATACCCTACAGTTGCTTTAATGCACTCTTCCATTGTTGGCTTTGGAGGGAGCTTAGATTTATAAACAGGAAATGTTAAAACCACACCAAGATGATGAGAACCCAACAAATTAAAAGGACTAGTGAGAACAACTTTCCTAGTGGCCCTAGCCATGAAAATATTCTCTCGGTCCTCTTGCATCTTGCAAATGAGAAATTACAATTAAAAAGTTATAGACAGATAATAGAAGCAAAAAACAATGTTGAAAGGATTTGAAATTTACGTCCCTGAACATCATATCAAGAGATTCAAGGTAAGAGATTGTTTCTTGTGCAAATATCATCGGTGCATACTCATCTCTAACTAGTGAAGGCTCTCTTTCTATTGTCTTTATAACCCATCCGTGTTGCTTCTCAAATGTTCCCCTCTCTGAGTTAACTACTCTTTGTGCATAAGCCACCCCCATTGAGTAATGGTCATTCAAATGTTGTCCGAGTTGTATACTCTACAAAGGTTTTCTGATGAGCAATGAACAATAGTCAAGATATACAAAAATATGAGTAGAAAAACAACACAATTAGATTAGAAGCATATGATGCTGATACCAGAAATATAAAAAATTAAACCCAACATTCGATAACTAGTTCCAAATCCAAAGGAAAATGGGAAGATCAAGTACAAACCTGGTCAATGGTAGAAGGGGTTCTGTAGTAATGGAAGGTTGAAACAAGGATGGCAAGGGCATGGACATGGTTGACATTGACACTGAATTGATCTTGCAGCATTCTTGCCCTTTGATCACAGAGGCTACCCAACACCTCTGTCCTTCAAACTTTAGTGTCAACATCTATTTTACTATAGATGAAACAACCAATTAGAGCCATGAGAAGGATCCACAACACCAAAAACTTAGGCAGCCATGCCCTATGTGCCTGAATGAAAGTGCACTTCGTTGGAAACTTGATCAACAACTTCATTGGAGATTTTGGTTCTCCAAATGAATTGATCATATTTCCAAAGTCATTAAGGGCATAAATATTTCATTCTCGATAGCACCAATAGACCCCATAAACATCCAAAAATGATCCAAAATATCAAGCAAGATACCCGATCATTTTTTATATTATCATTAAGCATACAAAATGAACTTCAAGTCAACACTAAAGAAATCACATTCGGGTTAGCATTAGCAATGTTGATTGCAATGACCCATGAAGCTGTCAAATCACCTTTTTAAGTTTCCTAATTTGTAGGCAATAAAGAGTCAAATAATTTGCTAGAATTAGAATATTTGATTCCCTTTTTGTGTGGCATCTCTTTTGCTAATCAATAGCATATTTTATAGGATTCTGGTTTTCTTATTGCTGTATAAATGCATGTTATGCTATTCAATAAAAATACAGCCTTATGTAGTTCAATATCTTTCTTTTGTTCTTGCTAAAACCCTATACATCTTTATAAATAACCAACACTCATTTCTTCTATCCCCTTTCACAATCCCTTTATAAAATTTTGACAACAAAATAAGAAATGCCTCTAAGAAAAAGCCCTAATCTTTGTCTTTGTTATACATACATCAAATTATGAACAAGTATTTAAGACTGGTATTGAGAGCATCAAACTCCTCAAGAGCATGGGTTTGAAACCTGATAAAAAAATCATCATGCTATCAATATTATCAGTTCATAACACACATTACCAAAAAGAAATCAAGCATCATAATAACAACTATGAAGGAGGTATATAATGCCTGTAGTGTGTAATTTATTTATCAAGTGAGGCATACTTGCAGTACATGAAGAATTCACAAAACCTGTTGATATGATTGCATCGAGTGGCAAAACATTTCTATTTTGAAAAACTTCAACACGTCGTGGGACCTGCTCATCCTTCTGCTCCCTATGTACTAGCCTACAGAACCCATAAAGCTTCATGAAATTTTGAACACAAGGAGTAAGGACTAAATATTAAAAACCAATTTGAATAAGAATTATCTGATATTTGAAATTTATTATGAGTTCACAAAACATTGCCAACCCAACTTTGAACTAAGTATTGACCTTCCATAACCACCAAAACCCCACCTACACACCCAACACCCAAGTAATCAACACTTATAACTATACTTAGGGGAGTTAAACAATGAAGTAGGAGACTAAAGGATTACTCACGTGTAGACGAAGCCATTCTTATCCACCACCACTAAATATCCAAAACAAAAACATTAAGGAAAAGTAGTAAATAAGGTGATATAACCAAGATCAAGCAAGGAATAACAACCACCTATATGATTTGTTCCATATGCCACTTTGACAATTACTTCCCCAGCAAAAGTAGTCTTTGGAATTATACTACAGGTATGTGCAAAATTAGGTAAAGGTAAAGCTTTATATTCATCATGACCCCATGCATGTGAATGTATATTGCAACAAATGCAATATTATATAGTTTGAACCAAAAAAACTTGATTCAGAAGACAAACTTGAATCACGAGATGAATTTTTTTTTCATTGCATGTAAAAATAAAAATATTCTAAATATTACAGAATCAGATAAAATATTATGCATCTGTGCATACACATTTCAGTATCATTGGTCATGGAACGATGCAATTACCTAATGAACTATCCCTGATCTAGGAGGAAGGACAAGAATATTATTGAATGCATTAGAACCCTATTTGAGGAAACCAAATATTTCCTTGTTTCTTTGGAATTCAAGTTCCATATTTGCCCGGACAACATTTTGTCATCTAGCCACATCAAATTGAACAAAGTGATCAATAACAAGATCAATTGGTACCTGAAGGAAATGAATTTTAAAATCATGACGCATACCTAATGTATATAAAAAAAATATCTCAATGCTAATTTCATTAGAATCACCACCAAGTTTGTTCATGGCATCTCGTATGCAAGTAAGATCGAAACAATAGGTACACAATTACAATGACGCACTTGGCAAACTTAAAAGTGCTCGGGCATGGCTCCACCCTCCCACTGAGATTTGTAATTTTGAGGCAACAACATCATGTTTAGAAATAATGAATAATATTAATTGCCTCAAAATTGGCAAAAAAACAAAATAGAAAAAATAAAAGCTTTAGATCAACTTACATGAGTGTAGTTGTCGAACCTATTATTTGTTGATGTCAATTGGGCTATCATTTGGGCTATCCAAATCCTCAGCTTCACAATGACCTGCAAAAGGGGCAACTTGGTCGCACAAAAAACACTTATCCTATCGACACAACTACCCATTGCAAATACAATGCATTGTTCAGGGGCTTTGGTGCAGACAAAATGAAATAAATAAATATGTATATTTATTCTCAAATAATTGTTAATAATTGTACAAACTTGTTTATAATGTTTACAGTAACCATCAAATACACCATAGTGGTTCATCCTATATCATCTAAACGTTTCTACATCGGATGTTTTTAACTTTTGCAAAATATGTTGTCCATTTCTTGTGAATTATTGTTATGGTCTCGATGTCTAACAGCGTGTCATCACCAAACCACTACAAAATATAAAATATACAAATAAGTCTCGTACATGTAAAATAAAAAGTCATAGTCAAATAATAATTTGAAGTTGTTCAAGTAAATATACCATGCTCCAATCATTCTTTAAACCCCCACTTACTATGTTCCACATCCAATGCATGACATAATAGCCACACTCATAGCCTATGCTTTGAACATGACTCTACATTCAATAAGAAAAATAATTGAATCTAACAATTATGAAGTTACCCTATAAACATCACTAGTCTGAAATAAGCATTCATTAAATGACCAACCTTTACTTCAATCCCCTTAGAAGTACCATGATTTTTACCATCCACAATGGTCTTTAATGTCTTCATTGCACTAGTTAGAAAAAAAAACATCAATGTATATATGACGATAAAAGTATTTATCTGTCCAAGTTTAGAATAGATTAAATGAGTTATAATATAAAACTTAACTTGTTAATTGCAACTTCGATATAAATATTAGGTTTCTTACATAATGAACAAAACCAGACAATAACATCATTCCTAGGACACAGAACAACCAGCTGCCAATGAGCCCTGAATTCGACAAAATTAAGTATGTATAATGCAAACATTCTTTACAAGCATTTGCATAAATACTACATACTGTTCAAGTAAGCTCCTAGGTAAACCTCTTGTTGGGATTCCTTCACCCATGTTTCAATGTAATGTTGACATTCAACACATCTATCCTTTGCATTGTGTATGGACTGAGGCTCAAGGAATCCATACACCGAACCATGACCCGAACTTGAGCTCCACTCATCCATAAACCTATTTTTGACATTTGAAATGAAAATTGATGATGATGTATATCATAAGGAATATTAATTATTAGTCAATGGTATGAAATTTACTTACATCATCCATAATTGTAGTATAGCTATGTTCAAACATTTTTCACCTGATATTATTTCATTTACATCAGAATATGTTAAGAAGAAGGAAGCATCTACATTTAGAATCTCAAATTTAGTCCCATCCCACAACAACTCAACAGGCTTCTAGTAAATATCATACATGTTCTTAATCAAGTCACCCAAGGGATCATCTGCAGTAACATTATTTGACCTTTTCACAGGTTCAACTGGTTTCTTTTGACTAATATGTGAATCCTATATGGTTAATGAAAAAAAAGAATTAACCTAGTGTTAGTAACTAATTTTTATGAATCTACGATTGTGTTAAAATATGCTAGACAAAATAAAAATTACCTCATGTGATACAAGTTTCACAAGATGTGTCGGCCATACAATGAATGTGTCAAGGGCCTACCTGACATACTGAATTTCTAACGTCAGCAATGGGACTTGAGCGTCACTATCAAAAACATTTTCTACACTCACCCTTATCACATCATCTGCATAAGCCATGTTGTGTATGGTAGACCCCCCCTATATATTTTTCCCAAGGCCACCAGGTGTGTACAATGATCCCCTTTGGGATAACTCAATTTTGATGGCCTCCTTCAACTTCTGTTTCATTTTCTCTAGACTCCATTTGTTTCCTTCTTCCAACTCATTCCTCCACTCTTCCTTAAGGTTTCCAATCATCTCATTTGTCCACTCTTCCTTAAGACTTACAATTATCTCATTCGTCGACTCTTCCTTAAGACTTTCAATTATCTCAGCCAACTATTGTTGGGTGATGGATGTAGAGGAACTGCTGGAGCCACGTGATGCCCTTCCATAGTATTAATTGATTGTCATACCAGACCCCGTTGTACGAACACGACTTGGATGCTCTAGTCGCCCAATGATAGTATTGAGTATGTCATCATGATCGTGGGGAACAAAGCTACCCTGTGTCGTCTGTTCTTGTAACGAGTCCTATAACAAGCACGACATAGACAAACATCAAATGAGGTCGTTGTTATTATACAAAAAAATTATTGAAATTAAATCTTAAGCATGAACTCACAATTTTATCAGTTATTTCTTGTGTCGCCTGAGATGTCATCTGCCCATATCGCTTTGTGCGGGCCAACTTTCACTTCACATGTCTTTTAATGGGAGATGAAGGGTCCTCAATCAATGGTGTATTCTCAGTCAACATTGCCTCATCTTGTCTTTTCTTTGTTTTCTCAACTAATAGCTTATTTTCAAGCAAATCATAACCCCCACGAGATAGTAAGTGGGGGCAATCATTGTATTTTTGAATTTCCTGTGCCTTTTTCCTTATTCCTTGTCATACACCATATAGTATTTCCATCTGATTAATTCTAATGAAATGATATATTTAAAGTAAAACACATTGACATCTAACCTACCAGTTAGGGGTTTTGCAGCTTGCAATAACTTCCTCCCAAGTTTGTTGATCTAGACCATATTTTATAGAAGGATCTTGTTTATTTTGACCCTCAATGTTAGCATATACAAATTTAGTGGTCAGGGAAGACTTAAATTGCCTTCATCTAGTGGCCACCATGGACATGACCCTCTTCTTGGCATTTGGTGCTTCTGGGATATCAAATTTGGCCTACATAACATATCGTTATGTAACATTTATTGCATGTCAACATTTTCAAGTGTTCATAACAAAATTAAATACACTTCCCTATTAAGTGGACTTACCAAAATGTCATCCCATACTAGGTCATTTAGAGATTCCAGTACATCTTTCCAATTGCTATATACAATAGGAATCTTTTCTCGAGCTACGACCCCTAGATAGTTGTGGAACTTCTGTTTATGTGGGTCTGATCCTCTCCCAGTTGCAGGATTGACGTTAACCATTGGTCTGGGATGATACAAGGTTCTTAAAGTAAAATTTGTAAGCTGAAAAAGATGGTGAAACTGATGCAATCCTACCCCCCAAGGGCATTGGATAGAAGACTCCAAGAAGATTGGGCCAAAAATGCAAGAGAAGGCCCTAGGGTTCTCATGAGCCTTAGGGTAGATTTCGGGCCCATGGGCTAAGTATGAGCCCACTTATCTTGGTACATATTAGATTAAGGTTTCATTAATTTTGGGCCTTGTATTTAGGGCTCCATATTGTAGGTAGGGTACCCTAGAAATATAGGATTTTTCAGCCCTTGTATTTTAGGGCACCTAGACTAGTTTTTGTATTAGGGGTAGTTTTGTAATTTCACATGCACTAAGTGGATATTTGATGTGTGTGGTTGGAAATAAATTTAATTGAATTGGTAGAAGCCCAATCCAATTAAATTTTAGAGGGGGAGGTGAGCATTTGCTTACTACACCCCATTGCCACATCATATAGCCACACTTTGTGCATGTCCTTCATGCTTTTCAAGCCTCATGACACCTAAGCACACTTAGTGGAGAATCTTGAAATTGATCTTGGATTAGTGGGCTGAACCATAAATAAAATTCACTAATCATAATTAGTGAAATTTTGGCTCCAATGTTTGGCTCCACAAATTTAATTTCAAATTCAAGTGAAATTTGAATTTCCCTCCAATTTTGTGTGACACTTAGGCTATAAATAGAGGTCATGTGTGTGCATTTTTTTCAACTTTGATCATTTGAATATTAAACTTCAGATTTCAAAGCTCATTTGGAGCACAAAATTTCGTGCTCTTCTCTCCCCCTCCCTTCACTCATCTCCTTCTTCCTCCAAGCTCTTATCCATGGCCTCCTATGGTGGTGAGCTTCTTCTAGACTCATCTTCTCCTTGAAGTGGCGTCTCCTCTCTCTCTTCCTTCTCCATTCCGCTGCCATTCATCTTCCAAGAAGCAAAGGAATCCATTGATGAAGAAGATCCTAGGCCTACAAGCTCCAATGGAGCTTGCATCATGTGGTATCAAGAGCATCTTCATCTAGGTGATGTTCTTTTGCTTCCTCTATCTTTTTGTTTGGTGAATTCTCTTTAATTCCTTGTTCTTCATCTTATTGTCCATGTATATCCTCCATTTTCTTGTGGTTTGGTTCTGTTTAGAGTAGATTCAAAAAAAAAAAACCGATTAAATCTTAGATCTACACTTGTTCTTGCATTTCCATGGTTCAAATTTTGTAGATCTACTCTTGAATCATGTTTTTGTGTTGATTTTAGGTTCTATCAATTTTCATTCATAATATTCTTCTGCTGAACCTTTAGATCTAAATTTTGTTCCAAAATATTGATTAGAAAAAAAAAACACAAAAATCTAAGTGTAAATCACTTAATCCATGTTGTCTTAGAGTCATGTTTAGTCATAGTAATTGTCACATTATATTCTAAGTTTGTGTTGAATTTTATTTTGTTGATTGAATTCTAGATACATTTGTTCATGTATTCTTGTCATTCTTAGCCTATCTTTTGAATTTTAAGTCTAATTCATGCATGTTATTTAGTTCATAACATGTTCTAAATCAATTCCTAGAAGTAGTCTTGTTCTTGAACTTTTTTTTTTTTGCTTTCTAAGTTTCCTACATGATGCCTATGATGAAGTTGAGTTGTGGTGCTGAGTTGTGGCTGGATTTGTGAATCAAAATAAGTCTTAAGCTCTCTTTAATTGTGTTATTCAAGATAATTGAGCATAAGCAAACACAAATTGTAACTATCCAAGCCTTAAGCAACATAAACACTACTCTTGATTTCTAGGCTGAAATCGCTGGTGCTGGCAGCTTGAACATACGAACTTGTATAAATTACTGGGAACTGGTCACTACGTTTTTTGAGCTGAAACTTTTACTGAATTTTTTAGACATCTGGACAAAAATTATAAAAAAAGAAACAAGTGATTTGGATTAAAGGAAAAAATAAGAAAAATCTCACAAGTTGGCAGAAAAATCAGTGTCCAGGAAAAAAAAAAAAGTGAAAGGAAAGTGTGCTTGTTGTTTTGGCTCAAAATTTGTTCTATCATTGGTGCCTATTTTATACCAATCCTAGTTCTGAAATTTAAATTGAAAATTGTTGTGAAAAAAAGTGCCAAAACTAGAGGTTTCTTGAGTCTTTTTTTTTTAGAGTTTTTCTACTCTACTCTAGAGCCATTCTAGGTTTCTCTTTGAGTCCTAGCTTGCTTTTTTGTGCTTTTCATTGCTTTAATTGTTGAATAATCCTTGGAAATTTTTCTTGTTAAAACTCTATTGGTTTAGCTTTCATTTCATTTTTTTTTTGGTCTTTGGTTATTGCTTGTCTCTTTGTTTCCTTGCTTGTGAGTTGCCATATAGGGAATTGGAAAGAAGGATTGGTGCCATATCTTGAAGAATTTGAGTCAAGAAGCAAGGGGCCAACCACCTTAAGAGCTATTGGACTAAGAATCACTCCAAATTGAGTGAAACACTAAAGAGAGAATAGCCACCACAATTGAGGACTTTTTTCTTTGTAATTTTGTAATTGGCAATTTGCTTTGCTTTCAAATTTTGTAACAAAAAGGCCTTTCATTGGAAGTAAGTTGGGAGCCTCCGCTAGGTCACCCTACTTCCATTTGTGTGTAATAATTTTAGGCAATTTCCCCTTAGGATAGTGAGTGTTTTGTTGGGAACCTTAAATGAGGTCATCCAAACACTCTTAGGATCCGCCTAGTTTGCATTTCTTGCTTATTTTCATAGCTTATTTCCTTTACCCTCCATTGTCAAACCGCCTAGATAGCTTGCCTTTTACCAATTAGTTTTTACCTTATCTTTCACCCCTCTTTTAGTGTTATTTTGGCTAGTTTCAACCATAGTTTCTTTTACCTTTTGTTTTCAAACCCCCAACAAGAAAGAACCATAACTTAGGAACCGACATGAGTCTTCATTCTTCATCTAGTGTTAATGGTGAGGGTTCTACTCCTAAGGACCCCTTGTATAAGATATTAGATGAGTTGAGATCCCTTAAGTTGTGGAAAGAAAAACAAGAGAGAAAAGAAAAAGGTAAAAAAAGAGTGGAAGAAATAAGTCAAGATGAAAGAGAGAAAATAAGAGAGGAAGAAAGAAGAAAAATAATGAAAGAAATGAAAAGAGAAAAACATGCCTCCTATAGTAGTCATGACTCTTGCAAGAGTTTAAGTGAAGAACTTAGCGACTATTATAGAGGGCGTCATAGTTCACATACTAAACATCACTCCCAAAGAAGAGAAAAGGATAGAAGGCCTCACGAGGTTAACATTAGCCTCCCATATTTCCACGGAAAAGATAATGTTGAGGCCTACTTAGATTGGGAAATGAAGGTTGAACAACTCTTTGCTTGCCATCATATTAGCGAAGAGAGAAAAGTTCCATTGGCTACCCTTAGCTTTCAAGGGTATGCCCTCTATTGGTGGACTTCCCTTGTTAAAGAACGAAGGATTCATGGGGATCCTCCAGTAGAGTATTGGAATGATCTTAAGAGTGCCCTTAGGAAGAGGCACATTCCCTCCTACTATGAAAGGGAGCTTATGGACAAGCTCCAAAGGCTTAGACAAGGGAGTATGAGTGTTGAAGAATATAGACAACAAATGGAACTACTCCTTTTAAGAGCTGGACTTAGGGAGGAGGAAAGAACAAGCATAGCTAGGTTCCTTAGTGGGCTTAATATGGAAGTGAGGGACAAGGTTGAACTCCTTCCATATAGGGACCTAGATGAGCTAGTCCAACTTTGTATAAGAGTGGAGCAACAACTTAAAAGAAAGCCTTCTTCAAAATCTTATGGCTCTCACTCTTATCCAAGGAAGGACCAAGCCCATGGAATTTTAGGGGCTGCACCTTCAAAACCCAAGGAAGATAAGGGTAAGACCATAGAGAAATACACCCCTAAGACTAGTTCCCAAGAAAGGACTAGCAACATTAAATGCTTCAAATGTCTTGGGAGAGGTCACATTGCCTCTCAATGCCCCACAAAGAAAACCATGATCATGAGGGGTCAAGACATTTATAGTAGTCAAGAGGAGACTACTTCTTGCCCTTCCTCTAGTGGAAGTGAAGATGAAGTAAGGCGTGAAGAGTCTAGTGAGGAAGTCTACCCCCATGAAGAAGGTGACCTCTTAATGGTTAGAAGGCTCCTTGGAGGTCAATCTTGTGATCTATCTCAATCCCAAAGAGAGAACATCTTTCATACAAGATGCAAAATTTTAGATCAAACTTGTTCTGTCATTGTGGATAGTGGATCTTGTTGCAATTGTTGTAGCACAAGATTAGTTTCCAAGTTGAACCTCACTATCATTCCCCACCCAAAACCTTATAAACTTCAATGGCTCAATGAGCAAGGGGAAATGATAGTTAACCAACAAGTGAAGGTACCTTTCTCCATTGGGACATATAAGGATGAAGTTAATTGTGATATAGTTCCCATGGAGGCAGGACATATTCTTTTAGGAAGGCCATGGCAATTTGATAGGAAGATCATTTACAATGGCCTAACTAATGAAGTTACCCTCACCCATCTTGGCACTAAATTTGTGTTGCATCCTCAAACACCTTCACAGGTGGCCAAAGATCAACTAACTATGAAAGATAAGAGGGATGAGGAAGAAAAACTAGAAAAACAAAAGAAAAAGAAGGATAGTAAGGCCTTGTGTTCAAAGGCCAAGGGGAAGGAAAAGGAGGAAAAGGATTCCTCCAAGAAGATTGTTAACAAGGAAAATCATTTTGCAACAAAATGTGATATTAAAATAGCACCCCTTCTTAAACAATCTTTCTATCTTCTCCTATCAAGGGAAACATCCCTTAGCACTGCCATACCTCTTGAGCTTGAGGTTACTCCTCAAGTAAAGGAGTTGTTGGATGAGGGTTTGGTTTGCAAGAGCTTAAATCCTCGTGCTTTGTTGGTGCCTAAAATAGGTATTATTAGGCACCAAATCCCTATGATAGGTGGTATAATGAATGTGTTGAGTGGTGCAACACTCTTTTGTAAAATCACTCATGCACCCAACATCTTCATGATTTGTGTACATAGGGACTCATTAGGTAGGTTTGTTCTTATTTTTTGTTTCAATGCAAACCTAGGTGCTCATGTGGGACACCTTAGGTTTGTCGTAATTTTTTTTAGGAATAATCAACATGAAAATAAAGAAAAAGGTATGTATTATTCCATTACTTTCCTTAACTTTTTAAATAGTGATCAAGGGCTTCCCATGGACCCTAAGAGAATAAAGGTCATTCCTGAGTGGCCTACTCCACCAAGTATAATGGAAATTTGGGGCTTCAATATCTTAACAAAATTTTACAAAACGTTTGTCCCATATTTTTCTATACTTGTAGCACCACTCATTGAGTTGGTGAGACACTATATTCTCTCATGGGAAGATGACCAGGAAAGGGGTTTTCAGTCCTTACCAAACTCTAACATACCCAACATCACTTATACATATGTTTTCATTCTTTTTACAGGTGTTGAGGAAAGAATCCATGAGTTTCAAGAACCTCTGGATTTGAGGTCAAATCCTTTTCAAGGGGGAGGGAATGATGCAATCCTACCCCCCAAGGGCATTGGATAGAAGACTCCAAGAAGATTGGGCCAAAAATGCAAGAGAAGGTCCTAGGGTTCTCATGAGCCTTAGGGTAGATTTCGGGCCCATGGGCTAAGTATGAGCCCACTTATCTTGGTACATATTAGATTAAGGTTTCATTAATTTTGGGCCTTGTATTTAGGGCTCCATATTGTAGGTAGGGTACCCTAGAAATATAGGATTTTTCAGCCCTTGTATTTTAGGGCACCTAGACTAGTTTTTGTATTAGGGGTAGTTTTGTAATTTCACATGCACTAAGTGAATATTTGATGTGTGTGGTTGGAAATAAATTTAATTGAATTGGTAGAAGCCCAATCCAATTAAATTTTAGAGGGGGAGGTGAGCATTTGCTTACTACACCCCATTGCCACATCATATAGTCACACTTTGTGCATGTCCTTCATGCTTTTCATGCCTCATGACACCTAAGCACACTTAGTGGAGAATCTTGAAATTGATCTTGGATTAGTGGGCTGAACCATAACTAAAATTCACTAATCATCATTAGTGAAATTTTGGCTCCAAAGTTTGGCTCCACAAATTCAATTTCAAATTCAAGTGAAATTTGAATTTCCCTCCAATTTTGTGTGACACTTAGGCTATAAATAGAGGTCATGTGTGTGCATTTTTTTCAACTTTGATCATTTGAATATTAAACTTCAGATTTCAAAGCTCATTTGGAGCACAAAATTTCGTGCTCTTCTCTCCCCCTCCCTTCATTCATCTCCTTCTTCCTCCAAGCTCTTATCCATGGCCTCCTATGGTGGTGAGCTTCTTCTAGACTCATCTTCTCCTTGAAGTGGCGTCTCCTCTCTCTCTTCCTTCTCCATTCTGCTGCCATTCATCTTCCAAGAAGCAAAGGAATCCATTGATGAAGAAGATCCTAGGCCTACAAGCTCCAATGGAGCTTGCATCATGTGGTATCAAGAGCATCTTCATCTAGGTGATGTTCTTTTGCTTCCTCTATCTTTTTGTTTGGTGAATTCTCTTTAATTCCTTGTTCTTCATCTTATTCTCCATGTATATCCTCCATTGTCTTGTGGTTTGGTTCTGTTTAGAGTAGATTCAAAAAAAAAAAACCGATTAAATCTTAGATCTACACTTGTTCTTGCATTTCCATGGTTCAAATTTTGTAGATCTACTCTTGAATCATGTTTTTGTGTTGATTTTAGGTTCTATCAATTTTCATTCATAATATTCTTCTGCTGAACCTTTAGATCTAAATTTTGTTCCAAAATATTGATTAGAAAAAAAAAACACAAAAATCTAAGTGTAAATCACTTAATCCATGTTGTCTTAGAGTCATGTTTAGTCATAGTAATTGTCACATTATGTTCTAAGTTTGTGTTGAATTTTATTTTGTTGATTGAATTCTAGATACATTTTTTCATGTATTCTTTTCATTCTTAGCCTATCTTTTGAATTTTGAGTCTAATTCATGCATGTTATTTAGTTCATAACATGTTCTAAATCAATTCCTAGAAGTAGTCTTGTTCTTGAACTTTTTTTTTTTTTGCTTTCTAAGTTTCCTACATGATGCCTATGATGAAGTTGAGTTGTGGTGCTGAGTTGTGGCTGGATTTGTGAATCAAAATAAGTCTTAAGCTCTCTTTAATTGTGTTATTCAAGATAATTGAGCATAAACAAACACAAATTGTAACTATCCAAGCCTTAAGCAACATAAACACTACTTTTGATTTCTAGGCTGAAATCGCTGGTGCTGGCAGCTTGAACATACGAACTTGTATAAATTACTGGGAACTGGTCACTACGTTTTTTGAGCTGAAACTTTTACTGAATTTTATAGACATCTGGACCAAAATTATAAAAAAAGAAACAAGCGATTTGGATTAAAGGAAAAAATAAAAAAATCTCACAAGTTGGCAGAAAAATCAGTGTCCAGGAAAAAAAAAAGAAAAGTGAAAGGAAAGTGTGCTTGTTGTTTTGGCTCAAAATTTGTTCTATAATTGGTGCCTATTTTATACCAATCCTAGTTCTGAAATTTCAATTGAAAATTGTTGTGAAAACAAGTGCCAAAACTAGAGGTTTCTTGAGTCTTTTTTTTTTTAGAGTTTTTCTACTCTACTCTAGAGCCATTCTAGGTTTCTCTTTGAGTCCTAGCTTGCTTTTTTGTGCTTTTCATTGCTTTAATTGTTGAATAATCCTTGGAAATTTGTCTTGTTAAAACTCTATTGGTTTAGCTTTCATTTCATTTTTTTTTTGTCTTTGGTTATTGCTTGTCTCTTTGTTTCCTTGCTTGTGAGTTGCCATATAGGGAATTGGAAAGAAGGATTGGTGCCATTTCTTGAAGAATTTGAGTCAAGAAGCAAGGGGCCAACCACCTTAAGAGCTATTGGACTAAGAAGCACTCCAAATTGAGTGAAACACTAAAGAGAGAATAGCCACCACAATTGAGGACTTTTTTCGTTGTAATTTTGTAATTGGCAATTTGCTTTGCTTTCAAATTTTGTAACAAAAAGGCCTTTCATTGGAAGTAAGTTGGGAGCCTCCGCTAGGTCACCCTACTTCCATTTGTGTGTAATAATTTTAGGCAATTTCCCCTTAGGATAGTGAGTGTTTTGTTGGGAACCTTAAATGAGGTCATCCAAACACTCTTAGGATCCGCCTAGTTTGCATTTCTTGCACTTTAATTTCTTGCTTATTTTCATAGCTTATTTCCTTTACCCTCCATTGTCAAACCGCCTAGATAGCTTGCCTTTTACCAATTAGTTTTTACCTTATCTTTCACCCCTCTTTTAGTGTTATTTTGGCTAGTTTCAACCATAGTTTCTTTTACCTTTTGTTTTCAAACCCCCAACAAGAAAGAACCATAACTTAGGAACCGACATGAGTCTTCATTCTTCATCTAGTGTTAATGGTGAGGGTTCTACTCCTAAGGACCCCTTGTATAAGATATTAGATGAGTTGAGATCCCTTAAGTTGTGGAAAGAAAAACAAGAGAGAAAAGAAAAAGGTAAAAAAAGAGTGGAAGAAATAAGTCAAGATGAAAGAGAGAAAATAAGAGAGGAAGAAAGAAGAAAAATAATGAAAGAAATGAAAAGAGAAAAACATGCCTCCTATAGTAGTCATGACTCTTGCAAGAGTTTAAGTGAAGAACTTAGCGACTATTATAGAGGGCGTCATAGTTCACATACTAAACATCACTCCCAAAGAAGAGAAAAGGATAGAAGGCCTCACGAGGTTAACATTAGCCTCCCATATTTCCACGAAAAAGATAATGTTGAGGCCTACTTAGATTGGGAAATGAAGGTTGAAAAACACTTTGCTTGTCATCATATTAGCGAAGAGAGAAAAGTTCCATTGGCTACCCTTAGCTTTCAAGGGGGAGGTGAGCATTTGCTTACTACACCCCATTGCCACATCATATAGTCACACTTTGTGCATGTCTTTCATGCTTTTCATGCCTCATGACACCTAAGCACACTTAGTGGAGAATCTTGAAATTGATCTTGGATTAGTGGGCTGAACCATAACTAAAATTCACTAATCATAATTAGTGAAATTTTGGCTCCAAAGTTTGGCTCTACAAATTCAATTTCAAATTCAAGTGAAATTTGAATTTCCCTCCAATTTTGTGTGACACTTAGGCTATAAATAGAGGTCATGTGTGTGCATTTTTTTCAACTTTGATCATTTGAATATTAAACTTCAGATTTCAAAGCTCATTTGGAGCACAAAATTTCGTGCTCTTCTCTCCCCCTCCCTTCATTCATCTCCTTCTTCCTCCAAGCTCTTATCCATGGCCTCCTATGGTGGTGAGCTTCTTCTAGACTCATCTTCTCCTTGAAGTGGCGTCTCCTCTCTCTCTTCCTTCTCCATTCCGCTGCCATTCATCTTCCAAGAAGCAAAGGAATCCATTGATGAAGAAGATCCTAGGCCTACAAGCTCCAATGGAGCTTGCATCAGAAACTCAGTAAACCAAGACAGGGGCGGGGGGTGAATTAGTTTTCGAACAAAACCTTACTTTTAAAAAACAAAGTTACGGAATTTTTTTTCTAAACGGATCGTACCACAAAACAAATATGAATTGAATGTAATCAATACTTAATCAATCCTTTCTTACATATGATCCTTCATTAACTTCCTTTCTTTCAAAATCATAAAACTTGAATCTTTTCAAAAGCTTGAATAAACTTGAATGAGTTGATTAAACCTTGAATGAGTGAAATATATGAATCAAGAAACAAAGACACAATCTTTTATACTGGTTCACTCTCTATCTCTAGAGAAGCTAATCCAATTATCTAATCCACAACATGAATTAGATTTCCACTCTGCATCAAGTATCCTTACAAGTAATCTATAATTCCCACCTCGGAAAAAGAGACTAAGGCATCCAACACTAGGACCCTCTGTGAATATAAGCCTAAGAGAACCCTACTCTTAGCCCCAACTAGAAAACCCTATTCTAGCAAGTTGTAAGCAATTCATGTATAAACACAAGACCATGTAAAAACCATACACATGACAAAAAGATCAAGTAGGAGAGATACAACTTGACCAATCTTTCCACAAAAACCTTGTTGGACTGAGAAGTTCATCTTCTACTCAAAAGAAACAACTCACTTCAAGAAAAGATCTTCCAAATCAAAAGATTAAGAAGTTGTGAGTTACTATAAAAATTCTTTTTCTCTCTATCTCTTGGTCAGCCATGAAAGTACAAAATCTTGCTCATTCTGAGACTAAGAAATTATTTTCGAGATGTATCGAGTACTTTCTAATGATATCATGATGTGTAGATGTGAACACAAGCTGATTATTTATAGAGAAAACAGTTATAACCACCTATAGTCGATTAAATCTATAAGGTAATTCATTATATCAATGAAGTAATCAATTATATTATCTAAGTAATCGATTAAAGTGTTCATCCAACATTTGGAAAACCACTCAAGAACAATGTAAGTGATTAGATGACCTAAGTAATCGGTTAAATTGTTCTTGTTCATCTCTGAACAACTTAAACAAGAGAGAAATAATCGATTAATCCATCTGGTAATCGATTAAAGCAGAGACTCCTGAAAAAATAGTCATTGTCTCAAACAACAGTGTAATCGATTAAAGTACTACCATAATCAATTAAACTGAGACGAGACTTAACTACTTAAGCTTTAGATATATTGTTGTAATTGATTACAACAATTCTGTAATCGATTAAAACATAGAGTCACTACTGCAAAAACTATGTTTTACGACGGTTGTAATGTACATTCAAAGACGGTTTTGAACTGTCTTTGAAGCTAACATCGTTGAATGCTTGGACTTTCGATGACAGTTCCATAAATAACCGTCTTAGAAACTTTCTAAGACGGTTCTAAGCTTTGAACCGTCTTAGAAAGGTATCATTCTAAGATGTTTTAATACAACCATCTTAGAATGTCACATGTAAATTTTATTTATCTATTTTTATTTTTATTTTTGGCCACATGAAATGACCAACCTCAAAAGTGCTTTAGCAAGATCAAACATTTTGGATACAATATGAATATTTTATAACACACATAAATGCTCAAAAATGAAAATATGCTCATAATTAATAATTGCAATTCACAAATATATACAATATGCATATCATTGGGCTCAATATGCATATCCAATATTATGGAAGGAAATATATATAGGATTGAGGATGTGAAATTTTAATAAATCAACATGGAAACAACAAAAAAGGTAGTAATATATATATATATATATAGATTCTCATCCTAATAGTAATATATTAAATCAGCAAAACTACAGTTGCAGACACTACAATGCAATTTTGGAAGCTTCTGTAATAGCAATTGTGGCTGTAGTTTCCTACTATCGTGGTAATTGCAACATATATAAGACAACAATTACAACCAAAATTTAAAACTATAATGATGAGTGACAAATTTAAAAACAATTAGGAAGTGAAACAAAGCACGAAATGGAAAAGAAATGATTATTCATTTCATTATATAAGCATGCCATAATTAATGATTGCAAAGTTACCAACTAATTTTCTTTTGCTTGGTTCCCTGAAGAATAGATCAACTATATCCTGGTTTTGGATGAGCTTTGCTTTTGGCATCACTTTAGACAAAAGAGTTAATACCTTCAGAACTCCATCTGATGGTAACACATCCTTTGCAATCTTACCAGTAACAGAAGATCAGCAAGTCATGTTTCATATCTAACTATTAAAACCAATGCAACCCCAATATAAAGGAACTAAAATCAAAACTCATTTTTTATTCAGCTTAAAATAATTTATTATTTATGACCTTATCATGATATTTATTGCTTGCAGCTCTTTATAATGTTAGTAGATAGAATATTTCATATGAATCAACTAGTTACACCTATTCCAAGAGATATTAGGTATCTAATGAATATCCAAAAGCACCAAAGCAGTCCAAATTGCTTTGATGGTTAATCCTTTGAAAGGTCTCTGGCCAATTTCAAGATCGTATCTGAAACATTACATGGCTTTGCCTAGGAAACATTGAAATCTGATAATTCCTAAATCATTACTTTCATTTCAATTAAAATTAAGAATACCAAAAGCTAGTATGATTCACGTAGTCAAGGGAATCATGCAAACAAGGTCCAATAGTTAGAGGCTAAAAGACTTAATTTAGAAAATAAACTTATTTTATTTTTTTCTTATTTTCTTCTCTTATAGGCTAAAAGCTAGTATGATTCATTTCAATTAGATTATTCTGAATTTTAATTTGACATGAATGAGTATGTTGATATTAAATTTAAAAAAAAAAAAAAAAAAAAAAAATATATATATATATATATATATATATATATAAAAACTTAAAATTTTATAAAATAAAACACCACAAAGTTAAATTATATATATATATATATATATATATATATATATATATATATATATATATATAATTTGGAATGTATCATAATATAAATAGAGTAAAACGATTATCATGAAAACCTTGTATTAATAGAAATTAACAAAAATCGGGAATGATGATTTGACCTGATTGAATAAGAAGACAAAAATGAGAAACTGAAAGAAAAGAGGACATGTGTGCTTGCTTTAAATTTCATTGAATGCGAATCACACTCCAAGACAACATCAGGTGGTTAGGATTAAAAGGTGCATAAATCTCAATCACTTTCGATGAACAGAAACAAGGGTGTCATTCAACCTCTCTTATGGCATTCACAGATGGGTAAACTAACTAGAGTTGTTTTAAAATTTAATAAATTTGATTTTGATGGAATTGGTTTTAAACTGTGCTACAAATTACCAATGGGATCATACCAAAAAAAAAAGTTACTAATAAAGTCCAACTCAATTGGTTGAACAATGTAGGTGAGTTTTTATAAAAAAATTGTGATTGAGTTGGATTCCTATGGATTAAAAAAACTATGCTACAAATTTGTGAATAAATTAATATAGATATTATATTGGAAATTGCAAGAATTCGTAATTTTAACAGAAAAAACTGTCATTTTCTAGAGAAATTATTGGGCAGTCTGAATCACCATGTGAATGTAGTCTCAACGAATTCTTATGACATGCATTCAAGTTTCTCAGTTTATGAAAAGAAATTAATAACACTTAATTATGTACAAATTACAAGAAGAAAAAGTGAAGACTTGAACATTACCTCGATCACCCAGTAAAAGGGTAGAAAGAACAACAGTGAAGAAAGGCTCCATGACTTTGATTGTGTGAGTGAAAGATACAGCAACCTTGCCAAGACTAATGTTGGTCAAGAGGTTCCCCATTGTGTGAGCCACAGCTGGTGGAAGGATTGTTGCAAGCTATAAATACAAATATAATTAATAAAATTAATAATTTGAAATTAGAGTGATTACCCCACCAAATTAATGGACCACCCCTTTTTCACCATACAATTCAAAATACATGTGAACCACTTATGTTTGGTCTTGGATGGAGATTCAAAGTCCAGACTAAATTAATCACCAACGATGCAAAACCAAATTGAAATGCTATAATTGTTGCTATAAATGGATAGACTTTTAGAACCTAATAGACAATCATCAGTGCATTGCAATTGAGAACAACCAAAATAGAGTTTTAAAAAAAAGTAAAAAAAGAAAAGATAAGGACACTCTACATTTCTTGATTGTATCTAAGTTTTCTTCTAATTTTTATTTCCTAAATTACCTAAGGAAAAATTGTGACAAAGAGCATATAACTTTAAAAATAAAAATAGAAGTGTATACATACAACAAATTGCAAGTATGAAGGAGAAAACTTGACACCCTCCACAAGAATAACACATGGGACCAACAACAAAAAGGAAATGATTGTTATAACTAAGTAGAGATTGATATTGTCTAAAGTTTCCTGTTAGTAACATGCTTCAAATGATGAGCCTTATTTTTTATTTAATTAATATTTTAAATTTTCAGTGATTTCTTTGATTCTCCTAATATCAACTACGTGAATTAGTTAATATTTTTTTACTTATATTTGAGTCTAGAAAGAATATAAATATGTGTGTGCACATGCACATGTATACATGCAAGCAACAACTTCATTTTGTAAATGTCAATAAGTTACTTGCAGTATGCAGATCTGGGGAAGCTCTTTATGTCTTCATTAGTCATCAATTTTTTGCTCAAAACGTTCCACGATTGATTAGTATGGTTAGATGCCATAGTAGTAGTGAATCCAATCCTTTTTTGTGACAGAACATGTCAAAACTCTAGAATCAATACTTCTACTCCAACAAATATTCAAAATTGTTCCTAAAGGAACTCTGTGCCTGTAACAATTTTAGTTTGATAATTACCAATTGAAAGAGACTTCAGTCATTGATGCCCATGCCACTCTACCTACTATTGGCACAAGGGAAGAAACCACCTAGAAAGTAGGCCTTTGTTCATTTAATGATCAAAACTGAAGGTCAGAACACCAAAACAATTAGATTATTCTGAATTTTGACATGAATAAGTGGCATAGAATGTAGAATCATTAGCACTTACCATCACAATATGCAAAAGAACATTTTTATACTATAATCTAATCCAAATTATTATGTGTGGTAAGTTTGTTAATTTTATCATGACTATTTTAGAAGTCACATTTATCATAATTTCTTATTGGTTCAAAGTGTAAATTTTTTACTCTAACAAGACAAATTTAACTCTTATATAATTTATATTTCATTCATGACATGTACATTCTATATAATTGACACAATCAAAATAACACTAA